>NW_026000019.1:24887085-24929908 GCF_001458135.2 Marmota marmota marmota
CCCCCCCCCCGTTGCTCTGTGCCCCAAGCCCACCGTGCTCCTTGCAGGCAGGGGTGCTGCTTCAGGCTGGGTGCCAGGCTTCTCTGCCATGGAGCAGAGCTGTAGGTCAGCAGGTGTGCGTGTCACCTGGCCTGTCACGTGAGCAAAACACAGGCACTGCCTGTGGCAAGACCCTGAGAGGCAGCTTGCTGCTGGCACATGTGCAGAGGAGACAGCAGAGTTAGATGGAGGGCATATCTGGAGAGACCACCCTAGAGGCTCGGGTTCCAAGAGGCCAAGTCATCACTTGAACGTTGAGCTGCCACACGCAGTGACCAGAGCAGAGCTGGGCCGGGCAAGAACACCGTCTGCCGGGAGTTCAGACTCCAGTGAACAAGGACAACTGCAGGACCCAGGGAGGAGTGAAGCGTGAAGTAGGTGACTCCTCGGGATGAGGACTTTCTACAAGAGGAGCAGAAGCACAGTTGGTGACAAGGAGCAGGACAAATGGTCCTATCTCCTGCTCTGCTGGAGCATGGTGCCACCCTCACGTTGGATGGACGGCCGCAGGGACTTGGATGGAGTGGTCTCGAGTAGCTGCAGGTTCATGAAGATCAGGGCAACAGCGCTGGCTCCCGTGAGAGTGGCTGGTGACACACTGGGAGCTCCAGAAGGCAGTGACAGAGGGTTTAGGAGAGTCAGAGTGAGGGACTGGGCCCATCTGAAGACGTGCAGTCGGGGTGATGAGCAGCTGGCGGGGGGGGTCTGCTGCCGTACTCCCTACAGGACCATGGCGTCTGGGGCACATGCTCCCTCATGCTCCCTCTTGCAGATGGCCACATGATTCCATGAAGAAGGACGTAAGTGCCCCTTTTCTGTTGGTCTCTCTCACCTCCTTCTCCAAACCACAGACATGAAGATTTTAAGGCTTACCTGAGCAGCTCACACCAAGTGGTTTAGGGTGGCCTCTTCCTTTTAACACGGACATCAAAATCAGAGCTAGGTCTCTGAAAGAACCCCGTGTGATCCTAAAGCAGGCAAGGCCCCTGAAGGTAACTTAACTGCTTCTATACATTTGGCTTTTCAGCATTGGTCTTCCTTGCGGAGAAAGACTGAGGATTTTAGTACCTCCTGAGATGACATTAGCTGAATATTACTAGCTACTCGTAATAGTAATGAAATTATCACCATATATCATCATATCATATGATATTTTGTACTTTCCTCTTTATTACAAAAGATCGCTTGCTAAAGTGGGGAACATAACAAAACTCACATTAATAATTAAACCAAAATGGGGGTAATTGCCCTTGCATGAGCAATTGCTGGTTTATTAAATCGCTCACTCCGCGTGTTGTTCAGGGTTGGAACACGTAAGTGGCAGTTGTTCAGACAGCCAGTGATAGCTCCTACCTATGTAGTACCTTCTAACAATGACTTCTAACAAGCAGAGCAGATGCCAGATGTTAAAGTAACAGGTACTGACCTTGAGGTCCCTGGGGGCAGGTCTGCCTTGATTACTGTTCTCTCAATATTATTGATAAAGGTCACCTTTAAATTGACCAAACTTTAGGAATTTTTGTTGGCTTCCATTTTTAAGACAAAGAAAATCAAATCTACAGACATCAGGAGGATTTTAGTATTGAATCAAGAAACTAAGGAATCCTCTCTATTCTAATGTGGGGCTTCCTCTTGGTGGACCAGTTTTCCAAGCAACTCAGAGCCTCCACCCACACTGCCAGTCGGGAGCAGGCCTCTCCTTTGCCACTGCCCTGGCTTATATTTTCAGAAGGAAATAACAGGAAGTGACGATGGTGACGGCGTTGGGAAGACAGTAAGGGTGGCAGCTGCCATCCACGAGAACGACCTGGCACCAGCTGCTTTGCACTGGACGCTGTCTTTGGAAGGCCTCTGCAGGTGGCCATGTTACTTTTATTTTAAAGATGAAGGACCTGTTGCTCCAAGAGATGATAACACAGCCCACGTCACACCACTCGTGAGTGGCTGGATCAGGATCCACACCATGGAGCTCTCTGCCACACGAATGAGCCCCTTCCCAGCACTGTCCAGGTGTCATATGCCCCCACTGTCCCTCTGTCAGGGAGCACAAGGTGGTCCCTCTCTACCAAATTGTTACTAACATCGCTGTTGCCATATCAAGAAGGCACTTTCATATTTGCCATCTCCACGGTCACAAAACGCCAGGCTACAGCCCACAGAGTCCGAGTTACTTGCTGGAGGCCACAGAGCCAGCACGCGGTGCAGGCTGTGACCTGGCTTTAACTCTGCTTGCATTTCCACCAGGCTGTTGTGGCTCTCAAGTGGTTTTAATTGCAAGAGACACTTGACAAAGTACTTTCGACAGATGAATTAATTCTGGTTTCATGTGATAGAATTTCACTCTACATTGGGTACCTTATGAAATCTTTTTAGGATTTATCTTGAAGATGCCTATTTTTATGGCATGATGTCTGGTCATTTTAGAAATCTGTCTGCCTTTCCATTGCTGGGTAGAATGTAGTCCCACGACAGTGCCAGTGTTTATCGTGTTAGATGACAGAACACCGACGAGGAAGCCACCCGCCTTCCCCCCTCGCAGGTCCAGAACACGAGGTGGATGAGGCAGACCCCTTACTCTGTCTCCGTCTGCTCCTGCTCTGTAGAATGGGGGTGACCCTCAGTAGGTCCTCCCCTCTCTTCTGAACCGTAGCCGGGATTACCTGGCTGGTAAGCGGCAGAGCTGGGACCTGAACCAGGTTTGACTCCAGGGCCGGGTCTCCCAGCCGGGCGCCAGGCAGACGCCAGAGCTCTGCAGGTCCTTGGAGCTTCTGCCCGCACCACCGCCTCTGGGTGGAATGGCTTTGTCCCCTGTGCTCTTCTCCAGGCCACTCCAAGGGTTGTTTATCCCCTGGTGAGACCTACAATTAAACCAAGAGAGCTGCGACACGTGGAAAAGAGAGGATGAGATGGGCCTCAGCAGCACTTCGGCTGCGTCTGCCCACCAAGGCCTTGCGGCCCACCGGTTTCTGCAGGGTCCTCCAGCTCAGCTAGCAGTCCTGGACCCCGGCCTCCTCGCAGGCTGGGACTGCACCTGCACCAGCCTGCAGGGGTGGGTGGGCTCTCACGGCCACGCCCTCCGTGGTGGGCGGTGCTGCGGGGTTCACGCCACTCCCTCCATGGTGGGCGGTGCTGCAGGGTTCAGGCCACGCCCCCTGCAGGGGGCGGTGCTGCGATCTCCTAGCCACACCCTCCGTGGTGGGCGGTGCTAGAGTGTCAGGCCACACCCTCCACGGTGGGTGGTGCTGCAGGGTTCAGGCCACTCCCTCCACTGTGGGCGGTGCTGCGATCTCCTAGCCACACCCTCCGTGGTGGGCGGTGCTAGAGTGTCAGGCCACGCCCTCCACAGTGGGCAGTGCTGCGGGGTTCAGGCCACTCCCTCTGCTGTGGGCGGTGCTGCCATCTCCTAGCCACACCCTCCGCGGTGGGCCTTGCTGCGGGTATTCTGCTGCTCTGCAGTGGCCCCTGAGTTGGCGGCGCCCCTGTCTGTGGCTCTTCATGTGCGTTCCTGCTTTCCTAATGCTGCCCACAGCTCTGGTCAGCCTGGCCACTCCCCCAGACCCCTCGAGGACACACCTCACACCCCAGCAGTCGTCACCATGAGGTCTCCAGGCGTCACGGCCGCATCCTTCGCTCCTTTTACTTCAAGGCCCGAGGATATCGGGCAAGTCACTGGAACCCTTCGGCACTGCTCTGGGTGCAGCAGAGCGGTGTGGACACGCGCTCCTTTAACTGGGCAAGTGCCTTTGCGATCCTGCCCGCGGGTTTGCTCTGCTTCTTTGACGTTCCGGTGCACTGCCTGTGAAAAGGTCATTGGGGTGAACATTGCCTTTCTCTTTTGGACTCTAATCCCACAAAGGGGTACTTCTAATTATATTTCCCCTTGAAAATAGCATTACAATCTTTTAAACAGGTAAAAGATTGTAATTTTGTAGTGAAGAACATACTTCTTGTGTCCTTGAACCACCCTTGGTATTTCATTTCAGTACCCCTTTCTCTCCCTCTTGTGATGATTTGGATGGGGGCTTCTCTTGCATGTCTCTGACAGCCATCGATGATGGCCTCCCCAGTGGGGACCGTGGCTCAGTCTCCACAGCTGAGTTGAGGTGGGGGACACAGGTATCTCACAGCCAGGGTCCTGGACAGGCTTTGCAAGTGTCCATCACACCTGCCACCTGCCCATGGCCCCCACATCACTCTTTTTCTGGGACCGGAGGCCCTGGTCAGGCAGGAGGATTGCCAGGAGTGTGAAATTCTGACAGTTTCTCCAGGTGCCATGGCTGATTCCCACTGGCCAGCCTGTTAACACTCAGAAACAAAGATTAAGCATGTTACTTATGAAGCTTGGTGTCCACCACAGGGAAAAAAAGAGGCTGGTAGTTTATAAGATGTACATATTTGTAAAAAACACATTTAGACTTGAGGAAAATTTCCCCCATGCATGCTACTAAGAACTTCGTGTCCAAGTGGGATAACATGCCCTCATTTTATGTGACATTAGGATTCCCAACTGTACAGGACATAACTATGTCTAAAATCCTTTTAGCTTCTATAGGCCAGCTAACCCGCTGTTTGAATTAAGGGTCAGTCTTGAACTAGAAGACCGATCCTAAGAGCGAGACAGCTTCAGGGCAGGTACCTGAGAATCGCCAGCACGCTCAGGCTCAGAGTCACAGCTCAGTTGCAGATGGTTGTTATGAAGAATGATAACCAAACATTATGATCATGTCCACGCGTGGTCAGTGAGTCAAACCAAATTGGGAGTTTAGTCATGATTGATTTTCTTGGCATCCTGCTAGGTGATGACTGTTTTATGGGAGCAAATGAGTAGTTTTGTGACTGGTGGCGCCATGTATTCCTAGCCAAATTGGTGGCTGGGACTGCCACCTGGGGTTTGATGGCAGGAAGCTATGTCCTGGTGTGTGGCCAGCTGACTTGGCCACAGCCTGGCCTGGGAGCCAAGGTATTCCCCAGAAGAGTAAACCAGATCTTCCCTCCAGTCCAGCTCTAAGCACCTGAGAAACACCTGTGCTCTTCTTAACATCCCTCTGCTCTCTACTCTATTATTCTGAAAACAAAATTATTCCATGTCTCTCAGCCTCAGTTTCTTCGTATGTGGCACATGTAAAACATGTATTTCACAGGGCCATTGTGGGATCACAGGGAATTCAAAGCTCCTAAAACACAGGGTAGGACTCCAGTAAATGTTATTTTCTTTTGCCACGTCATCCTTTCCTTACCCATAGCTGTCATATGCCGTGGCACAGCTGAGATCTGAAAGTTTAATTGCAACAATTATTCACTGGGGCAAAAACATATCCTTGGTTAAATCCAACCCTCCACCCACTCTGCGGCACCCACACAGCTGAACCTCTGGAGAAAAACTCCCAAACACACGGCGCAACTTCAGGCTCAGCCCTGCTAAGCATAGGGGCCCGTGGGCTGCCGGCAATCCCAGCCCACTCACTCCTCCGTCTTTGCCATGACAGTGGCATGACCCTTCTCTTCTCAAAACACCCTCTCCACTGGACTGCGTTTCCAGCTAATGTCCATATTTTTATTGCACAAAGAAAAACTGCAGCACTCAGAAGAGGACTCCAGCCTGCCAGCACAGCTCAACCTCCACAGTGCTGTGTTCCCCGAGGCCACCTCCTCCTCTGTTCCCAGCAGAGGCTGTCTGCAGCACCAGCCCTCCCCGTGAGCATGACTTCAGCTGCAGTGGATGACTTTCTCTCTGCTGGACTTCTCAACAGAACCATGCATTATTTGTGCATGCATCAACAGTAATGGTACCTTACTCTGATTTTCCCTCAGCGAGGGTTTTACTTCTTGCATGAAAAAAACCATTTAAATGTTGGTTTTATGCTCACTTTATCAAGCCATCTACCCTTTCATACTTTCTCACACTCACTGCAATTACAACTCCACCATGGTGCGAACACAGCCCTCGTCATGGTCACCAGTGATCCTTGTAGTGCCAACACTCATCTGCACCATGGCTCTAACGCAGCCCTTGTCATGGTCAGTGTGGCCTCTGTGAGGGCTAGGGCCAGCTGAGCATGTCCCTGGGCAGCTCTGTGCTGGACACCTCTGTCCTCTCCCACGAGGGCAGTGCTCACCATGCCGTCTCGTCCTGGCTGACCTCTTGGTACCTTTGTCAGGGAGGTGGTCTCCTCCTCCTCGAGACACTCTCCTCCGGACGTCCTTGTCTCCTGCATTTTCTCCATGCTCCTGTCACTCATCAGTCCCCTCATTGTCCCTCCACGTTCCATCAGAGCTTAGCAGTGCCCTGAGTGTGTGTCCCCTCTGAGTGCGCTGGGTGTGTTAGCGGCATTGGCTGGCGCCCAGTTCTTCCTGCCTGTGGCGGAGTCCCGCGGACTCTTATTCTCATTCCCCATATCCAGGCCGTCTGGAAATCCTGTTGCTCTGTCCTTCAAGTATATCCAAAGTGTGGCTTCTCACGGCCTCCTCTGCTGCATCCCTGGTCCTAGCCTCCAGGTTCTCCTTCTGGGTTACCCCAGTCCCTCCCCGACCCACTGCCCTGCTTCTCTTTCGTCTCTGCACCATCTGGTGTCATGGAACGGGTACAGTGACCTTTTCAGTCTACGTCAGATCATCTCGTTGTCTCCTTATCCCCGTCCAGTGCTCTGTAGGGTGCTGGCTGTCCTGGATTTCCATGTCCAGCCCGTTGACCCTTCTGGAGTGTCCTCCCCTTGGCTTGTCCTTCACCTGGTCTTGCTCCACGTGCCAGCCCCTGTGCCCCAGCTTTTGAAAGACCTGTTTCCTGGTCTGCTGTCTGCGTCGCTGGCCCTGCGCGTCAGTTTTCACGGTCCTTGCTGGGTCCTGTCCCGTTTGCTGAGTGGCCCCGGGGCTTGTGTGGGCATTCCCTTCCTTTCCTCTGTTCTGCTGCTCCGAGTATCCCCTGGGTGATCACGTCTCCACAGTGGGCCCCAGGTTGTCTGTCCTGCTTCTCCACTGGGTATCAAAAGGCACCTCAGACCTCCTGTGCACAGGTGGAGCTCGGTGCCTTCCACCCGACCCCTACCTGCCGTCCCAGCCTGTCCCATCTTGGTAAAGGTCCACTCCCTGCCAGTTGCCTGCTAATGAGTAGAGCAGGTTCCTTTCTTCTTTTCTCCCATCACACATTCAATCCACTAGCAAACACGGCTGAGTATATGTTTGAAGTGTGTCCAGAGCTGCATGTTTAAATTAAAGAAATGATAAATAGATGGATGGATGGTGGATAGGTAGATATGGGCCTAATTTCAATCTCTCCCTACTTTCCTGGCATTGCACTGAAGAAGCCCTTTAGAGTGTAAAAGGAGAGGACCCTGTTCATTCAGCAGGTTCTACTGCATGCAGTAGGTGCCCAACTAATATTCATGAAGTTTGGAAAGAGATTATGTTAATAAGCCACAAATAATGAATGTACAACATAGATTTACTTAATGGCTCAAATGTTTCAGAAAATGCAAAAATGTATTAGAGCCAATCAATTTATATCAGTACCCAATTGAACCCATTTTATGGACCGGGAAAGGGAAACACTGGGGAGTACCTTGTGGGAAGCGTTCTCGCGGCCCTTAATGGGCAGGATGGAGCTCAGGAAGTCGACCTGCTGCAGGGCAGGCAGCTTCAGGGAGGCACAGGCAGGGAGGCTTCACGTGCAGTGTGGTCTGTTTAGGGCAGAGATGCGTAATCAGGTGTCTGTGAGGAATACCATATTGTATCTTTGGGTTCCGTTATTCAATGAGAAATGTGTTATCGCAGATTAATTATCTCACGGAATCACTGCGCAGTCACGTCTGGAAAGCATTCCTCTTTATTATGACAAGCTCCTGGGGAATTAAGACTGGGTGGGATTTAAATAATGGTTAAACCTACTGCTTGTTGAAAATTATATTGGGATACTTCTGGGAAAATCCAAGTTAAATAAAACCAACAGTTTCCCATGTTACTGTTTCTCAGAGTTTTAAAATGGAAATATATACTGTGAATGCTGAGAAAGGGGATATAATGTACAGCATTTCCAGCTTACTTTGATAAGATAATCTTGCTTTCATTTAGCTCAGATTACGGTTTGAGGAACTATTTTTTTCCATGGAATACGACTGGGAAAGCTGTTTATCATAATAATTTCCTAAAGGTCTGCTTTTAGTCCAACACACTCCTTTCTTCCTCTTCAACACGGTGTCTGCATTTCAACTTGTGTGACTATGGGTCATAAGTTGGCATAAGAAACTGCCACCCAGTCCGTTACACAAGGCCACCTGAGCACACTGACTGCAGCCCTTGGTGACACGGGATGTGCCTGTCGCCACAGGTGCTGTGAGTGTGACTGCACACTGACTGTTCACTGGGCCGTCCTCCTCCACCAGGGGCGACACACATGCACACACGCATGCACACACACATGCACACACACGCACACACACACGCACACACACACACACACACATACTTATCAACACGTACATTTCTTCTTCATGTTCTCACCCTTCCTGTGACTGGAGCCATCTGCAGGACATGGGGAAGGCTTGGTCCCAGTGTGGCAGGGTGCAGGTGGGGCTGCTGGAAAGCGATTGGATCCTGAGGGCTCGCACCTCAGTGGGTCAGTCCAGGGAGAGCTAGCTGAGGGACTACTGAAGGTGGGTGGGCATGGCTGGAGGGAGCAGGTCACTAGGGTGTGCCCGGGGAGGACACCTTGTCCCTGCCCCTTTCTCTCATTGCCCCTCTGCTCCCAGATTCCAGGAGGTGGGCGGCTCTCCTGTGCCCCGATGCCCTGGCTCCCCTCAGGCCCAAAGGAAGGGAGCTGGCCAGCCGTGGACTGAGCCGCTGGGACCCTGAGCCCCACACCCCCTCCCTCCCGAGAGCTGGGTCTCTCAGGTATGTTTCAGGGCAACACAAAGCTGACGAGGACGATGGCGGAGATCGCCATGAACATGGTGAACAAGGCTTTCATTGGCCATTTCTCCAGGTAAATGTCTAAGAGTGAAATCACTAGTTTAGGTAGATGCATATTTAAGTTTATAAGAATCGCCAAATAGCTTTCCAAAACAGTCCTATCATCGTACACTTCATGGTAAGAGTCTTACCGTCTCCACATACTCCCTAACAGTTCTGTTGTCATCCTGTTAAGTTTTTGATGTTTTAGTAAGTGTGCGTGATGTCACCTTGCTAATGTGGTTTGTGTTGTCCTGGTCATTGATGTCGCACGGGCTCATGGGTCCTCCCTGTGTTTTCTTGTCTGAAGGGTCTGGTCGCGTCCCTCACTCACTTTGATTTCATTGTTGATTTTTTGACCACCATTTAGAGCTGTCCTTTCTGACTTTGGGGAAAGGCGTCTGGCAGAATGTACACTTCAGGTGTCCCTCCCAGGCTGTGGCTTGTTACTGTTATAATGGGGTATCTTGATGTGAACCCCAGTTTATCAACGTTTCCTCTTCCGTTTTGTTTTTATGGCCACAGAAGTTTTGGCTTATTATCATTAAAAGACTTTGTGCAGTTACAGAGAGCTTCGTGTCTGGTAAGTTACCTGAGAGCTTCGTGTATTATTTCCATCTCACATCGACCTCGCTCACCCAGAGGGTGGGGTTGAGGTCGTTTCCTGGGGTTCCAGCTGTACGTTAGGAAGCCTTCCTCCCTCCACTTGCCATGTTTGCTGTCCCTGGCAGTCATGTTGGTGCCACAGGGTCTTTCCTCCGTGGCGCCATGCAGCAGAGCCATCTATATTTTGCCACTGATCCCTGGACGTCCACTCTAAACCAGACACGCATCCCTGAAACACAGAGGAAGGCAGTAGTGCGGGACCCTGCCCCACTCTCAGGAACCGGGCTTTGTCTCCAAGCAGGCAGACCTAAGGGTGCTGCAGGCTCCCGCTCCGGGAGCGCAGTGTGGTCAGTGCCTTCGCTGTCCAGTGGTGCCAGGGGTCTGGGATTCTGTGCTCGGCTGCCTCCTCTTGGATGGGCAGCACTCTCAGGCGGAGGCAGCTGCAGTTCCTGCAGCACAAGACAGAGCTACACCCCAGGTCCAAGATAACCTGCACTGTCAGCTCTGCCTTTGGGCTGAATGCTCTCCCCACAGACCCCCCTCAGCAGCCCCTGGAGTGTCACTGAGGAGAGCAGTCACATCCTAGGCTAGTGTCAGCATTGGCCAGGGGAGAGAGGGCCCGGTGCCCGCCTTCTGTTGCTATGACAAAGTGCCAGAGGTAAAGACTCAAAAGGAGGAGATGTTTATTTTGCTCATTGTTTCAGAGGTCTGTGTCCACGGTCGCCTGGCACCAGGCTCTGGGCCCATGTCAACTGGACATTGTGACAGGGAGTGTGTGGAGCAGGTTGCTCACTTCATGGCCCTGGAGGCGGAGGGAGCTCCCTGAGGGATGGTGCATCTGGCCCAAGGATGAACAAACGGGAAGGGACAGTGGCTCCGTGGAGAGTCCAGAAGAGGGGGAGAATCAGCTGTGTGCTGGAGAGCCGGGGACCGGCCAGGGCGGCCCTTACGGTGGACTTCGCAGCCCTGGAGGGTGACTCTGAGGGGAGAAGCAGCAGAGAGGGAGGGGCTGTGCCCACATCTGCAGGAGCACGGTCCCTCAGGGGGACAGCCAGGGCAGGGTCCCCGAGCCCAGACAGAGCTCGCCTCTTCCCAAGAGCTGAGAGACCAGTGCACTGGGGCACCGTGACAGGGCGCCAGGGTGGAGAGGCGGGAGGGCCACTTGGCGGGGACTGCGGGGCGGGTTGCAGCTGGGATGTGGGGTCGGGCAGCAGAGAGAGTCTCAACCTGGACGGGTCTCGCAGGACGCAGCTGTTGCTGAGGGGGTGAGGGCTGACTCTGTGGAGGGAGGAACAGAGACGCCGTCGGCCCGCAGAACGGAGATGGTATCAGCAGAAGTGCGCCACTCAGAGACCCTCGGTCACCCCAGCTCCCTTGTTCCGGCACCTTCCCTGTGTCCCTGCCCTCGGCCTCCGAACACTGCGACAACGAGCTGGACTCGGTCAGTTCACCTTCCTACTTCAGCTGACTCAAGTGGATTTTATTACTTGCAATGAAAAAGCAATCAGTGGACACTCAAATACTTCCCCTGAGTGTGGCCCTCTGCCAGCCATTACCTGAGCCAAGGGTCTGCACGGCCATCCTCCACCCAGGAGCCGGTTCCAGGTTCCTTCCTTGTTTTGGAGGAGTGGCTAAGATACACTGAGGGTCAAGCAAAAAACCTCAGAGAAAACAGAGCCCCAACACCACAGCTGACCCTCTCGCATGCCTGTCTCCACGTCCGCACAGCGATTCCGTCTCCGGTCCACTCCATGTCCACACAGCGATTCCGTCTCCACGTCCACACAGCGGTTCTGTGTCTCCACGTCCACACAGCGGTTCTGTGTCTCCACGTCCACTCCACGTCCGCACAGCGATTCCGTCTCCACGTCCACACAGCGATTCCGTCTCCACGTCTGCACAGCGGTTCTGTGTCTCCACGTCCACACAGCGGTTCTGTGTCTCCACGTCCACACAGCAGTTCTGGTACGTTCTGTTCTCTGTGCCTACTCTGCTCGTAGGTTTGGAATTCTGTCACTTTTCTCAGAGTTCCTTTCTCATCTTGGCGAGCTGCTCATAATTATCAGGGACTTGAGTCCAGGAGAGGGTGACCGTTTCTACGGCTGTGATCAGACTAAAGGAACCGAGATCCCTTCCCTCGCTTCCCCGCCTGGGCTGAGCAGACTCCTGTCCCACTGACAGACTCTACGTTTCTCTCCCCCGAGACTGGGTTCGAGTGCTGGCGTTGCCCGTGGCCTCTCTTTGTCCTTCCAGCTCTCTCCACCTTTCATTTGGTGGCGCCTCTCCACGCCTGGCCCGCTGTGGGCTTCCCCCCCCCGACCTGTGGGTGCCCTAGTCTGCACGGCCCTGCCTTCCCCGAGAGTCAGAGGCACAGGGTCACGGTGAGCACTCTCCGTCCTCTTTCCCTTTGAACACGTGCACCCTGTGTTTTCTCAGTGCGGTCATCAGTTTTGGAGAAGGGGACCTCAAGTCTGCTTCCTGTCCCCGTGGGGTACGCTGGCTTGGTAATCAGCAAGGCCACGTCAGCTGACCAGGCAGCGTAGAGGGTGGCCCCGGGCAGCTCTGTGGAGGAGCCCGGGCTCCTGTCTGGAGGGCAGGGAGTTCCTCTGCATTGCCCACCCGGGCTCCTTGCCTCCCGCCACGCCGCCATCCTGGATCTGCCGCTTCAGTGCTTCACCATCACATGGCTGCCACGTTTCCAGCCACGGAGTGGCATCTACGGCAGGAAGAAGAAAGGGGATTGGGCAGAGTGACTCCCTGGGAGTCCTCCATCGCGACCACGCTCTTGGCACACGACAAGCATAACCCAGGGAGTGCCACCATGGGCCTACGATGGCAGGCAATCCTTACAATCACCACCTTGTATGCCCCCAGGGAGGGGCACCCGTGACGGCACCGTGGGCAGCAGTCTCTGGAGTCAGGACCAAACTGGGCAGAGTTAGGACTCAGAACCAGTTTCCCACACTGTCAGGGTGTCGGAAAAGAACACCAGGGGCTTTCCAACTGGGCCAGGAGATGGGAGTACTGTTACCTGTGCATCGGAGCCGACAGAGTCCTAGGGAAGCCACACTTGGTGGACAGAAAGGACTTTACTCAGAGACAGAGGCAGGACCTGACTCAGCCCCCCGTCGCGTGGAACACAGTGAGCAAGTCAGCCCCTTTGCCTGTGTTTCCTGTCCTTGTGTAGAGTGGACAGTGGAGTGTTGTGGGGCCTGCGTGGGTTCAGGCAGAGCATGGCCATTGGTGACCCTGGGGGCCGGGCGCCGTCCCTGAGGGCTGTGTCTGGGAAGCTGTCTGCTGCATGCCCCTGTCCCATGTTGGCAGTACTCCCTCGCCTACAGAGGTTCTGTCCACCTGGCACCGTGACTGTGACGGTATTTGGAGACAGGGTCTTTGCAGAGGTGCTCCAGTTAAGATGTGGTCATGCTGGATCCATGCAGGCTCCAGATGTAGTGACTGGTGTCCACATAAGAAGATGGGGTTTGGACCCAGACTCAGAGCCACACAGGAGGAAACCCATGGGGCGGAGCGGGAAAGGCTGGAGAGTGACTTCATTGTGGGAACTGTGCACCAGCCCTGGAGAGCCAGCACTGTCCTGTAGACTCAGTACCTGGTGTCCGAAGATGGGTTGGCTCTGTCACCACCCTCCAGTGCCCCGGCGGGGAATCTGTGTCTCTGTCCCAACAGCCTCAGGTTGTTCCAGATTATAGGCCCTTGTTCTTGGCAGGGCGATGGAGGGACGAGGATGTCCACCAAGGAACACACTGGTCCCCAGCCCACAGCTACATTTGACCCTGCTCCTGTGGGCCCTGTGCCAGAGTGCCCAGGTAAGGACAGCCTGCAGTTCTGATGGGATGTGCTTCCCACTGTCAGGAGGAGCGAGGCCTGCTGCTGGGGACAGGCAGACGGGGACGCGTCTGGAACCCACAGGATTCACCATGTGTCTTTGGATGCTTCTGTGTCCACCGACAACGGAGAACTAGTAACCGTCACAATCAAGGCCTGACAAAGGACAGGGCAGCTAGGAATAGAGATCCTACACAGATAGGTCTGTGTCCCCCACCTGGCAGAAGCCCAGTCAGCTGACCTGCTGACTGCCGTGAGGGACGTGTGGGATGGCCATGCTGGAAGGGACGTGGAGTGCCGCTCACCACTGAAGAGCTGGGGTCTGCTCCCTCGCTCCCTCTGGCTGCATGTCGAGGTCGTCATCATTCTGGTCTTAAGTGACCAGGGAAGGCTGGACTCAGCAGATATCTGAGTGTTGAAGGGGTGGGCTGTGCTGGAGCCTCTCTGCACCGCCCAAGCCCTCCCTGTCTGCGCTGCCTGCCCTGCCGCAGCGGCAGGATCTGTGTGGCCTTGGACCCCTTTGCGTTGGTGAAGCCTGACCACCTTCCTAACTGGGACCTCACTCCTGCCTCTGGCTTCCTTTCTGAAGGTGTGGCTGATGCCACCACCTAGGACACTTACTGAAAACGGCTTGACATTGGTGCCCATGAGGCCACCCTTGGCAAAGAATGCATTTGTCTCCCCACAACATCTAAGTGTCAATAAGACGTCAGAGGCCCCGTGGGATTGGAGTCCAGCTTCCCACAGCAGAGGTGCCGCCTAGACTCCCTCCCCAACCTCCCCCAACTGGGTTCCTCCGCAGAGCATTGATTCCCAGATAAATTACCTACACGTCTGCCTTTTTCTCAGCCTCTATATTTGGGAAAACACAGGCTAAGTTAGAAAAAAAAAAGATTTGATATTTTTCTGCCCAAGGCATAAATATCTGACAGCATTTTGATGTTACATTGCTCAGAATATTTGCTGTTTAACACAGTAAAAAATATTTATGTTCCAAGTACCAACTCTTCGCAAGCGTTTCTGGATGTTAGAGAGCCTGATAAGCCTTACACTGTCGGCCAAGCAGGTCTGGAGCAGTTCCTTATTTCCGTCCTGGGTGCTCCACAGTTCCTCCTTAGACATCAGCATCCAGGCAGGAGTGGGTCCTGAAGACTCCCTGGAGAGGTCGCAGCTAGAGCCAAGCGCACCCCAAACCTGCTCCTGCCAGATGTGCTGCCGCCTCTCGCCTGTGCCTTGTACTGTGTTTCCCCAACCTCTGATTCCTGCCACCAGCGCTTCACCGGCTCTTAGTCACGCTGGGCCTTCACAGGAAGGGGAGACCTGGCCCTGCTGGCTGAAGCTCTGTGATTCATCTTAGGTTTGAACCCTCCACTGACCTGGTCCGTGCTGCTCTGAGAGCTGAGGGACAGTCCTTGCCCTGGTTGGCCCTTTTGCTGGAGGAGCAGTGGCCTTTGTGGGTGACCCAGGGGTTTGTCGGAGGCAGGCAGGGTCCTGTAGGAGGGAGCAGCAGCCTGGCAGACACGTCCAAGCTCCTGGGACTGGACTTCTCCAGCCCCAGGAGCACATTGGAAGACGTCCCTTGCAGATCCTGGAAGATTCTTTGGCAGGATTAAAGGCACCAGACCAGGAAAGCACAGGCCCTGCATTTGAGGAAGGGTCAACAGCCAGAAAGCTTTGCATTGCTCCTAAACGTGGTTTTATTTCAATGTTTATTCGTCTGTTAAGAGCTGTGTGAGCCAGGCTCGGTGGTGCTCGCCTGTAATCCCAGCAACTCAGGAGGCGGGAGCAGGAGGATCGGGAGTTCAGGCCAGCCCTAGCCACTGAGTGAGGCCCTAAGCAACTTAGCAAGACCCTGACTCAAAGTGAAAAATAAAAGGGGCTGGGATGCGGCTCAGTGGTTCAGTGCTGCTGGGTTCAATCCCCAGTGCCAAACCCCCCACCCATGTGAGCCCAGGTCTCCTTGTTCTCATTTTCACATGAAAGTCAAGGTGAAATCAGGCATAGAACCTGGAATCTCCAACTTCAAAGCTTAACGGGCATGACGTTGGTCCTGAGAAGGCTTGCTGGGTGGCATTTCAAATGTCCCGTGTCCTCGTTGTCCCACAGAGTGTGGGTCCTTCTGATGCCTCTTTGTCAGCCACAGCTTTGGATGGCCAGGGCTTGTTTTCTCTTCCTTATTGTCATTTGTCCCCAGCTGCCCCACAGAGCAGACTCTGTCACAGACAGGAGGAGTGTCACTGCAGCCCATGACCGCAGCTCCTGAGAACTGGGAGGAGCTGGGAGCACACCTGGGTCTCAGAGCTGCAGACACGATCGAAGGCTGCCCGACACCCGGGACGCTGACTCCGCGTGGGGTGACAGTGTGGGTGGATCAGGTTTGGTGTCCTTCTCCAACGAGTTTAAACTGTAAGCACCTCAGAGGTGCTAAGCAACTCAGTGAGACCCTGTCTCTAAATTTAAAAACATTACAAAAATAGGGCTGGGGATGTGGCCCGTGGTGGAGTGCCCCCAAGTTCAATCCCCAGTATCAAAAAAAAAAAAAGAAAAGTGAGCACCCTAAAGCTTAAAATTAGAAATGTGATTCGTGTCTGTGTCCCACATTGTATTTGCCTTGGACAGCAGTGTTCTGTCACTTGTCAGTGAGGAGCGAGCTCTAAGGTGCAGTTCCAAAGACCAAGGCCCCCGAGTGGAGCCTTGAGGGTCCAGAGCCACGTCCCTGCACCTCAGAGTCAGTGTGGACAGTTGACAGCACTGACCGCCTCCTCTGGGAACTTCACGGGGACGAACCAGGAGCTGCTGCAGTCACAATGCATCCCATGCCTGGCTCAGGTGGACTCACCGACCTGGAGAGGAGTGTCCCAAGAACCCAGGACGGGATGCGCTGGCCAGTCACAGCCAAGGTGGCATCATGGTGTCCTGGGAGAGGAGCATGGGGCTTCCCGAGGAGAGGGGTCTTCCTCCTCGTGGTCGCACTCTGCGAGGTCCGGGCTCCGGCGTCAGCGTGGACAGCCCCATTTCTAATAGCTGACGGCTGCACGTCCATCTCCTCCCACAGCCAGGAAGAGCAGCGTGCCTGAGGTTACAGACGTAAATGCAAGCGACCCCCCCAGACTGGCAGGCCCCAGCAGTGCTCAGAGGGCCCCCGAACAGTGAGCCCCTGACGGAAGACAGAAGATCCTCAGACGGCGGGGGGCGGGGGGACGGGACCGCGAGGCCTCGGGATTCCCAGCACCAACAGTGAGCACCCGTGACTGTGGCGTGACAGCTGGGTGCGACGTTGGCCCTGTCCCCTCAGGGGGCGCTCCCTCTTGCCTCCAGCTGCTCCTGAGCAGGGAGAGCAGGTGGCAGAGCTGGGGCTCGTCCCCTCTCTGAGCAACCCTCCTGAGTCTCCCTCCAGCCACACCCAGCGCTCTCCCCAGGTCCAGCAAGAACAGACTTGTTCCTTCCTCGCTCTGAACCTCTGTGGGGAGGGGACCTGGCCGTCTCTCACTGTGGCATTTCCTGTTAGATTTAACGTCGCAGTCGTTCTCTTCCACTGGAAAGCCCTTATTGCGTAATACCTGAACTGGGGCCCTGAACTCTGAACACCCTGGATTCCACAGTCACCTGTACTGAGGACGTGTCAGTGGGTCCCAGCTCAATGCTGAGTGCAGAAACAGCCAGTCACCATTAGTTAACTGGGTTGACATTCTTCATTTCCTTGGTTGCTGGTGCTCTCCGGCTCCCAGCACTCTGGACACGTTGCTCAGCTGAGCACTGTTCTGACCGTGTCAGGCTCAGCTCTGCCAGGCCCCTGCCTCCTTTCCTGAAGGCAGGTCCTGGTCCGGCAAAGGCTTCCTTAGTCTTGGCTTCAGCCTGTGGCCCATCTGCCCCCGTGGGGCCGCCAAGCTCTCATCTGGCCTGTCTTTGGGCAGGAGTTCTCAGGGGACACGGGGCTTGGCTCTGTTCTGGGAGTGTGCCTGACTGGTCGGGGCGGTTGTGCCAACCTCATGACATGGTGTGTGCACGTGGCCAAGGGCTATGCCTTCTCCATGTTCTGTAAGACCCTTCTGCTGCCATTACAGGTCAGAAGCTACGGCCAGGACCAGATGAGTGCGGTAGGGACGCTCAGGCACTGTCCCTCCTGCTGACGTGGGGCAGCTGCTGCACGGTGACAGTGTCTCTCTTGGACGCCTCAGGGCGAGGCACAGGGCGGGAGTCACAGGTGGGTGGAGCCAGCACTCAGCTCTCCTGTGACTGCCGCAGGGGTTGTGTCTGTAGCTTTGACCGTTGGCTGAGTTCTGCGTCCCGTCGTGCCTGTGCCCCTGGTGAGGGGACCTCAGGGTGGAGCAGGGTCCCTCTCATGTCCAGCGCAGTTAGACTGTGTCCACTGCTCATTGATTCCAGTGAAGTTCACGTTTCCCCACGGAATCCCCTTGGTTAAGCTGTGACACTTCTGACATTGATCGAAGGATGGTGTCTTTTATTTGTGCCCCCTGAGGTACGGGAGGGTCCTCCTGCCTTTGTGGTTTTACAGAAATGACCTGCCAGAACCCCCAAAGAGAGAGGCCGCGTGAGGCTGGGTGACGGGAGTTGAGGGAGTTGACTGAGCAACTTCGGTGACTCTTTTCCTGTAGCTCAGGTGAGATTTCACAGGCGAAGCACACACTGGTAAAGGTGCCATTCAGGGCCCGAGAGCTGCCCACTCGGAGGGAGACCAGGCCTCCTGGGCACGGCTGGGTGTCCTGGCTGCCCACTCGGAGCCTGGCTCCCTGCGAGGGAGATTTTCCTCGCCGAGTCTGGAAGCTCCTCGCAGCCCTGTGGGCTTGCCTTGGTCTTCCCGATTGCAGAGCAGACAGCTCACCGCTGGGGCTGCCCACTGCCTCCCTGCCCTGCCCTTAGCGCCTCGGTTGGTCCCAAGTTCATTACACTTTGTCTCTAGGCGTCACCTGGTACCCCAGGAGAAGGAAGGCACAGTGCTCTGGTGGAAGGAGTGGGGCACCGTGGAACAGACCTGAGGGTTCTCAGCTGCCCTTCTCTGAGCCACCAAGGGGCTCTGTGGCCTTGTCCCAGCCTAGCATTCTGCTCAGGGACCCGTGCACACAGAGTGAGCCACACATATTTGAAACTCATTAGTATTTAATTTGATGTGTCCGGGGCTTTTAGCTGTGATGCTGTTTTCAGAAGCAAACCCTCTCCATACTCTTGGAATCTAGTAATGAGCTGCTTGCAAAAAAAAAAAAAAGGTGACTCTTTTGTTATGAATCTTCAAAAAATCGATTGAGGTGACTGGAATATAGATTAAAAGGATGAGATCAGAGTTAATGTATTGCAAGTGTGATCTTTTCAACATTAAATATAAAAAAGTAACGTAGGATTTGTAAGGCCAAATAGCACAAACAAATTGAGGTAAGTTTAAGGATCAGAAGCGTGTGAAGACTGTGTTTAATGGCCGTGGGATCTGGACAGGCACACACGCACACCTGGGAGGGAGGGCGGGCGGCATGATTTGCAAAGTAGTGTGGCCACATGTACCATGGAATACAGTGTATCCATTAACTTTTACTGGAGAATAGTAATGATGAATCTGACGTTTTTATTCATAGGCAGCATAGATTCAATAGCCACCACTTTTGTGAAAAAAATGCACTAATGATCCTATTAAAAATCATGACTTTGTGCTTGTTAAGTGCCCATTGATTACTTAAAAAACTTACACTCATTTAAGCTGGAAAAATAATTAATAGAAGAATCATTTCAGAGTTCAATTTCTCAATTACAAAGTTTATTTCTGCATTAGCTGCAAAAGAGACAGTGTTGTCGGAAAGTGCAGAGCTGAGATTTTTAACTACTTCTGGGTTTTGGATGCATCCGAGGACCCTGCCTCCCATCCCCTGCAGAGTGTGCAGCCGGCCACTCGGGCTGCACAGAGAGGCACCGCAGTGGGAAGGAGGATGGGGCTTCTGTCCTTCAGACCAGCTGGGGCGAGTGCTGCTGATTTCTGGCTCTTCGGGATTCTGTGTTTTATGCTCACAGTGTTACTGCTCTCTTTTAGCCTTTCCTGATGTGTACGATTAAAAGGATCAGGAACTTGTTGACCAACTCCCAGTTACCTCAGCCCCACCTCCCTGAGGTGACCCCAGGTGCCTGAGTGGAGTGGTGGGAGCCTGACACTCCAGAGTAGAGTGTCACAGATGCCAGTCAGTCTGTCCCTGTGTGCTGGATGTCACTTGTCCTGGTCACTGAAGTGTAACCTGAGCTCCTTATTGGCAGGTTCTTGGCAGGAGGAGTGCTCACAGGGGCCACAGGCACCATCAATATCTTCGGACAAACTCAAACCTGCCGTGTGAACAGCCTGCGGTCCCCTTCCAAGGCTTCCCAAGGGACTCTCTCCCTGTGCAGTGGTGGACATGGCCAGGGTCTGGAATAGAGAGCACATCAGATAGAGCACTAGTGTCTAGGTTATATAAAGAACTTAAAAGGCTAAACACCAAAGAAAACAACCCAATCAATAAATGAGCTAAGGAACTGAACAGACACTTCTCAGAAGGTGATATACAATCAATTAACAAATATATGAAAAAATGTTCAACATCTCTAGCAATCAAAGAATGCAAATCAAAACTACTCTAAGATTTCATCTCACTCCAATCAGAATGGCAGCTGTTATGAATACAAACAACAATGAGTGTTGGCGAGGATGTGGGGAAAAAGGCCACTCATACACTGCTGGTGGGACTGCAAATCGGTGCAACTGCTATGGAGAGCAGTGTGGAGAGTCCTTGGAAAACTGGGAATGGAACCACCATTTGACCCAGCTATCCCACTCCTCGGTCTATACCCAAAGGACTTAAAAACAGCGTACTACAGGGACACAGCCACATCAATGTTTATAGCAGCACGATTCACAATAGCTAAACTGTGGAACCAACCTAGATGCCCTTCAGTAGATGAATGGATAAAGAAAATGTGGCATATATACACAATGGAATATTACTCAGCAATAAGAGAATAAAATCTTGGCATTTGCAGTAAATGGAAGGAGTTGGGGAATATCATGCTAAGTGAAGTTAGCCAATCCCAAAAAAACAAAATGCCGAATGTTTTCTCTGATATAAGGAGGCTGATTCATAGTGGGGTTGGGAGGGGGAGCTTGGGAGGAATAGACGAACTCTAGATAGGGCAGAGGGGTGGGAGGGGAAGGGAGGGGTATGGGGGTAGGAAAGACTGTGGAATGAGATGGACGTCATTACCCTAAGTACACGTGTGAAGACATGAACGGTGTGACTATACTATGTATACAACCAGAGATATGAAAAATTGTGCTCTATGTGTAATATGAACTGTAATGCATTCTGCTGTCACATATAACAAATCAGAATAAAAAATAACAATAAGAAAAGACAAAAAAAATTTCAGGTGGGATTTGGGAGGTGGAAAAGAAGTCTTTTCACTGGCAGAGTTGAGGTCGCGTGCCTGCCTGTGGGCTCTCAGGAGCCATCTAGCCACACGGCAGGCCAGTGTGGGTGGACAGATTCTTGTCTGTCCCTGGCAAGCTCTGGAGGGCCACTCAGTGCCTCAGCCCCATATCATCCCTGTTGGATGTCCTCCTCCAGCATTTCCAAAGGCTGCATGAACCCCTGCTTCACATTAGGCGTTTCTTTGCTCATCCCTAGTACGTTGAAGGGCTGGTTTTTCTGAGCGACGTCTGGCTGAGCAGTTTCTGAACCAGAAGAGTTTCCCGGGAGCAGCAGGTTAAAGCTGGGAGTCTGGCATCAGTTCTCTGGGCTGGCTGGCTTCAGCGAAAGCAAACCCTTCACTGCCGGGGGAATGGCTGTGGCTTGTCCATGTCATGAAATGGCCAAGCAGCTGCTTAAATTATCAGCTCCAGCTGGACTCAAGGGCCGCAAGGCAGGGCTTGAAGCTCCAGGCTGTGCCAGTGGACTTTACGGCATACTTTGGACAGGACGGATGAATTTTCCTTAACTGGAGAATTTAGAGAGAGACAACTGAAGCCTCAGCTTTATTCATTATTTATTCTTTTCCAGTTTCATGGGGTGCAGTTGACAAGAATTCCATGTACCTAAGGTATGTGACAGGACGTTTTGCAATACCCATACGTGGCACAGTGACTGCCAGACTACAGCCCTTTAGCAAGACGTCCCTCACATGGCTCTTCGTGTGTGGGAAGCGTTTGGGATCCTCTGTCTTGAGCTGCACCTTATGTCTCCAGGCCCACCTCCTCCTGGCCGGGACTTCCTGCCTTGCCGGCAGCTCCTTGCGCCCACCTGGCCTCCATGTTTTATTCTTGGTCAGTGAGTCTGACTTTTCCAGAGCCCAGGTCTGAGTGAGTCCCCCCAGTGCAGGTGTTTCTGTGCTGGCTTATTCATTTGGCATGGTGTCTTCAGTCCGTCATGTTGTCACAAATGACAGGTGCTAGTCAGCTGTCCATTGCTGAAACAAAACACCCGAGGAAGGCAACTTAGGAGGAAAGGTTTGTGTGGCTCGCAGTCCCGAGCCGTCGGCCATGGGTGAGGAAACCTGCTCGGCGCACGACAGCCACAGGCAGAGAGAAAGAGGACGGGCCAGGGGCAGAGTAGAGTCCCCATGACACACTGCTCCAAGGAGGCCGCCCTCCCACAGGCACAAACACGGCCATCGAAGGCCGACTCCGTCAGGGAGGAACCCAGGATGCGGTCAGAGCCCTCGTGATCCGTCCCTTCCCAAAGCCCACCTCTGGGCACTGCTGCACTGAGGACAGGCCTGCGGCTCCCCAGCCGTCAGGCCCTCCAGGTCCAGCTGCAGCTGAGGGGCCTCCTCCTCTGAAGGCTGACCGGGCTCTGCTGACACCTGCACACCTCCGCCCCCGGCTGAGGGCTGCTTCTGCATCTTGGCCATGTCAACATGGCTGCAGAGAAAGGGGGTGCGGACCCCTCTGCCAGGGAAGGGCCGCTCCCTCCAGAGAGAGCCAGTGGTGAGAGGGGAGCTGGGGCCTGCTGCCCGTCACGTCCAGGGAAACGGCACACCTTCCCTGACAGCACGCAGCTGCCTCCCGTCACGTGGCCAGGACTCCCCTTCCCCTGTACCCTGGCCAAGGGGCGTCTTTTGTTCCTGACAGCAGCCTTCCTGACACCGGGAGGCGTTGCCTGTCGTGCTTTTGACTTGAATTCCCCTGGTGGGTAGCAATGCTCAGTACTTTTCAAACACCTGTAAAGGGTCATTGTATTTCTTCTTTTGAAAACTGTCTATGTAGATCCTTCTTGGCTTCCTTGAGCACTGTGTGATCTTGGGATTGAGTTGTGCGAGTTTCTCATGTTTAGATGTGAAACCCTGCATGGGTCAGTTTTTGGTCACTGTGACCAAAAGACCTGACAAGAACAACCTAGAGGAGGGGGAGTTTACTTAGGTTCAGTCCGTGGCCGGCTGACTTCAAGGTCTGGGCCCCAGGTGGGGCAGAACATCATGGTGGAGGGGCGTGGCAGAGGAAGCAGCTCAGAACATGATGGACACGGAGCAGAGAGACCTCCGCTCACCAGGGACAAGAGATCGACCCCAAAGGCCCGCCCCAGGGACCTACTTCTCAGGGAGTGAGGCAGGAAGGAAGACCGTCCATAGGCAGGCGGGATAGGGCTTGGAGAAGGGAAGAGGAGACCAGATGTCCTGGGAGCAGAGGCGGGTCGGAGGGCATCCTGTCCTAGCCCCGGCAGCCTCCACCTCGGTGCTTTTCCTTGGTTAGCACCACCCTGCCCCTGGCAACGGCCACCCACAGGCCTTCTCTAGAGCACCTCCTCTGGGGCCAGTAGACCCTCACCCCACCCTCAGTCAATGGAGGCTGGAAAACCACTGTCCTCAGATTTGTTGAAGAGGACAAAATAGTGTCGACTGGACCCTTTCTGAATCCTATACCCCATCAACCACCTACAGGACAGAGCAAGCCCAGAAACCCCCTAGACAGCAGGTGTCCCCTGGCCACCCCCACCGGGGCCCTCTGTCTTCGGTGCTCTTCTTCCCACTATTCTGATGACTCCTGTGCTCTGCTCTCCTGGGGTCTGTGGACTCCTTCTTGCAGCTCCACCCTCCGGGTCACACTCCTCCAGCCAGAACCCGTCCTGCCTGCAGTGACCACCCAGCTCGTCCATGCCGGTGACTACCATGCCGCTGAGGTTAAGGCTCTCACAGCGATCACTCCACTCTGAACTTTCCTGACTCTCTCACACGTGCGCTTTTTGGGGACACCTCATGTCCAGCTCCTTAACAGCCCCTCGTCAGATATGTGGTTTGCAGATATTTCCTCCAATCCGCATGTTGTCTCTTCACCCCATTTACTGGCTTCTTTGCTGTGCAAAACCTCAACAGGGAAGCCGATTGGGTTGATGCGATGCTGTTTGTCTGATTTTGCTTTGGTTGTCTTTGCTTTTAAGTTCTTACTTTGAAAACTCATTTTTCAAACTAAGGTCAGGAAGCTCTCCCTATGTGTTCTTCTAGGAGTTTTGGGGTTAGGTCTTGTTTGGAATCTGCAGACTGTTTTGAGTTTGGTTTTGTGCAAGTTTGAGATGTGTCCACTTTCAGTCTTCTGAACCAGCCTATCCAGGTCCCTAGAGATGGTCCTTCTCCTCGGGGTGTTCTGCTGTCTCCGTCGACAGTCAACCGTAAAAGGTGCGATTGACTTCTGGTCTCTGTTCTGTTCCGTTGGTGGAGATGGGTGATGCTTTGATCACAATAGCCTCGTAGTACATTTTGAAACTAAACTGGATCCCTCCAGTTTAGTTCTTTTTATTCAAGATTGCTTTGGCTATGATACTTTTTTATGTGGTTTCTTATGAATTTTAAGATCATTTTCATCTATGCATGTGAAAAATGCCCCTGGAATTTTAAGAGGGATTGCATTGAGTCTGTAAATTTCTTTGGGTAGCAAGATGGTTGATTTTAGGTGTCAAATGGACTGGGTCAGGCATACCTAGAGGACTGTTAAAGAACCACTCCTTATTTCTCCTGAAGAATTAGCATAATTCTATGTAATGCAGAAATGGCTTAATTAGAAATAAAAGTAAACTTATTCACATAAAAAAAAAAAGAATCACTTCTTGGTCTGTCCATCAGGGTGTTTTCAGAAGAGCTGGTGGACTCAGAGGGGAAGATCTGACCTTGGCAGGGGCACACCATCAATCAGCTGTGGGCCACATACAGAAGACACAAAACCAGAGCAGACCCAAAAATAAAAGAAAGAGAGGACAGGAAAGGCTTGTGGCCTTCTCCTGGGCTGGGACACTCCCTGCCCTCTAGATTACAGCACTGTCTGCAGGACCCACACTGTTGGCCTCCCAGGCCTTTACCCCTGGTCTCTCACGTGCACACAGCCAGCCGGTCCCCTGGGAATCCTCCTTCCCTGTCCCTCTGTGGGTCCCACTTCCCCGGGGAACCTGACTGACACAGTGGGGCACTTTTATAACACTGCTCCTTCTACTTCATGAACACAGGTCTGTTTCCGTTTATTCGTGACTTTAATAATCTCACCAGTGTCTTATAGTTTTCAACGGCCAGACCTTCACCCTTTGACCAAATCTGTACCAAAATACTTTACTTTTTGATGTTATAAATTATTTTCTTAGTTTCTTTCTTTTCTTTTCTTTTTTTGTTTTTCAGTACCAGGAACTAAACCCAGGGGTATTAAACCCCTGAGCCACATCACCAGATCTTTTTATTTTTTATTTTGAGACAGGGTCTCACTAGTGGCTTAGAACCTTGCTAAGATGCTGAGGCTGGCTTTGAACTTGCGATCCTCCTGCCTCAGCCTCCTGAGCCACTGGGATACAGGTGGGCACCACCACACCTGCCTTAGTTTCCTTTTTGGAAAGCATTGTGAGTCCATAAAACACTACTTCTTAATGTTGAGTTTGTATCCTGCAACTTTACCGAATTTATTAACATTCATAGGTTTTCATGGGGGGGGTCTTTTGGTTTTCTGTTTGTAAGTCCACGTCATCCACGAACAGAGTCACATTCACCACTTTCTTTGGAATTAGATGTCTTTCCTTTGTTTTTCTTGACAAATGTTCAAGGGGAATTCCCAGTACTATGTTGCAGAGAATGGTGAGAGTAGAAGCCCTTCCTCTGTTCCTGATTTTAGAAAAAGCTGTTAGAAGCTGTCTGACCTCGGCTGTGGGCTTGTGCCCCATTTGTTGAGTTTTATTCACGAAGGTTGGATTTTGTCACTTCTCCTGAGTCCATCGAGGGGCTTGTGAACTGTGTCCTGCACTCTGCTCATGGGACGGGCCACGTTTGTGCACTGATGTGTCCCCGACGTGCCCCGGGGGGGAACCCCTTGGTCTCTATGCGTGGCCTTGGTTTGCTCTGCTGGCTCTGCGTCGAGGATGCTCACTGTGCTCCTGGGAGATTGGCCGGTGGCGCTCCGGTCCCTGGGCCGTGTCCGGCTCTGGCAGCAGGCCCCAGCTGGCCTGGGAGGGCAGTGCTCCTTGCCCTTCAGCTCTGCGGGCAGCAGGGAGGGCGACCGGGTTCCTGTCTGCGTGGGCGGGAGGCGGTTCTCCCCCCCGCACCCCGCTGGGCTCGTTAGATTTTCCTGTGGGCCAGTGTGCAGGTGGTGGCTTCTGGGAACTTACCTGTCCTCGAGCTCCTCCGGGTTGTGGTGACGCGTGCCCACGTGGCCTCCTCCCACCCTCGTGTTTCTGCAGGGCCAGTTGCGGGGACTGCTCTCCTCATGATGCTCTCGGGACCCCCGATCCTCCACGCTGTTGAAGTGGTCGGTTCCGTTTCCTTTAAAGGCCAGCTCGGGGCTTTCCTCTCTGGTACTGCCCTTCCGGTCAGTGTCCTGCTCTTATCTCTATTGTTCCCTCCTCTGACAGCTTGGAGCTCGGTCTCTCCCCAGTCCCCCGGTTCCTTCAGGTGTGATTCGAGGGCGTCTGTCGGGAGCTCTTTCCCTTGGTGCCGTGGTCTCCCCATCGTCACCCGACCGCAGCCGTCTCCTGATCCTCGTGGGACGTTTTCTTGGAACCCCTTGTCTGTGTGTGTGTTTTTGACCCCACAAAACTTGTAAATTTCCCAACTTTCCTCCCGTCCCTGATGTCTGGAGCTCACTGCTGTGGTCCACACGCTCTGGGACCTGATGGAAGCCCTTTGGGATGTGTTTCAGTGGTTGTGTGTCCTCAGGTCTGGGGGATGCGCCAGGCGAGGCTGGAGGGGCGGCCCCCTGCACGGCCGTGGTGCTGCGTCCTGTCTGTGCCTGGTGCTTCCACGGGTGCTGCGCCTGGTGCTTGCACCGAAGGTGAGTGCGTTCAAGCCCAGTGCCTCCTTGTCGGTTTTCTGCCTGGCTTACCCGTCCATTGTGGAGGAGGGGCACCAACACTTGCCACTGTCATTACGCCCTGTGCCCCTTCAGTCTCTTGGTGAGTGTGTCAGACATTGGGGCTGGGCCCCTTCCTATGTGGCACCCCTCGGTACAGCCACCCTTCCTTGCCGGGTCATGACTTGCATGTCACTCTTTGGCTCAGATTTCTCTGCCCAACGTGGATACAGTGACCTCTCTGTCTGGGTCCCCGCTTGCTCGGGTGGACCACTTGCCCATCCTTCCTCTGGGGCGGTGTGTTCTTAACACGTCTCCTGCGGCAGCTGGGTGCTGGATCGAGTCTCCTCTGCTCTCCAGCCAGGCTCGGCCCTCTGCACTGAGGTGAGGACTGGTAGTTGGGCACCTGGTGCCCGCATTTGGTGAACCCCTTCTGTTTCTCTGTCCCTTGCCCGTCTCCTCTCGGGCTCCTGGCTGTGTGCCTTGCTGGTCTCTCCTCTGTAGCAGTGTGCTTGGATGCCTTTCCCTGTTGTCTGCTGGGAGTCTCCTCTTTGTGGTCACCCCGGGGTCCACATGACACATCTGTGCCTTCTGTTTTCTGTGTCATGCTGAGAAGGGCCTGACTTCGACCACGTACCAAAACTGTGAGTTCCGCCTTTCACCGGCCCAGGTTCTGTGTGCCCATTTGTGCTTGGGATGCTGTGAATACATTAACAGAGCACTATGGCGTCAGTTATTGTAAATATTTTGTCTGTTGTACTAGAGTTAAAGTGGGAGAATAGACTGTCCTGAGTCAGGCTCCTTCTTACCTGCGGCACGTGGCCCACGTTTTCTTGCTGGCAGTTGGTGTCTTTGTTTCGGGTGGAGTTCAGCGTTTCTCCCAAGTCAGGCCTGGTGGTCCTGAAACCCGCAGCTCGTCTGCTGGTCCTTCCTTCTGGGGACCTGGGCGTCTCCAACGGCATCTCCCAGGCCTCCCTGTACCCAGAGCCTGTTCTGCTCCCTCTCCTGGCTGCAAGATCTCTGCAGGGCCTTCCTGCGTCTGTCCGTGGGTTGCTTTTCTCTTGCTGCTTTCAGGGTTCTGAGATTCCAGAAGAGGACATTCACACCCCAGGGCCAAGACTGGGAAGCCAGTCCAGTGGGATCAGGGCCCACCAGTACTTGAGTCACAAAAGAAAAATCAAACAAGAAACTCCCGGGACTCACCTCTCCCAGCAGTGGATTGCTGACGGCTGGCTCAGGCTTGTTTCCACAAGTGACTAGTGGCTCGGTACGTGGAGAGTCAGAGAACTCTCTGCGTGAGGTTGGGAGCAGCCTGGGCAGGCTCAAGGGCCCCGAGGAACGGGATCAGACCAGGCGCGGTGCAGAACCATCTCTCATCCCTCTCCTGAGCCTGCTCTTCAGGTTTCCCTTTCTGGGGGCCTGTGAGGACCTCCTGGTCCTGTTGCTCTGCCCGGGGAACTCGGGCCATTGCTCCTCTGCTGTGGCATTTGTGGGCTATGTGACATCAGGCCTCAGATTGTCCTGAGTGAGTCACTGTGAGACCACCAGAAGAGGTAGCCAACCACCAACGGGGATGCCCTTAATTGGTGCCTGTACACTGTCCTCCTGCCCAGACACAGCCATGACCAACACCAGGGCTGACACCGTCAGTCGGACACGTAGATCCTGGGCCCCGAAATCGGAAATTGGGGCAGGAATTGAAGCTGGGTTTAGCTAAAGAGACGGAGGAATAGAGCCAGGCAGGAGGGCCATGGTGTCCAAGCTCAGTGGTAGGTGATGTCAAATCTTATCCTCTTTGTGAAGAGCAGGAGACCTGGAAGTATTGTCATGGTTGGATATGAGGTGTCCCCAAAGGCGCATGTGTGAGACAATGCAATGAGGTTCAGAGGAGAAATGATCAGATCAAGAGATCTGTGACCAGTCAGTGGGTTGATCCCCTGACGGGATTAACTGGGGGTGGCTCTGGGGGTACATATCTGCATCTGGTGAGGGGAGTCCCCCTCTGCTCCCTGATCACCACGTGAGCTGCTTCCTTCTGCCACACTCTTCTGCCAGGATGCCCTGCCTCGCCTCGAGCCCCAAGGAATGGCGCCTGTGTCTGGGGACTATTAGACGTCTGAACCGTGAGCCCTGAATGACTTTCTTCCTTGACAGTCGCTCTGGTTGGGTCTCGTCGTCACAGCAGTGAAAATGCTGATGGAAATGGCTCTCTTCATGGGACGATGGTGTTGCTGTCTGTGCCCGGCAGGTGCGGACGACGGCCGTGGGAGCTCTGAAGGAGTGGGAGAGGCTCGAGGGAGGTCAGGTGGGAGCTCAGGGTGGGACACAGCAGGTTACACAAAGGGGAGTGGAACATGAGAAGCTAATCTTACATTCAGTGAAAGTGGGGCTCAGGGTGCAGCAGAGGCTGGATGAAGGCCAGGAAGGGGTCTGAGCAGGGCGAGTAGTGGAGGCTCTCCAGGAGGCCGGTGGAGGCAGGTCTCCAGAGCTGGAGGCAGAGGGGGAGCTACCGAGGGTCTGTCTTGCAGTGAGTGGGGTTGGGGAAGGGACTGAAGCTGTAGTGAAAGTCAGGAAGCAGACTCCTGGGTTCCAGCAGGACGCTGTTCATAACAGTAAGCAGTAGCTCACAGGACAGAATCCCGCAAAAACTCCAGTGCGAACACACGGACTCCTCCTTCAGACCAGGATTGATTCTGGGACCGGGAAGAACTGAGCTGAGCCAGCTGGGGTAGGTCAGAGGAGCATCTAAATGCTTCTGGATGTTCACACAGAGTCATGATCAGGCAGGGAACAAAGAGTGGGCACTCACCACCTGCAAAGCAGTGACAGCAGAAAGGCACGCATGGGTGTGGGTGTGTGTGTGCAAGTGTACGAGTGCATGTGCACGTGTGTGCCTCTGAGTGCATGTGTGTGTGTACGCATGCATGTGTATGCATGTGTGTGTGTGCCCATGTGTGTGCATGAGCATGTGTGTGTAAATTTGCCAGGGAGGCGAGGGACGAGATGCAAAGGTAAGAAATTTAAAACCTGGTTATAGCTTTTGTTCAGCAATTGCTTGGATTTAAGAAACGAGTTGTAAAAAGCATTCCCCTGAAAAGTGAAACGCACTGCAATCCGCGAAGGGACCAGGAGGTCGAGCTCACTGAGCCTGTGGTGGCCAGAGGAGCCTCATCAGAGGTGCACTTGAGCTGGGCTCAGGGGGGGTAGCAGGGTTTTGACGGGCAGAGCAGAGGGGCGAGGGCTGGTGTATGAGGTGTTACAAGGGGGAGTGGAGGCCAGGGCCTCGACTGCCCCCGGAACCACCTTGCGGGCACTGCAGGCTTTCCTGATGGTGTAGTGCAGAGGCTAGGAGGACACAGGGCTGTGTTAGCTTTGAGCTGCTGTTCTCAGAGTGTCCGCATAGCTCCCCAGGTGCTGTTTGCTCATCGTGGCTTCCACTAGGATCCAGATGGGACGAGGAGGTCCAGTCGGTAAATACACGAATATTGTGGTGTGTTGATTCCTGCAAGTGTTTTCAAAATTTCCTAATTTCATTGCCACAATGGATGTTGTAGTACAGCTAGAAAGGTCCAGCTGGGATTTGAACCCGTGGCCTTTCCTGAATCCTGCGTCCTCTCCAGTGTGAGGCGGCCTTGGATATCAGCACCCTGTGCTCGAACCCTCTGGGGAGGGCTCCCTTGCACAGATCCGCACACTGAGCCTGAAGTGTCCTGAGCAGCACGCTGGGTGCTTCTGTGCATTAGAACGTAGCGAGCTTTGACGCGTGTTCTCTTTGACCTGCATTTAATTGCTCAAGAGTATAAATCCTTGTTTTCTTTTGTAAGAAGACGTCAGTGTGTGAGTGGCATCATGTGTACACAGGCTTCCCCCGGGTGACAGGTGACAGTGATTGACGGTGTGGGCGGGTGTTTCAGTGAACAGGGAGGCTGGGATGGCTTATGCCCGAGGTGTGTGAAGGGAACCTGGCTGTCCTCAGCGGTTCCACCAGTGTGTTGGGTTTGCAGTAGGGACAATTCTGGCAAGATATGAGGGCACAGCTCTCAGGCCTGGTCACCAGGAGAGTGGAGGGTTCAGAGCAGGTAGGGCGACTGCAGCCTTGACAGTAGGCTACAGGAAGAAGAACAGGCTTACGTGGGATCGGAGCAGCTTCCTCTGAAGCCAAAGCCCCAGGTGAGGCTGCAGGAGAGGAGACGTTCTCCTCTGCGTGTGTGCATGTGTGCACACATGTATGTGTGTGCACGTGTGTGTGCGTGTGTGTACGTGTGTGCGTGTGTGCATGTGCATGTATGTGTGCATGTGTGTGTGCGTGTATGTGTGTGTGTGCATGTGCATGTGTGCGTGTGTCTATGTGTGTGCATGTGTGTGCGTGTGTGTGTGTGTGCGTGTGCGTGTGCACACTCCACAGCCAGCAGTGGGAGCACTGCCAGGCAACACAGATGATTTAAGACCACCGGTTTTGCCAGGGAAACATTCAAGACGGAGTCTAATCCTTTAATCTAACCCCAGTCCCTTTAAAAGCTCTGAGCGAGGAGTTGACTCAGCACGTCAGCGCCAAGAAGATCCATTGACCCCGAGTTCAGTGCTGAGAAATTGAGAAATGTTCTTTTTAATGTCTATTCAATAAATATAGCCTCCACCTTGCAAGGGGCTGCACAATCCACTTCAGATCCATTATGGGATGTTCTTGTGGGCTGACAAGCCGTCCTGAGACAACGGTGGCCATGAAATGCGGGCGGGCCTGCGTGTGGAATGTCAATCGCCATCCCCAGGCCTGGCCGGGAGGGCATCTGCATCCACAGGAGGACCAGCTGTGCCCCCTGCAGCCTGGGCCTCGGTGTTAGGAGGCACAAGCTCATGCCAAGGCCTACGCATGATGACTGCAGATGGCATCTGCAGAAGTGGGCACCAGGACAGATGACATCAAGTCCTGTCCTTCCTGAAGTCTCCCCTGGAGGCAGAGGTCCGAGTTCTGCCACCTCCTGTCTCGTGGACAGCCCCCAATGTGGCCTACTCTGCGCGTGGCTCGTGTGAGCTTCACACCAAGATGTGTGATGTGGTAAAGGGTAGCTGTGCTAGTGACAGGTGAAAGGAGAAGTCCAAGAAGCCTCGCACGGGGCTGAAGTGTGCACATTTCAGTGGCTCAAGGGACAAATGGGAAAGAATACTGAAAGAATACTGAAAAGTGGGACATTTCTCCAAGTGTTCAGGGGATACTAACTGCCCACCTGTGAGGCCAGAGAGAAATGTGACCTAGACCCAGCAAAGGGTCAGATTTCTCCAGAGTGGGACCACATCACAGCTGAGGTACAGGTTTGAATTTTTTGGACTATAATGAATTCTTTTATATGAATCTAAAAGATGCGTGTGTTGGACAAATATTTGTGGGCTGACAGACGAGTCGGTTCACTACATGTACTGTCAGGCGAACCCACATAGAGTCATTGTCTGTTGTTGCCAAATTCCCAATTACTGTGGGATCCATTTGTCTAGCAAATACCTAGAAACCACGTTCTGTTTATTAAGGATTTACCCAAACTTGGAGTAGAATTTTAGTACTTGGGATTAGAGATTATTTGCAGGGTTGCAAAAAGTGCCTTCTCCGAAACAAGTTTCATAGAATTCTATAGTAGCTATTTGGAAAGTGGCCTCTATTATCTGATCAGTTTGTGAAACACTGGTAAAAATTTAGCAGTTGTTTTACAGAATTCCCTCTAATAATGGTCGCATGTTGGGTGTCCTTCTTAGGAAGGGGTGCAACCTGTAATGTGTGCCGCCTTCTGACCTTGAAGTGGTCCTAGAAAACAGCCATCTCATGGAACCAGAGTCCTCGAGATCACGCCCTGAAGAGTGCCTCAGTCCACTAGGAGCCCGCTCCATGCATCCGGAGGAAGGCTAGTGGACCTTGCTCTGCTCTGTGTGTCGGAGAAGGGGCCAGCACTGGCTCAGGGACCCGGGAGGCCAGGCTGGCCTCTCCCAGCAGTGGACTGGCTCCAGTGTTCAGGCTGCTGTGCTGAGAGGCGGGGCCTCCAGGGACCAGGGCAGGTTCGCCACCCGGGACCTCTGGGCAGAACAGAGAGCACCCCTCTGCCCCGCCCACCACTGCCAGGCCCTCTCCTGGGTCTGCTTAGCTGGCAGACAGAGCACTCAGGCTCAGTGGCCTGCAGGGCGGACAGCGATTTCCACTCCTGTTTGCACCTCCATGGGCCTCACTGGAGTTCAGACCCAAGTGTTGGCGCCACCGGTGCTTCTCCCATGGGACCCCCAGGAAGCAGGTGTGGGGCAGGGTGGACGTGTGTCAGATGTGCGTACAGCGCTCGAGGTGGCAGAGAGTGCAACACGAGCTACTTCATTTGAATTCTGACAAGTTTTGTTGAATCAGCTTTCAGATTAAAAAGTGAGGAATGGCCAGTTACCCAAGGTCACATAGCAAGTCAAGGGGCAAAGGACGAGATGCCGTCTAAGTTTTGACTGGACATCTGGACACAAAGGGGTGACAATGAGATTGTCCTGTTCATGCCCCCGCTGCATTCATATGGGTTCATGACATCGTCCTCCCACCCAAGCTCTGAGAAACTCCAAAGGGTCGTTATTTCCTGTTTCTCTCCATTGGGGACCATGAAAGGCTCAGGGGCTTGGTGGGCTGTCGTCATTTCCTTCCTCACCAATGGTGGGGGCAGGTGCTGCTCCGCCCCGACTAAGAGCAGACCCACGGTCAGGCTGGGAGTGCCCTCTCAGGTCCAGCTCTCGGCTCCTCTCCATGGCCCCCTGGCTCATCCTGGGGCTTCTGATTTCCCCTCTCCTTCCAACATAGGCATGGACTGTCAAATTACAGATGTTAAGTGAGCACAGAGCAATAACCCAGACCCCTTCTGAGGGAACGCACGTGTGCACCTCGGAACCAGGCCTGTGCACGGCCGGGGCGAAGCAGCGCCTGGGCTGAGCTGCACGGGCAGCTGCCGTGGCCCTCCTCGGGCTCCTGCCGTGACCCTCCGCGGGCTCTGCTCCTGCTGCAGCAGAATCCCGTCATAAGTCAGTCCCTTTCCGTCTGAGCCCGTGAGTGTTCCCTGATTGATCAGGGTGGAGGGGCTCTGCCTCCATCAGAAATGCACATTGTGGATGGTGTGACAGCCCGTGTGTCACCCTGGGACTCTGTCCCTGCTCTAGCCGGAGTCCCAGATTGGATTGCGCCTGAGCATTGACAACCCGGTATTGATGCTCCTGTGACACCAGGAGTGACTGTAACAATCTTTATTTTAGCCGTGGCTTTTCCTCCCAGGCTTGGGTTGAGTCCCCACAGGGTCACACGGTAATCAACACCTCTAATTAGCACTTAGAAATGCCTGGCTCCTGAGGCTGTCATTAGGGGACAGCGTGGTGTGCAGAGTGCGAGGCCCTTGGTTTGCAGCCTAGTCTTCCTCCCAGGCTGTGTCACGGATCCTGCTTTCAAGGCATGCCGGGGACACCCTCCCTGCTCCCTTCATTTGGGAAGAGCTGGATTCAGAGGAGGAGATCTGCTGGGCAATCAGAAGGCTGGGAGTTAGACATCCTGTCACGGCCTCGTTCTTCTGCTTGCGAAAGTGGGTCTCTGATCCGGGCCTGCTCCGACTCTGCTCGGCAGGGGAGAGGTGGAGACCGTAGCGTGGGCGGTGTCAGTGCAGAGGAAGGCCCTCTTCCTGCCATCCTTGATCATTTCCTTTCACATGCTCATCCTCTCATTCAGCAGGCCCCCGGGCCACCAGGAAAGACCAGGTCTCTGTCCCCTTCTTCCACCCTCCCCCGCAGGAGCCCAGGGCTGGCGGCAGCAGCAGAGCTACCCAGGCTGGGGCTGATGTAGGGAGGGAGGGCCGGACTGTGGGGGGCTCTCCCTGTCCACTCTCCACAGACCGTCACCAATTCAGGCATTAGCTGATGCTGATAGTGCTGTGCGGTCGTCATTGTCACTGATAGGGACGGCCCCCAGAGCTGTGAGAGCCAGGGGACACCCAGCTGCAGGGTGTAGGTCCCCCCCGCTAGGCTTCTCCACAGTCGGCGGACACCATATTCTGCCTGTCTGCTCCTGTGGGGGTTCGTCCTGGGTTTTGCAAATTTATTTGGAGGAACAGGTGGAATGCCGGGGGTGACAGAAAAGGGCAGAGGAGGGTGGGCTGGCCATGAGGGGAGGGTGGGCTGCAGGCTGGCCGTGCTGAGCTGGTTCCCTCCTGCAGCCCCCCAGGCTCTCCCATCCACGTGTGGCCTGCCCAGCCAGACCTGGGCGTGGAAGGCAGTGGGCGAGCGCAGGTGGGGTGGGTGGGGGGCTCCTGTTCTCTCTGCTCTCCTGGTCCTTATTCTGGTCCCAGAGGAGACGACTGGAAGCTGGTGGCCTTAGGAGGTCCCTTCTGGTTGGACATTCAGGAAAGTGAGCCTTGGTACTCTCTCCTCAGCTTGGTCAACCAAGTCGCCTCGCTGCCCTGCCTGGGCAGAGTGGAGCATGGCGGGACCACCTCTCTGACTCCCCAGCCTCGCACTCGTGGTGATCAAGGGCGGACACCATCAGGTCCACTAGCCAGCTGCAGGTCATTTCATCCTTTACACACGCGCAGAAACACCGTATATCAACTGAGATCTGGTGCCCTCACAATGTCTTAAGTCCAAGGAATCAATAGCCAGTCATGTATTTCAGTTCTCTTCTTAGGAAGGGAACATGAGTTGTATGCAAATGAAACAATTAAGTGACTGGTGTGTATTGGGAGTGTTCCCAGGCATTTGGGGGTATACATTATCTTTTTTTTTTGGTACCAGGGATTGAACTCAGGGGCATTTGACCACTGAGCCACATCCCCAGCCCTATTTTGTATTTATTTAAAGACAGGGTCTCCTTGAGTTGCTTAGGGCCTCTCTAAGTTGCTGAAGCTAGCTTTGAACTTGTGATCCTCCTGTCTAAGCCTCCCAAGCCGCTACGATAATAGGTGTGCACCATTGCACCTGGCTTACTTTACCTTTTTAAGTGAATTTGACCCTCAAAACCAACACTGTGGTTGCTATCCTTTGTATTTTCCACATTAGGAACCTGTGTCCTAGAGAGTCTACCTGACTCAAAGCCACACATTTGGGGACTCTGTATTGAAGGGCCCTTTGCATCTTCTTCAGAGAAAGCCCATGAAGGCAGGGTCACTTCCTTCCCAAGTGCCTGCCACCCGACATAACCTGCGTGTGAGGCTGGTGCCCACCCAGCGGGAGGCGACACAGCCTGGTCTTGACTCACAGAGATGTGCCTCCGGGCAGGAACCGAGCGGGGTTAACGTTCTCTAAATCAATGTTACTGGGCCAGGTCCCAGAGCAGGTGCCCGGGGCCGGAGGTCTTCTCCCTGGGACTGGTGGTGGCGTGTGCTTCCCTTTGTGGTGACCACGTTTCTGGACCAGGTTGTAGTTTGCAAAAACCCTCTCACACATTCCTCCCCCGTGGCCTTCCCCTCTGGACAGGTGGGCACCGGAGGCACCCGGAGGCCCAGTCATTCTCATTGTCCCTCACGAGTAGTTTCCTGTGAAAGGTGAAAAGTGAGAGCCAGGGAGTGAAGTGGCCCTGGAGGTGCCTGTCCTCTGGAGGAGCCCTGGGGACGCGGGAAGCGGGAGGAAGTCGGCTGCGCCCCGTGCCACTGAGCACGGCCCTGCCAGCGCCTGCAGGACGAATGCCGTTTCTCCTGCTTGCTGGATACTTACCCAGGTCTGCGATCGCAGGAAAACACATCTCAGCACCGCACTTGGCAAGAGGAAGAATGGAGGCAGCTTTGCAGCTGTCATATTTATTTCAGTGGCAAAGCAGGTCAGGAAAATTGATAAAATTAATCACACAAACTAGCAAACATCAGGAGTGAGGACGTGGAGGGACAGATGAGTCCTCGCTTCATTCCAAGCTGCACCTGCCCAGTTCTAATGGGATCCGCGCCATCGCTGATGGAGGCCGGGAGGAGGGGCCGCGCCAGGAAGTGAAGGCCTGAAGAGAAATTGGAACGTGAGCGATTGTTGGGCAGGCCGGAGCCGGTGGGCCTGCGGTGTCTGTGAAACTCTATTAAGTTCCCTGAGGCTGTAGGACATCCATCTTCAGGTGTCCCATGAAGAGAATAAGTTCAGGACCCGATGCTGACTGGGAGCTATGGCAGGTGATCCCAGCGCATTCAGGCAACATTTCTTTCCTGTTAGGACAGGAGAGTGGCCTTTCCTGTGCAGCTCCTGGCTCTGGGCGTGAGCATCGCTGCAGAGCTTGTCACACTGCGGGTGCCCATGCCCAGCCCGGACCAGCTGGATCAGGCTCTTGGGACACTGAGGCTTGTGTAAAGACTCCAAGTGCTCCCAAGGCAAAGCCCGTGTTGAAGCCTCTGGCCTGCAGCGGTGGGCCCACGACACTGGCGTCCATCAGAACCCTCCGGAGGCCTGGGTAAGACCAGGAGTGCTGGCCCACGCTGGGGCTGGGTTCACGGCTGGGTGGCTCCAGGAATTCCCACTCTAGTAGGCTCCCGGGGATGCTCGGGACCACACCTGGAGCCAGGGGCAGGAGGAAGAGGCAGGTTCCTGTTTCCCCTCCCACTTCTTGGCCGGGCTCCTTTAGCAAGTCGCTCATGGCTTTCATCTCACATTTATAGTAATTACCACGTTCCTTATTTCAGAGATTTCTGGTTCATCAACTGAATGTATATTGAAATGCTTTGCAAACTCTATGTGAAAAGTAGGATGGAAATCAGTTTTTATTAATTTCTATTCTGCTTTCCATCTTGCTTTATGTTTTTAGGTGTAGCCATAATTGTGGCAACTTGAAAACAGGTTCGCTTGTTCATTTAGAAGTACGGTATTAACAAATGCCATTCTACACCAGCTCCTGACTGAGTCTTGAGCAGAGTAAGGACCATGGCAAATGTTTCTCTTCTCATGAGGCTTCTGTTCTGGGATAGGGCCAAATCGGGCCTGTGAGCTAGGTATAGTTTTTACACTTTTAATGATTAAAAAAATCAAAAGAAAATTAATATAACTCACAAAAATTACAAGGAATTCAAATTTCAGGACCCATAAATAGGGTATTATTGGGACACAGGCATGAAAACTCACTTCTGCATTCAGCCACTACTTTGAAGGCAGCATGGCAGAGGGGAGGAGCTGTGATGGAGACCAGCACAGGAGGCCAAGGTGCTGACCCTACCCGACCCGTGGAAGAGCAGCCCACTGCGGAGCATCGTGGGAGGGAGTAGCTCCCGCTGACCTGCTGACATGGGATTGCTTCAGGTGGGAGGGCTGGGAAGGCCCTTTGCAGACCTGGCCCTAAGCCAGGATGGGGTGAAGAGTCACCCTTGCCTTCCAAAGGAGGACCCATGGGCACTGGAATGCAAGGGCAAGGGTGGGTCAGTTGGGGGGCAGGGGCAGGCAGGGCCAGATCAGGAGGCCTCTAGCACTCTAGCACATTTCATTTTAAGTAGAAAGAGCATTGTTTTCAGAAAGGGAAAGAATGAGGGTGAAAACAGCTGCCTCTGAGTGCCTACTGTGTGCTGTGCACTGCTTCTGAGTGCCTACTGTGTGCTGTGCACCGGACAGGCTTGGAAACACTGCTAGAAGGTCCTCTGAGTAGCTGCCATTCCTGAGGGCTCTGGTGAGCAGGGGTGGCCTCTCCACTCACACGCCCGGGGAGTCAGACTAGGATGTGAGTGCGGAGCCTGGGGCTTCTGGCTGTTTTGCAGGTGCACTAAGAGGGCAGCAGACCAGGCGGGAAGCGACTCTGGAGTCTAGGGACCAGCCTAAGATGTTACAGAAGTGACAGACAGAGCAGAGGATATGAGGACTGGGACCGTCTGGAGGAGGAGGTGACTGAGAAGAGCGGCGGCAGTCTAAAGGCTTTGGGGGAATAACAGGTGGGCGGCTGGCTACTCACTGGCAGGGGCCTGGCCAGGACCTCCTCAAACTCTGCACTGTGACCTGGGGCAGCAACTGCGAGTGCGCACAGAGGCCGGCCTGTCGCCTGCTCACCCCGGAGCCAGGGGCCTCTGCGAGCAGAGCCGGGGCCTGCACCTCTCCATGTCCTGCATGCAGCTCAGCGTATGGCCCATGGGAGGTGTCCAGTGCACGCCCCAGAGACAAACAGCCCTCACTCATGTTGCACGTACCCAGGTCGACTAGGCAAGGCCGGACCCAGTGTGAACAGCAAACTGATATTTTCAAACTGTGAGCCACAGGATTCAGAATTAACTTGTTTCAAGGAAGTTTTTATATTGAATTATTTTATTTTGTTTTATTTTTTAATTTTTGACTTTGCCATGTCTGACATGATTTAGAGTTAGATTCTCTCCTGGCCTGTCCTTGGAATTGTCTGAATATTCTTCAAATTATTTTTAGCTCTTAAACTCAGAAATAAACACAAAAAGATTCAGAAGGCTGCTTACAATCATGCGCATCCGGGGTCTCATCTCACGGACGAGGACCAGATTCCTTGGGAACAATTAAAATGAGACCTGTGGATCCCCTGTGACCCTCTCTTCCTGTGTTCTGATGCCATCAGGGCTCCAGACTCGCTGGGTCCCTCGTGGGCTCTGGGAAGAGGCCGCAGGTTGCCAGGCAACCCTGGCGGAACGGCCTTCACCCGCGGTCAGGCATTGCCTGCTGCCATCACATTTTAGGTTATTATCACTATTTAACTGAACGGCGGGCCGAGGCTGCGGAGCGCTCAGTGGGGCTCCTCCTCTGGGGAGAGTGCACGTGTAGATTTCCTGGGAAACTCATTCACTGTCTTCTTGGAGCAGAGCAGAGTTCAGGCTGTGAGGGGTGAGAAGGTCTAGGCTGGGATAGCAGAGTGCGGGCCTGGGCGTGGGGAGACAGCCAGGCGGGTGGGCAGATAAACAATCAGTATGTGCAAATTGTCCTCAGGGATGGAATGGAAGGCACGTTGTTTCTGACCGTTGCCAAGACTACCAGTGCTGGGCAAATTCCTGAGCATGAGCCTGGACTTGGATTTTAGAGACCTGCGCCCAAGAGCCAAGCTCTCAGTGCGGCGGCACGGCAGGGTGGCCCTTTCTCGGAGTTGGAGGAGATGGGAGTTGGTTCTTTCTCAGCACTGGCTAGCACAACCTGAGGGTCCCTCTTGGCCATAGTTCTCATTGGTAAATGTTTGTGAGTTTCAGTTGGCGGCATGGCAACTTCTCTTTTGTGATTAGAGCTGAGTTATCAGTCGGTGAGTCAAGAGTGTATTTATTAAGCACATACTGTCTGTCTTGAGTGTGCTGGAGACACGGAGACTTAGGAGTGCACAGTTGGCTCAAGACTGTATTAAAATGATCGTTGACATGTTCTCAGTCCCTGTCGTGGGCCAGGCACGTGATAAGCCCTTTCTAGCTTCAGCAGCTGGTCCTCACAACTGCCCTCCATGGTAGAGGCTGCTGCCTGCACCATCTTGCCCACGTCCACGTGGCTTGTTATGGGGAAGCCCAGTGGAGTCAGATTGGCTGGTCAGAGCCGCTCACTTCTCCCTGGCCCACACCACTGCAGCCATGAAATGTGGTGGATTCAGCCATTCCAGCATTCATCTAGTATCTGCAAAAACTCGCCGAGTGCCTGACGTCGCCCAGCACCAGGCACAGCCTACAAACACGTAGAGAACCTCTTGGACAACACAATGTCTTTCCCTGGTGGCCCTGTTACAGGTGCATGGTGAGGGGTCCCTCAGGGGCACAGTGTGAAACGGTGTGGGAGGCTGTGGCTGGAGGGGTAGTCACTGGGGTGTGCCTTTTGGGTGTGTATTTTGTCCCCGGGGAGTGAACCCTCTCTTCGTCCTGGTTGTCATGAGCTCAGCAGCTTTCCTCCACCAGACCCATCTGCAGGACATTCTGCCCTGTCCTGGGCCCACAGCTATGGAATTGGCCACCAGTGGCCCAAACCTCTGAAACCATGAGCCAAAATAATCCTTTCATGCTTTAAGGTGTTATTCTCAGGTCTTTTGGTCACAGTGATGAAAAGCTGACTAAAACAAGGCCTTATGTTCTGGAAGGAAAGAAAAATGGCAAGTTTCCAAGCAAATGCCCAAATGAGCCAGCAGGCAGATCAGGTGGAGCACCCCAGGCAGGAGCAGGTGGAGCACCTGGGCAGATCAGGTGGAGCACCTGGGCAGGTCAGGTGGAGCACCCTGGGCAGATCAGGTGGAGCACCCCGGGCAGGAGCAGGTGGAGCACCTGGGCAGAGCAGGTGGAGCACCTGGGCAGATCAGGTGGAGCACTCCAGGCAGGAGCAGATGGAGCACCTGGGCAGAGCAGGTGGAGCATCTCAGGCAGGAGGAGGTGGAGCACCCTGGGAAGATCAGGTGAAGCACCCCAGGCAGGAGGAGATGGAGCATCCTGGGAAGATCAGGTGGAGCACTCCAGGCAGGAGAAGATGGAACATCCTTTATCCAAAATTCATAGGAGAAGTGGTTTGGGTTTTAGACATTCCTGGATTTTGGATTATTATACATTTATATAATGAGACATCTTGGGGATGGGTCACATTCTAAGCATAGTATTCCTTTGTGGTTCTTGTGCACCCCCCACACAGCCTGCGGTTCATTTTGCACAGTATCTTTAGGGCGCCTGATTTAAACTGTGGCCCACCATGTGAGGTCTCTGTGTTGATGCTCACTGCGTTTCAGATTTGTGGGAAGTTTGGATTTCAAATCTTTGGATTAGGGATTTCAACCTGTTTCTACAATTTCTGAGTTCCACGCAAGCTACAGTGAGACTGAAGCAGAGTAAAGAGGAAGTTAGGATCCTGCCTGTCGTAGACCCCAATCACACACTTAGCCCAGCATGATTTCTGATTCATAATATCCTACATAAGACAAAATTTCCAGGAATTTCCAACTATAAATATGGGATTTAGACATAACTTAATAATTGTTTTCTCTTTACTATCACAGTACAATGTTTCCTTTAGAATTAGAATAAAAAACTTGAAATAGAAAGTCAAAATGAAATTACATCTCTGTGCAAGATGCTTAGTCTGCTTTATGCTTTTGTAACATGCTGCAGTCTGGCTGGGCACACAATCACGAGCCACCACACAGCTTGCAGATTCAAACAGCAACTCTTTATTCCCGAACTCACACCAGCCGTCTACAATCACGTTCTGGGGAAATCCACGTTCTCTGCCCAAATCCACGTTCTCTGCCCAAATCCACCTCTACTGGGCTTCTATCTCCAAAATATGCTGTCTGAATCCCATGAGAACTCAAGGGGAACTCAGGCAGCAGGATACGCCCTATTCCCAGCAGGAATAATCTTAAACCTTAAACCTGGAACCCAAACCGGGAACGCCCTAATCTGCCTTGGTCCTTGAGCAAGGTCACCTACATTCAATGTCACTGCAACATGGGGTACGCTGGCAAGGAAATTGTCATACCTACTTGGCTAATGGCTCCCAGCATCTCCCCCCTTCTGATTAATTAAACAACAAGCAATGTGGCTTAAGGACCGTGCCTGGTAGGTTGTCCAATTCAACATATGGTTCTTACCCGTCATCGGAAAACTGACCTTTAGGCGTCAGCCTCCTGTCTTAGGTTGATACCACAGCAATTGGATCATACCCGTCACTGACTACCGGTCCAGCATAAGCCATTGGCCCCCAAATTTTAGACCATCACTAGCAGAAGGGAGGAGGATACAGAAATGCCACGACACCAAACCAATTGACGGATCCTTGGGAAAAATTGCATCACTGGTGACACCATCAGCAAAGATATGTCAGCACTACCACAATTAACATGGGGTGTGCTGGCAAGGAAATAAAAATTGCACCACTAGTGGCACCATCAGCAAAGATATGCCAGCATTACCACAATTCGCTGCACCAAACGATAGTTACATAGTCCAGGCAAGTTCTGCAAGCAGTTCAAAGCAGAGGAATCTATCAATATGTCCATTTCCTCCCAAAATCTGTTTCCTCCCAAAGTAAGTTGACTCCTTGATTGAGCATTACTTGTTGAGTTATATTCATTGATGCATCAGTTTATACAGTTTACTGTGATAGCTATCATAGAAGCTGTAGTCTGGTTGTATCTTTGTCTTCACCGGCACTGGGATGAAGATAGGAATTCTGGCAATGATGCTAAAGAGACATTATCCTGAAAAGAATTATTAA
>NW_026000019.1:24930047-24985785 GCF_001458135.2 Marmota marmota marmota
AGATGTCTGTAAAAACCAAGATCTTAGACAAATGTAGTAAACAGAACTAGCCATCTCTTTCTTGTTGAAGAAAAATCTTTCTACAGGATACCATGATGGTCCCATTGATATGCTTAATAACTCGTCTTTAAAAAGCCATGGGCTACATTTTTGTATTGTATCAACATATGTCCTAACTGTTCTTGGTCTTACTGGGGTGCCTCCTTCCTCTAACAATTTCTCTTCCTCGGAGGCGAACAACTTCAAATCTTGAGTCAACCATTTTCCCCAGTTTGCCTGAGAAAGTTCTAGGAACAGGCAACTTGAAATAAAAACAAAATAAATCAAAACAATAACACATTGTTTTTTGAAATGTTCACCCATTCTTTCTCTCTTCCTCAAGGGTGAGAAATTTCACTTACCTCTAAGCTTCAGAAGTTCCCCGCATGGGACGCCAAATGCCGCAGTCTGGCTGGGCACAAATGCCGCAGTCTGGCTGGGCACACAATCACGAGCCACCACACAGCTTGCAGATTCAAACAGCAACTCTTTATTCCCGAACTCACACCAGCCGTCTACAATCACGTTCTGGGGAAATCCACGTTCTCTGCCCAAATCCACGTTCTCTGCCCAAATCCACCTCCACTGGGCTTCTATCTCCAAAATATGCTGTCTGAATCCCGTGAGAACTCAAGGGGAACTCAGGCAGCAGGATACGCCCTATTCCCAGCAGGAATAATCTTAAACCTTAAACCTGGAACCCAAACCGGGAACGCCCTAATCTGCCTTGGTCCTTGAGCAAGGTCACCTACATTCAATGTCACTGCAACATGGGGTACGCTGGCAAGGAAATTGTCATACCTACTTGGCTAATGGCTCCCAGCAGTAACATAATACCAAGACTGGATGATTTATAAAGAAAAGAAACTTATGTATTGCAGTTCTTAAGGCCAGGTAGTCTGACATCAAGGTGCCAGCATCAGGGGAGGCCACTTTGCTGCCTCACGTCACGGTGGAAGGTGTGGTGTGGTGATTAGGGAGTGCAGGTGCACAAGAGAAGGAGGTGGGCAGGCCCATCCTCTGATCAGACGCCCACTCCTGCCGTATGGCATCAACGCTTTCTTAAGACCACGGCTCTCCTGAGCTGATCTCTTCCTGAAGGACCTGTCTCCCAGCACTGTCACTGGGGATCAGGTCCCCAACATCTGAACTTTGGGCAGTCTATTCAGACCACAGCATACATAAGCTGGCCACTTCATACTGTTGCTAGCCCAGTTCTTTGGCTCACATCGGTCCGTGAGACACTAGTAGTAATGAACGGAGAAACATGGTTCTGGTGAATACTGTCCCATGCTACTAACAACAACAAACAAAACCCCTTGTTTTTCCAGTGTCTTATGGCTCTGGAAGAAGAGCCACTAATGAAGGTTTTTTAAAATTCTATTTCATATCCCCTGTCTCCTTCGCCCCGCCAGATAATGCAGAATTGAAGGTAGAAAGGCAGACAAACCCTGCACAAGGAAAGCATATTTCTGGTATGAAGAAGAACAACCAGAAGACACAACCACTAACAAGCATTAAGAAGGCAGAGCAGACCTGTGCAGAATCTTGCTGACAAGTGCTATTAAATATTAATTCTGTGGACCGTGGAGACATCATTAAACAGCCTGCGCACCCCGATGCTGAGTGTGCACGGGCCCCGCGTTGTCTCACACGTGGTTGTGGGCGAGGTGTTGTCTTTGTGGTCTCACCAGGCGGGAGACCACTTCCCCGCTTTCGTTAATTGTATCCTCCATCACCAGAATGCTCCTGGTCTGTTGGGTTATTTGTCTTGTCCTGGCCTTCCGTTTAATTGGAAAGCCAGTTTTTAGGGAGAGTGAAGGGAGTTACCTGTTTTAAGGCTGTTGTGCTTGGATAAAAATGCTTCTTGTTTAGAGGGCGGTCTGGATTTAAAGAACAGGGCTGCACACAGAGCATTTAGAGAACAGCAACCCTTTGCCCAGTTTAATACCCTTTCCAACTTCTCCTCAGAACTCTTTAAATGAAGATCCTAAATAAAAAGGAAGAAAAACTTATGATTCACAGAAAATAGCAAAGCTTACCTGTGCAGTTTGAGTCCTAAAGCATGGGTATAGAATTGTCCCTCCACAGCCACAGGGCCTTGATTCCTGAGCACCCCCACCTCATGCCCACCACCTTCTTGGGTCTCAAGTCTCTGTAGGAGAGGGCTTAGTGTGTCCCAAGTGCGGTGAACCATCTGAAGCGACTGTGACACCTAATATCATGTAAATACTATGTAAATAGTTGTTACTCTGGAACGTCGAGGGAATGATGAAGAGAAGGAAGCCGTACATGTTCAGTGCCGATGCAGTTTTGTTTCTCAAGTGTTTCCATCTGCAGTTGGTTGAATCTCTGTGTGTGGAACCTGCAGGTGTGGAGGGCCGGCTGTGCCGAGCGTCCTGTGAATACGTAGGCACACCTGCACCACACTGGGGTCAGGGTCACAGAGCTGCCAAAGGCCAGTGGTTCCAGGACTTCCTTGCAAAAGCACAGACCCACCACCTAGTCTAACCCTTGTGCTTTACAGAGCAGGAAACTGGGGTCAAAGGGGTCAATGTCATTGCCCAGCTCCGCTTTCAGCTAAAAGTGATTCTGTACTGGAACTTCTGTCTTTGGTTATAGATCTTGCTTTTCCAGCTGCACCACGGGGAATTCTGGACAGATACTATGGGAAGATTGTACCGTGTCAGCTCTCAGGAAATCCCACTGTTGAGTCCCTGGACTGAGGAATCTGAGGACCATTCAGTGGGAGATCTGGGGAGCATCAGGTGCCCCCAGGCCCATGGTCCCCTTGCAGGGCTGGAGAAACCAGGCCCTGAGTGTGGTATGGCCAAGCTACATCAGCACCAGCCACTGTGTGGCAGAGCCCTGCTCTCCAAACCACAGGGCAGGCTCCTCTGGTCTCCTCCCCAGGTGAGGACCCTGGCCTGCCTTCTCTGCCAGCTCTTGGGACCAACTGCAGAAAGGTGCCCATTGTTTACCTACTTTCAAGGAAGACGTCATCCAGGCAGAAGCCCTAGTTAGGGCACCAAGTAAAGGGACTCCCCAGGGCACCTGGGGACCTTGGTACCTTTTCCTCTGTGGACCCCTTCCTCCATTTATGATCTTTGACAGAAAGAGTAACATAATTCAGGCTTATTATTATGTACCCACTAAGCTAACCATTATTATTTCTTCTGGTTAAAAAAATGAAGATTGAAGTATTTTCTTGGGCCACTGCTAGCATGGTGGCCCTAGGCACATGGACACCTGTTCCCTCGGGTCCAGGGCACCGGGTCAGCTGCGGATGTAGTTCGGACTTTGCACTAAAGACATGGGGCGGGGCGACCCCGTGCAGCTCTCGGGTCCTGCGGTCTGCAGGGTCCCGTCTGCAGGGTCGCGGTGGTCCTCGTGGTCCTCAGAGCAGCCGCTGCGCACCAGAGGAAGCGCCGAGCAGGGGTTTTTTTGCATACAATTATAGTGATGGCATCATTTTTTTGAAACAAACTGTCCATAAATGTCACTGAAAATCCGGGTCTCCTTTTATTAAAACTGAAAAATGTGTATAAATGTAAATAACAAATGACTGATACAGGGATAAGAACACGGCGGCGGCGCCTGGCGTCTCTCCCTTTCTCTCTTTTCTCCTCTCCTCCTCATGTAATTTGCATTAATAAAGAGGCTGTTCCTTGTCGGAATGTGTTTCATCCGGTTTAAAATCCCAGGGCGATCCACTAGGAAGAGCTCTGGGAGAATCCAACTGTCAGAGCCGACAAGACAAATGAATCCCGGTGTCAGGAGCGTGTGGTTCAACGATGACAGATTGAGAAGAACTGTCCCCCTCTCGACAGGCGGGCTTCATTTTCAAATTAATAAATCTGAATAAAATATTTTTCCTTTCATTACGAGCGGAGCCTGTTTGACAGTTGCGGTGACAGGAGGGAGTCGCGGTGCTGGAGGAACAGTTTGCATGCATCCCACCTGGGCTCTTCGGGTTTATTTTTACCTGCAGCCTCTTCCCCTGGCCGCCCGCCCCTCCGCCGGCTCCTCCTCCCCGGCGACCCCCACACTCTGGTCTGGTCCTTCCCGCCTTCCTTCCCTTAGCTGTCCTGGCTCTGAAATGTCACCGGTCCCTTTTTTCGCTCTTTTCTTTCACCTGCGGGTCCTACCCCATGAAAGGCCAGAGCATTGTTTCATTTATAGAGAAAGTCCACGACTGATTAATTTGAATTTTTTCTTTATTCCCGTGATTGCTTCTCACTGATTGTATTAGGACCACAGCTCAAGCCAGGCTAGAGGAAATAATTCATGATTTCACTGTAGGAAACAATCTTCCTCATTCCCTCGCCTCAAAAAATAAAGGCAATCCTTCCAAACAAACAAGCAAGGAACCTTTGTTGTCAAGTTCCCCCAAAGCCCAGAGAATGAGATCAAGTGCACCTTAGAATTGGATATGCACAGTCAGATCTTAATGCACGGGTGACAGGCTGCTCCTCTTAAATAATTTAGGAGCACTTTCTGGGAAACAATATGTGATCATTAGAGGAATAGCATGGAGAAAAGTGACTTCCTGATAACAGAGGGGTTTTGTTCTTGCATTCGGTACAGAATCTGGACACAGCAGGCAACTTCCAAGGCCCCGGTTCCACAGCCTAAGAGCCAGAGCAGGAGAGAAATGGATCTCCGTGCAGCGCTCGAGGAGTTCCGAGTCCCAGCCTCAGGTATAGTGCTCTCCCTCTCCCTCCTCAACCAGAGCTGGGAGGATGATGGGAGCAGACGCCCCCAGACCCACGGCCTCAGCCTCTGACCTGCAACCCTGACTTGAACAGTCTGCTCCATGGCTGGGCTGGCCTTCCCAGCCCAGAGCCATGTGTGCCTTGAGATTGTGCAGGCAAGCTCGGGTACCGGGGCTGGGCCTCTGGTGGACATCCTGGGACTCTGCTGCTCTCCCTCACTGGTGTCTGAGAACACAGGCCAAGGTGAGCAATGTAGGCGGGAGCTCCCGGCAGATCTAGGCCTGGGGGAAATGTGGATCTAACTCCACCTCACATTCTAGAACCAATGGTTATAATAAATTTAGTGGTAGAAATCACGACAAAAGGCAGAAATAGAAGGGCTTTATAGACACTCATGTCTACACCAGGCAGCCTGCCCTGGTGGCTGAGGAGAGCAGGGCCAAAGCTCAAATTTCCCAGAGAGGTGGTGCTCTGCTCCAGTGGCTGAGACTCCAAGGTGATTACTGTGAGGAGTAGATTGGCCATCCACTAAAAGGCCCTTTGCGAGACTCGCTGGGATGATAGAGGAAGCCTGATAGATGCACAGATGGACTGACAGAGGCCAGAGTTGAGATTCTGGAAATTCTGATGCAGGTGGTCAGGTGGCTTTGGCTCCAGCTCATTCGCGCTTTCCTACACAGACAAAAAAACGCCACTTGGCAGGCTCACGCTGCCTGCCAGTGACTCCAAACCCAGCTGCACATCATGTGGACCTCAGGGGTCACATGGGCACAGAAGACATCTGTCTCAAGCTTCCCCATGATCCACTTGGTTGACGTTGACGACAACCCTGGTGGACACGCTGGGCGTCCAGTCTTCACCTGAAGGAGTTTGCAGTTGCCAGACTCTGAAGGGGACGTGTAGGGACTTAAACCAGGTTGTTGACTCATGGTGAAGGGCAGGTCTCCCCCCACTGACTCCTGCTGGGCTCCGCCACGTGTGTGGATGCGTCTTGGGATGAGCTGTGCAGCGCAGAGTTGGTGCCTTAATTCTCCATTGCTAAGGGACAACTGCTCCTGAGGGCACCACCCACATTTCAGTTTGTGGATTGCCAGATCTGCCTCTCAAAATCTTCTTTGGCATTCCCCCTTCCTTTTCATTTCCAGTGGTATTTAGGAGGTAAGGAGTAGCACACTCCTTACCATCCCTTGAGCACGCTGTGTTATTGATCACCACATGGGAAAAAAGCCTACCAAAATTTGAGACTTTTCACAGCACTGAAAGACAACAAGAAGATCATAATGGAAAAATGATTTGTGTATTTATTTTTTAAGACATAGTTCATGTTAAATTATGTGAAGGCAGGGTATTGTTCCCTATCATCGTGGCTCAGTGAGCGGGTTACTTATTGAGTATTGGACTTTATTTTTACATTCTCACTTCCTGGTAGCTGTATTTATAAAAATGGATGATAATTATTTTTATAGGAGCACTTTGAGGACACTTGAGGCTAACACAACATCTTACAGTTACATCTTTTAATTCTCAAATTATCTTTTCTACTTTTCTTTCATGAGTCAGACAGTGAATGGATGAAGGAAGGCGTGATCTGCTCACCTTCTTGACAGCCTGGGACCTGGCACGAGTGCCCCTGCTTTGCAGGAGAGTAAGGGCCAGAGAGGGTGAGTGGTTAGAGGGTACACACGAGAGTAGACAGAACCAGATCCAAGTCCCTGTTGCCCCAGGCCAGCATGCGCCCTGCTCCGTCACAGCTCCGTCTTCGAGTCCCGTTTCTGAAAGGGCGGAACAGCAGTTTATCTGCCCACGTTTGGGCCGTGTGGGTCACTAGAGCCGTCCTTGGCTCACTAGGAGACGCTGACCTGGCAAACTGCGCCGGCACCGGCCCCTGCAGGCAACGGGAAGGCATGGGTGGTGGAATGAGCCCTGCATCGCATGGGTCACTTTTTCCTAGTGACTGCAAGGGTCACTAGGCAGGGGTGTGGAGCTTGTGGCAGGTAGACCTTTGGTTCCACCTGCCCACCTGCAGCCTGTCCTTCCTCCTGCCTCTCCTGGTGTTGCTCCTGCAGAACAGGACTGCTTCCTGTGGGGGGGAGGGGGCTGCAGGCTGCTCAGTGAGCTTGAGCCGTCCTCCTGCAGCCACGTCCCCCACGGCGTTGTCCCAGCTCCTCAGCAGAGGCGAGTTCCCCTTGCTCTGGAGCCCAGGGTAGAGCTGGCCGCTCGGTGAGGACGCACAAGACTTGCTGTTTGCTCAGTACAGAGCCAAGGGGCATTTCACTGTCGGGCAGACGCGGGTGCAGAGGGCTCAGACCAGCATCGGCCTCACCTTTCCATTACTGTCTCACACAGGTTCAGTTTTCTGCAAAAGCTGAGTTAGTTCCCTTCCACAGTGACGATCACTGCTGTTGGTTTATTGCTGTTTACTAGGCAGCGTGTGTGCCAGGCACTCTGCTGTGCCTGTCACATAACCCTGAAGATACCTTTGTGAGACCATCTTTTAAGTCTTTATTTTTTTTATTATACAGATGAAGAAATCGAGGCTTGGGAGCCAATAGCTTCTCCTAGTTGGTGTGACTGATAGTGGCAGCACTAGAACTCAGATGGTACACATCTGCACCACTACATACAAAGCCAGGTGTCACCAACGTGGTGACGCCCTATTCTCCTGCCTTTGTTCCACTTTCCCAGGGCTGCTGTCTCCCGCTTCCCTTGGGGCTCAGTGCCTAGTCCAGCAAAATCTCCTGATGTCACACCACCTGAGTGGTGTCTGCACCACAGGGACCCGTGCACTTGGAGACCAGGCCAGCACCTTGGGAGAACTGTGAATCCCAGACCAGGAGCCTGTGGGGCTGCCTTTCGGGCCCCTGTGGCCTGTGGTGTCCCTTCCTCAGGGGATCTCATTGGGAGTCCTTCAACATCCACAGGGTGAATTGCCAGGCTCTCTAGGGGCTTCCTGCCCATTGATGGCTCCGCACCTCATCTGAATGCCTCCCCCTGGTTGACAGCTGCAGAGTCAGCTACCTGCTTGTAGGTGAACCCTCCCTGGCTGGGAACAGGAACCAGCAACCCTTCACCTCCCCTCTGCCAAATGACCTTTTGCCATTCTTGTGACCTTTCCTCCAAAGTCCATTTTTCATCCCTTTAATCTGTTGTCACTGCCCTTCTCACCTCCAGCATCAACACAAGGAGACCAGGTTCTGGCAGAAATGCCACTGGCAGGTGGTGGCCATTGGCATGCTCAGCACAGCCCTGCACGCCCTTGGGATTAATAATAAATACTATTTGATGATGAAATCTGAGTGCATTTTCCTTTCAATGAGACAGTGTCAACCGTTTTCTTCTAAAATAGAGATGAGCAGAATACGAAACCGAGCACCTCCCCCTCCCCAGGGACGGTCCGTGCTGACTGCTTGGCCTTCCCTGGCCGGGCCAGGCAGGAGCAGCGAGAGGCTGTCATTTGTGCCTTCCCTTGTAACTGGCTATTATTTATGAAAAATTGGAGATGAGTACTCTGAATGCTTTCTTTTTGTTTCTTTATTTCCTGGTTGGTCTGGTGTACCTTGAATTATTAAAATAGATGATTTTAACCATAAACCAGAGCTTTGAGGCAAAGAAGAAAGATCGCATATATATTTTAGAAACTGGACACGACGCCAACATGATCAAGATGACTTCTTTTGCTGTTTTGTGGGCACTTTCCATATCCTAGGGGCCCACTGAGTTAAAGGTAGGGTGGGGATGAACGGAAGGCAGGGATTCTTGGCCTTACCCGGTCCAAAGCTTCACTCCCCAGTAGGAAACAGAGGCTCCCGGGAGTGAGCTACCTGCAGGAGCCACCCACAGCTTCCTGTAGAAGTGGGGTCACAGCTGGGGTTACATGCTCACCTCAGGTCTATTTCTAGCATTTCTGCTTGCTGTCTTTCTTTTATTCTTTCTCTTTTTTTGGTACTGGGATTGAGCCTGGGGTTGCTCTCCACTGAGAGCAACCCTTTCCCTAGTCATTTTATTGTTTATTTTCAGACATGGTCTCGCTAAGTTGTTGAAGCTCACCTTGGACTTGGGCTCCTCCTGCCTCAGCCCCCTACCCTAGTCACTGGGATGGCTGCTGTGCATCCCTGCACAATCTCACCTTGGACTTGGGATCCTCTTGCCCCAGCCCCTGAGTCACTGGGATGGCTGGTGTGTGCTCCAGCTCACCTTGCTCTCCGTAGTGTTGCTCACACGGCTCTCAGGCAGTGCTGTGGCAAGAAGGAGTAGAGAACTGTGCTTACTGTATTCAAGGGAAGTGAACCCCAACGTTGATCAAGTGCATCTGGGTTGGCCTCTTTTAATCAGCCTGGAGGCATGGAGCTGTCCCCACCTGACCATCCTGTGCCTCCCATCCTGGAACTCAGGGCTTTAAAGGCACATGGTGAAGTCATTCTGCACTGATGTGTAAAGGAAAGCAGAGTGATCTTCCTGAGTCAAGGAGAGTCCACATTAGTAAATGCCGAAAGTCAGAAAAACACAGAAAGTTAAATAATACTGACCGATTAGCAAACATGCAGTGCGGTACACACTGAAGTCAAAGGAAAGAAGTTACAAATACTGTGAGGATTTAGATGTGGGAGAAAAACTGTGGTCAGGACAGCCCACGTGGCCGGCGCTCCTCAGGAGTGGGCCTCATCTTGTTTCCTCTCCAGTCCTGTGCTGGCAACCAGCCAGACGCCACTGCGCAGCCCGAGTCCCAGGGGAGTGACCCTTGGCCAGACTCAATCTGAGGCTCTGACTCTGCCTCCCTGGCCAGACAATGAGGTCGGGGCAGCACCTGATGCATGGTTCACCCCATGGGTGGCACCTGAGATGCATGTTCTTACAGGTTGCAGGTATGTGGGCTGTGAAAGCCACAGTGGCCAACGGAGATGACAGTGCCGGGAAAGCCCAGGACTGTGGCAGTGCAAAGGGACCCAAAGATCCAGTTTTCTCCACGTGGTGGGAAGGAAGAGATACAGACCACAAAACCCTGGGAACCCTGGAAGAGCACTTGTGATCCAGGTTCTAGAAGGAAGGTGCTGTCCCTGCTGGAGAGTGGTATGGACATGGGGAAAGGACGGGGAAGCCCTGGCTTCCCTGGGAGGAGGTGTGCATGGAACCCCTTCCCAGGCGTGTGACACTGAAGTCACCTGCAGTGAACCGCCTGACTCTGGAGATGCCACACGGTACCATCTAAGAGGCCTCCACTAGGAGCCTGGAGCTGTCCCCACCTGACCATCCTGTGTCTCCCATCCTGGAACTCGGGGCTTTAAAGGTTCGTGATGAAGTGCTGACAAAGTCAGGAGGTGCTGAGGTTGATGTTCACCTTGACCTCTCCAACTTGGCAACGTTGGAAATTCCTGTCATGCAAACCAGAGGGTCTCTTCCCTAAGGGATCTTTACAAGGTGGCCCTTGGGAACGTTTTAGGTTCTGATTATCTAGCACATTTTCTTAAAGTATGTTTTTAAATGATGGACTCCAAACTATAATAATGTGCAAATACTCACATTATTTTGCATTTGTGAAATGCTTTCCTGGATATTTATAATAAGATTTTCATCAGAATCTTGTGAGATAGTAGTTAAAATAAGAATAAAACTTTGTACACTAAAGAGACAAAGGACCGAGTCCTAGAACAGGAGTCCACGTGCTACGCTGGCCTCAGGGAACCTGGACCCTCGTGTCCCGGCTCCAAGTCCCACATCTCTCGAACCCACCATGCAGCCCGGCCCAAAGCTTGCACGTTTCCAGTTGAGATTCTCGGTTTACTTCTGTCCTCTGGGTAAACGGGGAGAGTCGCTAGCACCTAAGTAGAGTCTACGGTTGTACCTTACTGCCAGAGGTACCAGAAAAAGAAGGTGTTAAAGTCCTCAAGACACCAGCGTTGGTGATGGCAACCAACGACTCCCATTGGTAAATGCACAGTAAATAAAAATCATTCCTTTCTTTTCTTTTCTTTTTTTTTTAAGGCCTATGACTCTGTTTCAAAAGAGCCACCCTCATCTCTGAGTCCTGGGGTGGTCGGGCAGTGTCTGCCCCCGCTTTTCCCTGTGGCATGGGCTGCTGCGCTCACCACCACTGTCCGCAGGTGGCTGTGAGGGTGGGCATGAAGAGGTGGCACTGTCCCTGGGGGGCAGGGAGGGAGGCCCAGGCCAGGTGTGACCCGGGAGCCGACACCAGAGCCCTCCTCCTGGGCAGGCCGGGCTGCGGGAAGTGGAGCCTGTGGCCCTCTGTGAGGACAAGCTGGCCGGGAGTGGACGGCAGGACAGCTGCGGTTGGTCAGCATCTGTCTCCACCGTGGGCCCAGGGGGTCCAGCTAGCTGCCTGCTGCCGGCGGGTCACAGAGCCCTCCCAGGACAGGAAAGCACATGGAACTTGGACCAAACTCTTTTAAACGTCAACTCTGTGGCTCTGAAGTTCTGAGGTCACTGCCCCCTAGGCTTCCTTTCTGGTTTCAATAGAGAGAGTGCGGAAAAGCGCTGACTGTGGGATCCCTGGCCTTCAGGAGAGCCGAGAAATATGGGTTTCCTCGAGGCCTTCAGACATTTTCTAACTGCACAAATAGCTCGGGTGAAGGAAGGAGGAGGCCAGTGGCAGGAAGGAGGGGCCGAGAGGGACAAGGTTGCATTTTCAAGGGAGTAGGTGCATGGCTGTGTCCTGGCTCACCACAGAAATGAACAAAAAGACACCGGGCTGAGGTCTGGTTGAGCAGGAAAGTGGGAACGGCCGTGAGAAACCTGGGCCCCAGGTCATGGGAAGACCTGGGCTGCCTGGATTCTGCCCCTGAGTTTGACCTTGAACCCTGATTTAATCAACTTTGGCTGTGATGATCTGATCTAAATAAATCACAAGAAAATGCAGAAGACTTTAGAGGGCTCTTTAGCTCTACCCCGGGTTTGTCTCCTAAAAGCCACCCCAGAATCGCCCACTGCACCGCTGGGTCTCTGTGCCTGCCCCTCCCAGGCAGGAGGTCCCCAGGGAAACAGGCTGGGAAGCCCGAGCTTGGCAGCCCCGAGCTCCCCCGTGGCTTTGAGAAGCGGGGGATTGTCCTGGGAGGTTCCAGCACCTATCTCAGGCTGAATCCCCTTGATGACAACCAGGGAGCACACGACACGGACGTGGGAGTCCAGGGGCGTCCCTCGCTCTGTGAACTGGGGGCTTGGTCAGTGCGCTCTGCTCAAGGCTGAGGAAGAGCTCCCACCCTCCCAGCCTCGTGTCCAGGGCTCTCGGTCTGGGTTTGCTGACTGACCCCATCATTGACACAGGGCTCTGGAAAAGTACAAACAGCGGGGAGAGACGGGCCCACCTGCCTGTCACGTGCTGTCCCAGGACCCTGCGTCAGCACAGCGTCAGTGCGATCGTCAGCACAGTTGAAACTGAAAGCCAGAAATCTTGCTGCCTGGGTTGTTTATCCTAAATGACCAGAAATCATCAATGAGGAAGGAAGAATCTGATTTGATCTAGGCAAAAACTGATTCCCTGGGCTAATGCTCTTGTCAAATGGCTCGTTGTTCACTCAATGCGGCTGATTCAGTGGTACTATTTTAAATATTTACTGAGGTGAACGTGGCTCTCAAATCGCCTCTTTCTGGCTGCTCTGTCTTCCCCAGGGTAAGAGTCCATGCCTCTTCCTGAATATTCTTAGGGAAACTTCTCGGGTTATTTTCCTGCTGCAAATAGCTGGAATCCGGTGGTCTTCATCCTAAGGGGGTTGGTATATCCGCTACGGTGCTCTGACGGAACCCTCTCCGTTTACAGGGGCCTTTCATTTCCCAGTGCACCTCAGGACAGGGCCGATTCCCCAGGGGGTGCTGAGCCTCAGAACCCCTGGGGTCTCCCCGCTCCCTGGTGGAGACCCAGCCCTTCGACACGTCCTGCAGAGGCTGGGGTGGGGCTGTGGTGTGCTGCTCTCCTCCCGTGGTGGTGGTTATAGAAATACCAGCCGCGCCATCTCAGCTGCTTTCTCAGACTTGCCTGCCTTGGGGAAGTCTTGCTACCCTGAGGAACTCAGCTTCAACCTCCAGGTCATCAAGTGTTCGCAGGTTTGGGCCTAGGTTGTGTGACCTTACAAAGATGGCAAGTCTGACCTTAAAAAGCAAAGGCTGTAACTCCCCGGGAGAATCTGCCATTATCCTCCTTGCCAATAGCTCAGGGAGCCTCACTGGTCCCCCGGAGCTGACCGTTCGTCCCGCCCTTCTTCACAGCTGACGTCCAGACCCTGCACCTACAGGGAGTATGGCTGTCCTTTCCCCCACTCTCATCTGGGAAGAGTGACCATTCTCAGAACTAGAACTCAGTGCTAGTTCGCATGCTCCCAGGTTGAGCTGGGACCCCACGCCCCGGGGCTCTTGGTCAAAGGGCCCTGTAGCACCCTGCGTTGTACAAGGAGGACTTCAGATAGTCCTCAGTGACTTCCCAATTATGGCCCAGACGCTGTGTGAGGAGCGTGGTGCCTTGGCATGTCGGACAGCGCCTGCCGTGTGAGAAGCGGCCAGTTCTTAAATGGTGAGTTCGAGCAGCTGTGCAGGAATCTAGGGGGCAGAGGTGGGGCCAGCCAGAGCGGTCAAGACAGTGCAGTGGGTGGAGCCAGAGTGGCTGTGCTGCAGAAGGGCCTGCTGCACCTCAGTCCGGCAGGGTCACCTGGGTCTGGAGAAGAAGAGGGCACGTGGACGATAAGGGCAGACTTGCGGGGCCACAGAACTTGGACGTGGAGGAAACAGGATGATGTGCTGCATTTGGTCCTTACTGATCACCAGGGACTCTCCACCTACCATCCACTGTACCAACCAGAGGCAGAGAAGACTCCCCGAGTTCTTCCCCGTAAGAAAACTAGCAGGTGGCCACAGATGACATGAGAAGCCTGGAGGAACGCTTGGACGCCACAGGAGCCGGTGGTGGCCGTGCCTGCTTCACAACTTGAGGGTGAGGGGCTCTTCAGGAAAGCAGGGGGCCTCCAGCCGCAGTGCTGGGTTAGGGGCTGGCCCTCCAGTTGCTAGGAAACTGCTCCTCTGACAGAGCCTCAGTTTCCCATCCACAGAGACCGTCTGCTTTGGCCATTCAGTGACCTCTGGTCAGATGGGCTGGACCCGGAAGCCCAGTGCCCAGCGGTGCACAGAACCTCCCTTGGTGTCCACATGCTGCTCTCCCCTGCCCTGCAGGGCCGATGCGCCTGCTCAGGCTGAAGCCCAGCGCGTGCTCCAGGCACGTCTGGACGGGACCCGCATCTGCCCAGCACCGTGTGTGCCAGGTGCCCACCTTCTCCACCTGAGGTGGCAAGGCTGTGCTTTGAATGCCACGTACTCCAGAGGTCCTCACGCCACCTCTTCTGCTCCTGCGGAGGGAAGGACGTCCAGGCGTGCTTGGGCAACGGCTAGCTATCAGATGGCTGGGTGCCGCCTTGCAGGATGGGTGCCCCGTGTGGCAACACGGAGTTCTCCTGGGGTGTGTGTGGGGCGTGGGGCGGCTGGATGGGAGGGATGGGTCTTAGTGCCTGAGACACTTAGCTGCTTCGTTTTAGCTCCACAGGGACCCCTCACAAAGTGAAGTGGGCCTGAGAACCTCGGCAGAGATCCCAAGGCACTTTCTGATTTCCAGTCTCCGTGGCCACTTGTCCCAGGGCACGCACAGCTGTGCCACACAGACAGCTAGCGCAGGCCGTGGGCTCCTGTGTCCCACCGCTTCACCCTGCGGACACGCAACAGAGGCCAGGGCTTCTCTGCCAGACATGCCCAGCTCGGTCCTTCTGCCTTCTCCCTGCCAAGATGAGAGGGACAAAAGACCAGCACTTCTGCGGGCAGAGCTCCGTGAAATCACCCCAGAAAATGCCCACCTCCTCACTGCTCCCTGGAACACCTGAGGCCCTCGCAGGCCAGAAGCACAGAGTGGTCTGAACCGCGATTCAGCAAGCCCCTAACCATCCCCGTTCTCCACGGGGAAGAGAGGAGCCTGCGGTGACTGAAGGTGCTCGGCTCAAGGCCTGAAGAGTGCCAGCACCCTCAGGTGGCTTCTGGTTTGGGGCCCTGGGGCTGTTTTGCATAGTGCTTCATTCATTTCCAAAGGATGAAAAGACTAGAAATCACGAAGAGTCCACGAGGATCAGAACGGAGAGGAAAGTGAACGGTGCAGAGGGGCAGGTCTGGGCCAGCCAAACCTGTCCTTCTGGAGGGCGGCGGGAATGGCCGTGGGAGAACAGGGCGACAGGGCTCAGAGCTTCCTGCTCTTATGACCTTCACCCTGGGCACAAGTGGCCCCGATGGGCTCTGCTCTAGAGTCACCAGACACGGGTGCCCAGCTGGGTTTTGTAACAGCTTCTGTTTTCCCATTTGCTGATCCCAGACTCTTGTTAGGTGAGATCGACGCCCTCTCCCCGTTTCACAGAAGTCCAAGTAGATAATGGGGGACTTGAGAACAGCAAGGGATCGGGGCTGGGACCAGTGCCCTGACTCAGGCTAAGGTTCCTGCTGAGCTCTTGGACACCCACGAAGCTGCCCAGGACTTCAACCTGGGGCGATTGCTTGTCTTTGACTATCGACAGACCCACGTGATGAGGCTTCTGGCCCTTCCCTCCTGAGGAGCCATGTTGCCGCGATGATCAGGTTCCCTCTTCTGTAGAATACAGGGAGTAGGTTTGGGGAAGGCTGAGCCCACCTTTCCTTCCACAGATGATTCTGCGACAACACGCACATGTGGAATGATTACCAGGCAATCAGTCTGAGCTTTGAAAAACAGAGTGTCATGTAAATCTAAGGCATTATTATTTTATTGTTTGAATTAATTGGGTCTTAACACAATGTAACAGTATTATACCTCGGCATATTTTAATCATCTGTTTTAAGGTAAGAGCGTGTCAAGTGTACAGAGACCTCATTTGACAATTCTGCAGCTTCTCAGTGTATGGGGAGCCACCAGGCTGAACTGCTGGGCTCCTGTCTGGACCCCTGCGATCTCTGTTTTGTTTCAGCTCCTGAAATTACAGATAATATATTCTTATTAAGCCTCTTGACATGTTTTTGGGATATTCCAACTTAAAAGACCCTCCATGGCAGTTCACTCTGTCAGGCGCCGGCTCCGCTGCAGGCCTCCTCACAGGGGGGCAGGTGCCTCCGCCTCTGTAGACCCCACGCCTCTGTGGCCCCCACGCTCAGCCCCCAGCAGAGAGCTCTAACAGCAGAGAGCGCCAGCACCTCACCCCAGGGAGCAGACCCAGGAGAACACCCTCCACCCATCCGCTGCTCTCAGCCAGCCAGGCTCTGCCGCAGGGGGGCACGCACCTCCACTCTGGGTGCCACTCGTCTGTTAACTCTTGGCATCATTTCCTGAGCTTCAGGAGTCCTAACGAGGAAGTCGTTTTCTGCATTTATATGCTGCAGTGTGGACCTGTGTTTTCTTGTAGCAGTTGCAAAGTTTCCAGGTCTTCCACCCATTTTGAGTTGACTTTTGTGAGGGTGAGAGAGAGGGACCCAATTTCATCCCTCTACAGATGGATAGCCAGTTCCCAGCACCATCGTTAAAAGGCTGTCTTCTCCAGGGCACGTTTCTGGCACCCCGTCAAGGCTGATGGCTGTGTCTGTGTGGGTCTGTCTCTGTCTTCTGTCCTGTTCCCTTGGCCCGTGTGTCTGTTTCTGGGCCAGTGCCGGGCACTCCTGTTACCTTGGCTCTCTAGTATGTCTTGAAGTCAGGTGTTGAGAGGCCTCCAGCCGGACTCTTCTTGCTCAGAATTGCTTTGGCCATTCCTCGCCTTTTAGTTTTCCAGATTAATTTTAGGAGTTTTTCTAGTTTTGTGAAGAATGTAATTAGCATTCTGATGGATATTGCATTAAATCTGAAGATGGCGTTGGGTAATGTTGCCATATGAATAGTCCTATTCAGCCCATTCTTGAACACGGGGCGTTCCGACCTTGTCGTGTCCTCTCTTTCTCCTTTCGGGGTCCTGTGGATTCTGGGTAGGACTTTCACCTCCTGTTAGATTTGCTCCGAGGTCTCGTTTATGTGAGGCTCTGGTAAATGGAAAGGTTTCCTGATTCCTTTCTCAGCAGCTTCTTTATTGGTATAGAAGACAGCTATTGATTTTTGTGTGTGGATTTTTATCCTGCTACTTGCTGAATTTGCTCACCAGCTCTAGCAGTATTCCGGGGGAAGCTTTGGGGATCTCCTAAGTATAGGGTCTTACCATCTGAAACAGCAATGACTTGACTTCTCTTGGTTTCCTGTATCTCCTTCTGTTGCCTAATTGCTCTGCCATATTGGATACAGGTGGTGAGAGGGGACCTCCTTGTATCCTTCCTGATGTTAGAGGAAACGCTTTCAGCTTCTCCCCATTCAGGACGATGTGGATTTGGGTTTGTCATATGTAGCCTTCACGACGTTGAGGTAGGTTCCTTCTGTCCCCAGTTTCTTAGTGTCTTTAGTGTGAGTGGTTGCTGAATTTTTCAAAGAAAAATTGAAACGTCTGAGAAGATGGTGTGACTCTTCCCCTGATTCTTTTCATGTGTGGTCACACTTACTGATTTGTGAATGCTGAATCATCCTGGCCCCCCTACAATGAGGCCAACTTGACCTTCTCAATGTGTTGCGGATGATTCTCCTGATGTCTTATTAAGGATTTCTGCACCTCAGTACCTCAGGATATTGACTGTACTTTTCTTCCTTGATGTGTTCTTCTCTGGTTTTGTTAGGAGGGCGATCCTGGCTTCATGGAGTGAATTTAGAAGTGCTTCATCTTTTCTGCCTCATGGGATAATCGAGGAGCACCTCACTAGTTCTTCCCTAAAGTTATGGTAGAAATCAGCCGAGAATCTACCTGGTCCTGGATCTTCACTGTTGGAAGTCTGTTTATTACTACTACAATTTCATTGCTTTTTATTGGTTTGTTTAGGTTTTCTACGTTCTTTTGGTTCAATTTTGGTAGGTCATGTGTGTCTAAAAATGTTTCCATTTCCTCTAGATTTTCTAACTTATTGGAGTATAAATTTTCAGAATAGCCCCAATGACCCTAAGGAATTCAGTGGTTTCTGTTCTCTCTTTTCTTACGTAATCTTATTGTTTTTTTCTCTCTCTTTGGTTAGTTTAGCAGACTAACCAGTTGTTTCTTTCCAAAGAACAAACTCTTGGGTACATTGATCCTGTGTATTCTTTATTCTTCATTTCATTAATTTTGACTCTGATCTTAAATATTTCTTTTCTTTTACTCAATTTGGAATTATTTGTTGTTTTTCTAAGACTTGGTTTTGGAGTTTGTTTCTTGTTTGGAGGTACACCACTGGGCTGCTCATTTGGGACCCTTCTGATTTTCTTATGTGGCGTTCATACGACAGACAACACTCTTAGAACTACTATTGTCATGTCTCAGAGATTCTGGTTTGTTGTATCAGTTTCATTCTGAGAATTTTTAAATTTCTCCCCTGATTTCTTCTATAACCCATCAATTGTTCTTTATTTCCCATGTGTTTATAGAGTTTCTCTAGTTTTTTTCTTTGCCGTTAATTTCTAATTTCATTGCATTATGCTAATAAGTCACAAGGGATTCTGTGGACGTTTCTGTACTTGCTAAGACTTGCTTTGTCTCTTCTAGGGCTGTGGGCCCAGGCTCCACGAGGTGCCTGCCCCAGCTTCCCACCAGCCATTTGAGGTCTATTTGCTCTTCTGCTGCTGTAAGGGGCTCTGTGGCTCCTGCCCGGCTGCTCAGGGTCTGCCTTTCTCTTCTGCAGTGACCTGTGCTTTGCCTCCCCTGTCTCCCTGTGTCACCCCCCCTCCTGCCGCCGCGCGCGCGCTACACACACACACACACACACACACACACACGCCTGGTCAGGGTAGGCAGATTCTTTCCTGTTTTCTGTCCCAGGAACCAGGCTCTCTGGGTTTCTCCCAGTCTGCAGCTGTGTGAGGCTGTTCTCCGCCAGCCCCCTCTCAGGTCCTCTGTGTGGCTTCTGTGCTGGGCTGTGGTCAAGCTGAGGTCTGCAGCCTCCTTCCCCCACAGCAACTTGCAACGAGTACATTTTTTCTGCCATATCTGGCTTTGGGTCTGTTGTAGAGTCTATGACAACCACTCAGCTCTGACATTGGAATGTGACAGAGCCCACAGGATGGGCAGCCCTGGACTAGACTCTGTTCTAGTGAACCATGTCCACCTTAGGTGTCAGGTTGGGTTTGTCCCGTGCCACACACTGTCTATAGATGCTAAATCAATAAGCTCTCCCAGTGGTGTACTAAGCAAGCCTGATTCACCAGGTCCTAACCTAAGTAGGATCTCAGGTTGAGTTTTGACTAAAAGAAACAAAAATCTATTATGCAAAGTAATTAACCACGTCCATTGCTATCTTGGCTTCTCCTTCTCTGTCAGTGTATCAGCCCTTTGAAAGAACTCTTTACTGACCAGAAAACCAGTGCTGACCGACCTAGTCAGCAAGCGTGGGTTGACGCGTGGAGTGAAAGGTCTAATTCCAGGTGCTCAGAGAGAGAAAGGCGAGTCGGGGACATGGCACGCACAATGACCTCCAGTTTGCAGATGAGGTGTGTAGAAAGATGTCCTGTGTTAGAATAGGGGCACCCGCTCTTCCACCCAGGTGGCTCTGAACCTGTATGAAGTGTGACCGAGTCCCAGCCCTGGAATAGGACTACTCCAGAGCACAGGTGTCCCTAAGCCTTCAGCACAGCAGTGGGGTGGCATTAGCTCACTGCACATCCTGCGGGGCAGTGGGCATGCTCATGGGTCTCGGAGCCCTGAGGTTGGCTTTGAGGAGACTTTCTTCCCTCGCCTGGGTGGAGGCCATCGTGCAGCCTGGGTTGCTAGTCTGGTCCCTGGCCACACTGGCTTATTCTTCAACCAAAAGGCAAGCCATTACTTTAATTTCTCACTTAGTGATTCGCTTTTTACTTGAGCATAGGTTAGTACTGTTAAATGTGGCCATGGCTACATTAAAATGATTGTCCCAAAGCTGAAATTGTGGTTGATAACCAGGCTTTAATACGAGGTTTTGAAAGTGCTTTGGGAGATTCAGTTTGACAGGATAACAGGAATTCAAACAGTTATTTCTTTTATCATCTAAAAACACCTTCTCATTTCATCCTCTTTTCTTTACTGACCGGGCAAAGGGCAGTGGTTCTGTGGGCAGTGAATACTTCTCTGTGGACCTGGAACAGACGTGTAGGATGCGGCAGCTTCACTCTTCCTACTGCAAATCCCGCGGACTCTCAAGGCCGCTGGACTCTGCTCTCCACTGCCCAGTGAGAAGGGAGAGTGAGAGGGGGGAGAGCTGCCCAAGACACGGACGGACATGCTTCCCAGGGTGGGAGAGGAGGAGGGAGGAAGCCCAGCAGCATCCACGTGGTGGGCACAGCCCTTCGGGGGGGATGAAGGCGGGCGGAAAGGCCAGGGGGCCTCGGGAGCCTGAGTGACTGGCTCACAGAGAGCAGAGATTAAAGGCGGCTTTGAAAACACCTCAGATGCGGAGAGGGGAGGGCTGGTAGGTGGGATCACTTATCCCGAGGAAGCATGTTTTATTTATGTACCTGTAAGCCAGAATAAAGAAGCGGCGTCACCGAGCCGGCCTCCTCTTTCTTCTTAGAAACAGCGCTCTTTGTGAAGAGGCTCCCTGGGCTCGAGCAGACCAGACAGCCCCGGTTCAGTGGAGGGAATTCTTGAAGCCTGAAGCATGAAGGGTGACGTGGGGGCTCTGAACAGAAGCAGCCGATCCACGGGGAACCGTCCGCTCAGTGGGAGAGACGTCCACGCACCTGGACGTCTCCTCTCCCTGCCCGGCTGGACCTGTCCTTCTCTAACACACGTGCACCTTAGAGGAAAGCCAGGCCTTCCAGCTCTGCCCAGGTCAGGGGCACACTGCCGGCGTCTCCCCCTCCCCTCATGTTTAAAGATCCCCGAAGGCTGCAGGTGGTTCAGTGCTATTTCTGGCAAAGTGGTGGTTGGAGGATTGATGCATGCAGTGCTGCACTGGGGACACACCTGGGGACACACCTGGGGACATCCGACGCCCTGCCGCTCTGACACCCTGACCTCGTGTGGCTGGTTCCCAGGTGTGTGATGTCCCTGTCCCCTTCAGGGGAGCGGCCCATCCTGGGGTGTGGCCCTCTCTGTGTGCAGTGGCTAATTCAACACTCCAGTTGTTGGAAGGTACTATGGTGACACCACTGTACAGACTGCCACCTGTTGGTGGCCTCCCAGTTGCCCATCTGGGTCTTCCCCACGTCTGTGGTGCTGGCCTAACAGGAGAAGGGAAGGACGCTCCCTCGGGCACCTGCTTCAGCTCAGGAGTCAAAGTTTGCTTTCCACACAGGAAAACCAGCTCTAGCGCTCTGGGGAAGGTGACCTCGCTCCGCGTCCACCTTTCTCTGCGGGGCCATGATTAGACGGCTTCTCAGCCTGGCAGTGAGGTCACCGGTGGTTGAGTGAAGACTGAGTGGGGGACGCTCCCAGACCCACCTGGAGCCCGCCCAGGACATCCTGCTTCCTCCCCTCCTCTGCGCCAGGCCTGGGGCCCGCGGGGGACACAGCCGTGACAGAGGAGGGGTCTCGGGACTCCCCTCCTCAGCCAAGTAGAGCTCCCAACAACGGGAGAGGGATCTTACCGTATCAGGTTCCCGAGGGGTTCCGTTGACCTAAGCTACCCGTGTACCGGGTCTTTGTTTTATTCCCACACATTTAAATGAAAGCTCTGGGTTTCAACGGGATGGAGGGGACAGACTGAGGGAGGGAGGGAGGGAGGGAGATGCAGGGAAGGAGAGGAGAGAACCCAGCTCGGGCCTGGCCAGGAGGCCGGCCTCAGGCGCCTTGCTCTGACGAGGGGTGGTTCTGTGGTGGGGCTGTCCGGCACGGGCACGTGTACCAGATCTGCGCACCTTCTGGTTGTGGCCCACCGGTAGGGACACCGGCCATGTGACAGAGACCCCAAGCCTGGGGCCGCTGGGGCTGCATTTTCTAAAACACACCCCTGTCTGGACCCCATGCCCACCCAGGAAGAGATGTTCTCCCTCTTTTCTTCACACACACCAGTCTTGCCTTGCTTAGGCCCAATTCACATCCCTTATAAGGCCTTCCTAAGTGATTTTAATGATATTGATCTTCCTCCTGTAGTCTAGGACAAACAAGTGTCTATCCTTAATGACATTACCAGTGGGTCACCCCCGTGCCTGATTCTCCACTCATTCTGTACATACGGTCTCTGCCTGGAGACTGCAAGCCTCTTGGGGTCAAGGGTGTTGGGCCTTTTCTCCAGGTTTCTTGGACACCGTGTAGGTGCTGGATACCTAAGGAGTTCCCTCAGTTACTGCTGGACATAGGGGTCCTGCCTGTCCTGATCACATTATACTTCAACAAGTCTACATGTTGGCAAGAATTAAGTAATAACGTTCTCTAACAGGGGAAGAACTCGTTAGGAAATTCCTTCATTGTGGTCGTGAGATGAGATTTCTGTTATTTTAGGAATGAGCTAGTAATGGAATCACAGCTTTCATTTATTGAAAATACGGATTCTAAAGAGCCGTGGGCTGGACTCTCATCACATGGAATACCACCCCAGGCAGGCAGCCCCAGTTCAGGTAAGCGGTGGCTGGAGAGGGCCACAGGGACGGCCCGTCCTCTGTTCTGTCACCCGCAATGCGTGCCCTCTCAGTGCTGCGCAGGAGGTTTGCAGCGGGGTATCCTCACCACGTGTTGAGCAGGGACAGCCGGGGTCTGGAAACCTAGGAGCCACCACGTCAGTCATGGCAGACCTCCCTGCTGTCGGGCACTCTGGTTCTGCGCCCGACTTTGGAATGCTCAGGTTTGTGGACGGTGACTCAGGGCCCGCGAGACCACGGAAAGCCTTAACTTAGCTGTGGGCATCCTGGGGAAGAAGGCTCCACTGCAGGGTGGGGCTTGGCAGGTGCCAGATGGCCCTGAGGGGGTTCAGAAGTGTCCAGCAGTTCCGAGTCCATCCCTCCTGAGAGCAGAAGGCCACACCTGGCCCAAAGAGCTGTGTCCACTGACAGGTGACCGGGAGGCTTCGGGTGGGCCTCGTGTGACTTGGGAGTGCCGTGTGAAGAGCAGAGGAGTCCTGTTTTCCCTGAGTGTGCTCCGGGGGTCTTGAGCTATTTTTAGCCTCTGTCCTTTCTGCGCAGCCAGGAGCTGCCCTGAGACTCGGCCTGTGGAAATGTGCAGCACTGAACTGAGCTGTAAAGAATGAAGGTGAAGCTTTGAGCTGCTAGATTCATGGCTGGGGTTTTACACACACATAAAATATGAATCTCAGTTGTATACAAAGCTGAACCCGTTGTGCCAAAAGGATCCCAGTCAAGCAGGCCTGTAAAATGAAATCCTCTTGGACTAATTTAAGGAGACCTGAGTGATATAAATTGTGGCCTGCTCAAATGCAGGAAATAAAAAAAAATCCAGCTCGAATGTGTGCTTCTCTCTTGGTGCTGTTGGCAGCGTGGTGCACCCGCAGCAGGATCGGAAACAGGCTGAGAAGTGAGCCCCGATCATTTCCAAATGACTCTGCGGCTCCCTGTTTATACTGGTCTTGGGGGCCTAATGAAACCCTCTTCAGTGAGAATTTAATACACAGACAAACTTTTCAATAAATAGATGGCTGTGGGCTGGCTGAGCCCTTCTGCCTTCCACTCTGGAGAGCCGGCCCTGGAATTTGTATGCACGGGACGAAGACGCTCATAAAGCCCTTCCGATAAAAGAATTAATTCACACAGAACACTGAGCTGGAACCTCTGCCTATCAGACACTGAGATTTCCCCATTTCATTCGATTTTTCACTAACCGTCTCTGAGGCCTTTGTTATCTTGCTGAGCACCAGCCCTCAAGGTCCCGCTGACCTTCTCAAGCAACACTTACGGGCCATTAGAGCTGTTAAGGCCGGGGCAGGCAGGGAGGTTCCAGCACCTGTGCCGGGGGATCCAGCAGCAGCAGGAGCCGCACAGCCAGCCGCAGAGCAGCCAAGGACGAGCCTCGGCTAGAGGCTGGAGCTCGCGTCCTCCGCGGGGAGCAGCCTTCCAGACGTGGGCACCTCTGTGGCCAGGAGAGGAGGCCGCTGTCCTCTGTGGAACTGGAGGAGTCTTTCCCTGCTGCCGCTTAGGGAAGTTTCTAGGGAATGGGGCCATTGACGTGTTCACTGAGGAAGGGCTTGTCCACTTATAACTCCTGTAGCAAACGGCTCTGGAGCTTTGGCCAGTGTTCTGGACACCGGCGATGTTCCAGGTCCTGATCTTCCACTCTGGAGTCAATCTACACCAGAGACCACAGTGTCGCCGTGAATATTCACCAGAAGTCAGGCTTCCACTGTCCGTGATACAGCTCAGAATCTTTGAAGTCCAATGTGTTCTTTGATCAAAACACAAAACAAAAATTGCTGGGTAAATTCTCAAAATGTTGGGTAAATCATGCTTTTCCAATCCCACATGATTGTGAAATAAGGAAACTGTTAGTGCCATGATCAATTATAGAAGTGGCTCATGAGCATTAAAACAGAGGTATAAGAGAAAGTGGACATTGTTCAAGAAACCTTTATCCGAAACATGGAGAAGTATGTTTTACATAAATATAAGACAAACATTGAACACACCATATAAACACTTACTTATGATTTTTGTGTGTGTCTAAACATCCAGTTAACCAAAAGGGACTGTGGATCTCCAGTGCATAGTCACAGTGTGCGTGGCCATCCTGGGATGGCTTAGGAGCTCACCCACACAGGACACGCAGGAGTCAGGTTCCACATAGAGGCAGAAAGAGCCTTTAAGACATGCAGGGGAACTTTTCTATTTGAAGGTGCCTCTCAAATGCCAGAAGATCTGATTCTCTCCTAGAGAGAGATCTTGTTCTTTGCAGGCTTTGTGGGAGATTTCATTTCCTAGTATACTGATTCAAAATGTCAGTAGTCGGGTGACTTTAGGTCATTCTCACAGGACCTTCTGTAAAAATGATGGGCCTGGTCCCTGGAGTCGGTGTCCTGCTCCCTGAGTTGCCAGCCTCAGGGCCGACGTGCAGGGACTTGTTTGGGGGCAGAACGGTGCCTGCCTGTTACCAATGCAGTCGGAGGCACAAGGGTCCTACCCAGAGTCTCGCCTGCAGGCTGTTTGCCATCCTGGTGTCACGACCCCATTTTGCGAGGATGATGACAGTCTTTGTCCACTCTTGGTGGTGGTGGTGGGGACTGCATCTGTAAGACCGTCAGCCTGCTACACAGTCTTTACAAAAGAACAAGAAGGCTGCTCAGCAGTGCTTGCTGGGTGGCTGGCCTCACACCTGCACTCGTGGACACTGAGACCGTACAGACACGCATGTGACGCAGTGCGTGAGGTCTCTACTCGGGCCACGTTGTGCTAGCACCTGCTTCTGCTGTCTCCTAAGACTGTGGGTGTCCTGCTGGGTGCACAGTGGGACCGCATTGTGGTTGGACAGGTATTTCTCTGATGGTTAAAACGGGCTACACCTCTCCACATGCCTGGCCTCCTGGTGCCCTTCTTTGGTGAAGTGTCTGCTCTGTAAGTTGCCTGCCTTTTTAGAGGGTTTCCCTGACAGTTACCAGACATCAAGAGCATCCAGGGGCAAGACCTGGGGCAGGTCTGTGCGTTTCATTGTCTCCTAGGTTGTGTCCTGTCACTCCCCGTTGGTGTCTTGGAAAATGGAAGCTCTTCACTCTGACAAGTTCGGTGTCCGTCTGCACTCAACACCTGGAGCTGTTGTCCTAAGACCCGCCCAGGCCTAAGCCCTGCCGATGTCACCCAACGTTCCACCTGGAACTGTGGACGCCCGTCTCCCTGCTGGCCCCTTCTGGTCACCACAACCCACGCAGCAGGCCATGAGCTCAGCTCGTGTGGGCTGACCCTAGAGACACATTGGGGAGGAGATGACCTTTTATAAACTGGATTTTTCAGTCCATAAATATGTCACATTTTAATATTAATTTGGTATCCTTTAATTTCTTTCTATGATGTCTTGCATTTTCTATGCAGAGGTTTTAAGTAAATGCTTATTTCTACATTTTGATGGTTTTGATGCTATAATAAATATAGGATTTTTAGGTTTTATTTTCTAATTTTTTATAACTGGCACATAGGAACAAGATCGGTATTTGTCTATTGACCCTGTGCCTGAGACGTGCTGTCGGGTTGTGACTCTTGTCCCCCTCCGACTCTGTGAGAGTGCTGTGGTCACCTGACAACATGGGCCTTCCCGTCTCATTTTCCTTCCCCTTACTGGGACGGCCTGGTCTGGATGCGCTCAGTCTTCCTCATCACACATTCGCTCTCAGCTTTTTTGGTGCCAGCACATTAGCAGATGATAACATTTTTCTGCAATTTCAAGTTTGTCAGAACTTTAAAAATTTGGGGGTGATGGATGTATTTCATTAACATGCATTCTCCAGCGAAGACCATCTCACCGTTCCTCTGCTGTATTCTGACCATGTGGCAAGCCATATTGGCTCTTTTCCAAGTGTTTGATCTTTGAGTTCTAGAACAAACAGAACAGGAAGCGTTTTCCTTGGATTTGTTTTTGGATTTGATGGCTGTGTTTTCTATAGGACATTTGTGTTGATTTTCACAATAGATATCAGTCTACACTGTAATTTAATTTTTATTGTCCTTTAATAGTCTTCCCTTGCTTTGGAGTAAAAAAGAACATAGACTAAGTTAGGCAGTATATTTTTCTTCTCTTTTTTTCCTCAGAAAATTACCATTTTTAATATATAACCATATTGGTGTTGAGTGTTTCTTTAAATGCTTGGAAGAATTCACCAGCAAAGCCTCAAGGGTGTGGAGCTTTCTTTGTGAATATAAAGTTACATTTTAAAAGATTTTATCTGTTTCTTCCAAAATGTTAAGTTTACCAGCATAGCGTTTTTACAGTACCCTTCCTGTGCTGAGGTGTCCGTGGACCCCTCTGCTGAGCTGGTGTTGACCTTCTCATTGTTCTATGAGATTGACCTTGCTAAGGGCGTATCAATCATCAGTCTTTAAAAAATAACTCTGGTCATTTTGAATGTTCTCATTTTATTGAAACATTTGAATGTTCCTATTTTATTGACTTGTGTGTTACCTTTCATTTCAGAATTTTGTCTAATTTTCTCATTTTTCTCTTGGCTCCTTGAGATAGACACTTAGGTCAGAATTTTTTTCTACATATACATTTAAGAACTTTCCCTCTCATCTTAGTTCTAACTTCATCCCATAAAACTTGATGCTATGTTTTTATTTCCATTCCATCCAGCACATTTTTAAATTTCCCTTAGGATTTGTTCCGACCCATGGGTTAAGGATGAACACATTGCCTGATGTGCAGGAATTTGGGATTTTCCACGTGTGTTTTGAATTTTGTTTGCAACTTACTCCACGATTGTCTGAGAACACACTGTGCTTGATTTCAATACTCTGGCCCTTTTGAGACCTGCCCTGAAGCCCAGTAGCTGGTCACTGTGGGGAATGCCCCCTGGCATGGGAAAGGGCATGCTTCAGCAGGGCTGGGTGTGGGCCACTGCTGGTGCCGTCAGGCGAGGCTGGCAGTGGTGCCTTCCGCCCTCTGGCCCCGCGGACGCCTGGTCTGCTGTCTCCAGTCACCGAGGCAGAGAGCTCTGCAGGCTGCCGCACTGCAGGCCAGCACCCTGGCGTCTGCTGTCCGTCTCGTCGTCCCTTCTCTCAGGTCGGACCCGTTGGCACGTTGCATTCCTGCCTGTCAGATAACATCAGGGGTCTATTTGTTGAATTATAGAAACCTCACATTTTAATTTTAATTAGATGTATCATTTTTCTAATACGTACTTTATTAATTTCACTGCACCGTTATCATCTCCTCTGGGGTGTGTGTGTGTGTGTGTGTGTGTGTGTGTGTGTGTGTGTTTATTTTGCTGTTCTTTTTCTAACATTTTGGACTGATAGTTTCATTGATTAATTTTAATTATTTGTTCATTTATATGGATGAATATTTTTAAGGTTATAGACTTTTCTCTGTACACTGTTTAAAATATGTCCTACGATTCTGCTATACGTTGCTTTTGATACCCTTATTTTTACTATATTCTTTCACTTTAGTGTGTTCTCCCACTTTCGCCTGAGTGTTGACTAGGAGTGTTGTACATGGTTTTCATCTCTGATGGCCACATAGTGGCACTATGTAAGTTCCAGGTGCAGTGGGACACCTAAATGCAGACATTGGTTGATCAGAATAGTGTGCCCTCACCTAGACATATATCATCTCTTTGTGTTGGGAAGGTTCAGAATTCTCCCTGCCACCTAATTAGAGGTTTCCGGGGGTCACTGCAGCCTGGTAGCCTGCGGAGCTGCGGGAAGCTGTCCTCCCGGCCCGCTGACCATGCTCCCCACCCCTCCCCACCTGTCCCCACTCTCCCCATTCACCTCCCTGAGGTCCCGTTTCAGCCCCTGTGTGTAAGGGAGACGCAAGGTGTCTGCTCTCTGTGCCTGGCCAGAGAGGGGCCTGGTTTCTTTCTTCCACGTGTCACCAGCACCTCTGGTGGAAGAGACTGCCTTTGTGCTTCGTGCCTTTGCTCAGAATCTGTTGGCTGAAAATTCGTGGATTGGTTTCTGGCCTGTCTGTTCTATTCCATGGGTGTGTGTCTGCTTTTATGACAGCAATGTGCAGCTTGGTTCCGATCACTTTGCCGTATGTCTCCTATCAGGTCTTGCAGATTTCTTCTGTACACTCAGGATTGCTATGGCTACTAGGGGGTCTTTTGTGGTCTGTACAAATTTTAGGAGCATTTTTCTATTTCTGTGAAAAGTGACCTTGGGATGTTGTTATAGCTTGCATCGAGCCTGTAGATCACTCTGGGTAACAGACATCTCAACAGTGTCATTCCCCCAATCCATGAGGATGGGTGACTTTCCTGGTGGATGTGTGTGTGTGTCCTTCAATTCCTTTCATAAGAGGTTTGTACTTTTCACTGTAGATATCATTGACTTCCTTGGCTACATTTATTCACAGGTATTTTATTTTTATAGTTATTATGAATTATATTATTTTCTTGATTTTCTTTTCAGTAATTTTGTGACTGGTGTATTTAAAAAGCTTCTGGTGTTTCTATATTGATTTTATAACCTGTTGAGAAGAATTACTATTATTGAATGGGGAAAATAAGAAATGGTTCCCCTGAGATCCAAAAAAGGCCAGTGCCCACCTCACCCCTCTTCAGTGCAGTGTCAGAATCTCAGCCTGAGCAGTGGGAAGAGAGGCAGATGGAGAAGGAGGGGTGCTGTGCCCTGATAATTCCCACCAGCAATGCTGCACACATGTGTTCATTCTAACCTAACGGTGTTTTGGTGGACTCTTTAGGGTTTTCTGTGTATACGGAATCCCACTTGATCATAGAGTGCAATCTTTTCTGGATGCCCTTGAGTTCTGTTTGTATATTTTTGTAGAGCATCATCCAGGGTACGGGTCTGCACTTCTCCTTTTGTTTGGTCCTGATATTGGTGTGACGTTGCGCTCATAGGAGGAGAGAGAAGGGCTGTCTTCCATGAGTGGTCTGAGACAAGTTAGCACTGGTTCCCTAAATGTCTGATGAACTTGGCAGTCCTGGGCTGTTCTCTGTTGGGACAATTTTATTGCTGGTTCACAACATTTATTGGTTTGTTCATGATTTATATGCCCCAAAAGGTCAATTTTGGTAGGTGGTATGGCCAGGAACATCCATTTCTTCTAGGCTTTCCAGTTTGCTGGAATGTTCCTATTCATGAGAGCTGCTAATGACCTTTTGTATTTCCATGGTATCAGTTGAAATGTGTCCATTTGTCTCTGAATTTATTACTTACTTTGAGTATTTTTAGGGTCTTTTCTCTTTTTTTCTTGATAGCCAGGCAAAATGTTCACCGATTATGTCTATTTTCTTAGAAGTGTCTCTCTGTTTCATTATCTTTCCACCCTCTGAGTCCCTACTTACTCACCTTTGCTGTGGTCTTGGCTCTTTGCTTTTGCTGTATTTGGGTTCGGTTGGTTCTTGTTTTCTAAGTCCTTTGGTTGATCATTAGGCTGTTGGTTTGAGGTCTTTCCATTTGTATTGACCTTTAGATCTATAAACTGTCCTCTGGGTCCTGTGGCTTCCGTAGATTGCTTTAATTTTCACTTGTTTCATTTTAACTTCTCCGTTGACTCTTGTTATTTAAAAGAATGCTGTTTAATTTCCATGCATTTGTGCAATTTCTAAAGTTCTTATTGTTGTTGATTTTTATTTCATTATGGTCAGAAAAGGACAAGCTATGATTTAAAGTGTTTTTGCATCTGTTGAGACTTGCTTTGTGGCCAACATATGGTCTACCTTGGAGGATTTCCCATGGGCTGCGAGAAAGCTGCTAGGTGAACTGTTCTGTGATGTTAGGGCCGTGTGGCCTGTGGTGTAGTTGGACTGTGATGCTTCTCTGCAGACTTTTTGTCTGTGTGTTGCTGAACATAATGTTGAAATCCTCAACCATTGTATTGGGGTGTGTCCTCCTTACAGATCTAATCACTGCTTTGTGTAACTGAGTGCTCCCATATTGAGTGAATATAAAATCATTCCCTCTGTTGAGTTAATTCACCTGTCATCATGTGACCTGTTTTGTTTCTTGTTACTATTCCATGTGCCACAGGTGTGGCTACTCCTGCTTGCTCTTGGCTGCCATTTGCATGGTTCGTCTTCTTCTATCCCGTCTCTTTCAGCCCATGTCTGTCTTCACTGATGTACTGAGTTTCTCATAGGCAACACATTCAGTCAATTTTTTTAAATCCACTCAGCCAGTCTATATCTTTTAATTGGTGAACTTAATCCATTGCCATAAGGGTCTTATTGAGAACAAGGACATATCTCATTCTGGTCTTTTGTTTTGCGCGTTCTTTGTTCCTTTCTCTCTCTCTCTCTCTTGTTCACTTGGTGTTTTGGTGTCTTCCTCTGTTGGCGGGTCTCCCTTCTCCTCCTTGGTGTGATCTGCAGTAGGGCTGGGTTTCACCTTTCCGGAGCTCTCGTCACGGTACTGTCACCCTTCAGGAACTCCCTAGCATTCCTTGAGAGGCAGGGCTGGTGGGGACGAATCCCCTGCTTTTTGCCTGTCTTGGAAAGCCTGTGCTTGGGCTTCATTTCTGAAGGGCGGCTTTGCTGGGTGAGGTCTCTTGGTTGGCATGCGTTTTTCCTTCAGGCCTGTGAATGTATTGTTCTATTCTCTCTTTGCTTGTGGGTTTCTGCTGTGACATCTGCTGTTGATCTAATGGAGATTCCTTGTAAGTGACTTGACAATTTACTCTTGACATTTTAAGGGTTCTGTCTTGTGCTTTTGACAATTTGGCCATGATGTGCCTCTGAGGACCCTTCTTTGTCAAATCCGTTGGATTCCACTGGGCTTCCTGAACCAGGATGCCCATAGATGTCCCATGATTTTGACAGCTTTCCACAATGATCACGCAGAGCATGTCTCCTGTTCCTGTTCCCTTCTTCTTCCAGAGGACCTGTACTGTGAAAGTTTACTTCCTCGATGTCGTACCATGATCTTGAAGACTTTCTTTGTTCTTTTAATTTTTTTTTAACTGGATTCTTTCCAAAGGCTCTTCTTTAAGCTCGGATCAGTCCTGCTATTGAGGCTCTTGACTGCATTTGTCATTTTATTTGTTTTGTTTTAGTTTCAAGATTTATGATAGGTTCTTTTCTATGTTTTCTATCGACGTGCTGAATCTCTCTGTCATGTCAAGTGCTGTTTTCCTAACTTCATTACCACCGTCTGTACTCTCTTATGGAGTTTCCTTCATATCACTGTTTGATTCTTTGTCTGGCAAGGTGTTGGCTTCCTCTTCTTTGTGTCCTGCTATTAGGGTTGTCCTGTTACTTTGAAGGAATCTTATTACCTTGCCTTATGAAAGTTCTTGTGTCCCTATGTTGCTGTTGGTGTGTCCGGTTGTCTAACTCTACCCATATTTTTAGGTGGGAGAGAGGGCATGGAAAAGGGATAGATAGAAAATTAGAAAGGAGGCCCTAGGCCTTCAGCCCACCTACCACTCTGCCTGAAGCCCCTTCCTGTGAGTTATGACCACAGGGGAGCTCAGGCCCCTAAAGGGAAAGTCTCTGATCTTGAGCATGGACACTGTCCCAGGGGACTGACCTACAGGTACCTTGTTACTAGTTAGCATGTCTGTAACATTGTGTTTTGCTCTCCTTGTGTGCATTTTTGAGGGGGACTTACACATGAGCAGTAGAGAAGAAATCATGACAACTGTGGCTGTAAGTCAAGGTGCCTACTAACCCCATATCCACCAGGGGAGAAGGTGGAGGACTAGCACAGCCCAATAAAAGTCAGCTCCACTGTGTGGATGGGACCTTGAGCTCCTTCATGGCTCTGTCCACTCTGCTGTCCCAGAGCGTGCACCGTCCACTCTGCTCTCTCAGAGTATGCACTGCCGCTGGCAATAGACCTTCTCTTTCCTCCCTCACTTCTTGAGTCTTACTCGGTTCTTTGGGATGCCCAGAATCTGGACCTAGGATCTTGGGACGCCTGCGCACATGCTGGTAACAATTTGATAGGATGGCTTTCTCGGTACCCTTGCTGGAGTTATGCCCCAGAGTGTTGGTGGAGCTGCTGCATTGGCTTGGCTCCAGGTGGGCACTCTCATGTAGTGTATGCAAAACTTCTTCACCTCTAGTCAACATGGCACCGTCTGTGGGTGTCTTGATGGCCAACACTGCAGGAGTTGTGGGGTACACTGTCAGTGTTTCTGAAGCACCTGAACTCTGGGCCTAGTGACCCAGTGCAGGAGTGAGATGCTCACCCATGAGGACGGGGTCTCATTGGATCCAGGTGTGGCAAAGTGCCCAGGAGCAGGGGGGCACATGTCCACCATCTGGGATTGCATGGATGGACTTGCAAGGATGCTGGGGGCTGGCCTGCCCAGGAGGTCTACCCTGTTGCTTTCTGGGGTTCCAGGGTAGGTGGTTGGGCCAGGCTTCTGTTTTCCAGGGTCCCAGTGGGCCAAGCTTCTGAGAATAGGTTGTTAAACTGCTTATTGGGGCCTCAGGAGTGGCCAGTTCTTCTAAACCACCTGCATGAGCTGGGGAGCTGGGCTTCTCAGGAAAGATGGCTGAGCTGCATCCTGGGGTCACAGTGGTTGGATGGGGTGCTCACCTACTTCCTTGGGCCCCAGCAGGTTGATCCTCTCATGCTAGGCTGCCTGGCTGCCTCCTGGGGCAGGGTGGACAAGCATTACTTTTCCAGTAATAAACACCTCAGGTGCCTGTGGCCTGAGTGGGTGCCTGACAGATGGGTGAAAAACTAGTGTGTGCAGACGGCAGATGTAGTGTGCTCAGTTCCCCTTGGTGTAAGGTGTCACGTACTTCTTTGCTCTGTGCTGTCTGCCCCACCCACTGTACCCGGCTCTCTGCTCAATGAAACGACAGTTTCTACATCAGTTCCTTTGCTGCAGAGGGGAGTGCCTCAGACGCCTTCTCCCAGCCGTCTTGTTGACATCGGAGCACCAGTTACTGGCTGCAGATGAAGACCTTTACCCCTTTGTTGTCGATCACCCTTTTTTATTAAAGTGTCATTCCTGGTTTCACTTCAGTGATATTGGTTTGAATTCTACTTTTCGATATTAGTAATGCTAGACTAGCTTTCTTTTCTGTTGATTATTCTATTATCAATTTTCTTTTGGAGACATACTAAGACTCCAGATTTATACCATATCAATTTCTTTTTAGACCTTCCAATGTTTTTTGACTTCCATAATTTGCTTATGAGAGTCAACATTTAGTGCTATTGTGGCTCTTTTGAGGTAATATGTTCTTTTTTTTTTTTCTGGGTGTTTAAAAAATATTCTCTTTGTCTTTTTCCTCTAAGAAACTTCTCTGTGATGCACTTAAATATGGCCTTTATCTAACTTATGATTTGTACATTTTTCAGTATAATGTTGCTGTTATTTGTTAGTATAAAAAGTTTTGATCTCTATTTCTTCTTGTATTTGTTCTTCCTTTTTATTGTTCTGGGATTCCATTCAAAGGGTACATATTTGAATTTTGAGCCATCTCATATTCCTCTTTTGTGTGCTTTTGAATCATCTACCATTTTTCTATTTGTGCATTGGTCTCAATATTGTTAGTAGATTTATTTACCAGTTCACTAATTCTTTTGCTTGCTTAAACTAGTTTTTCACCCATCTATAACATACTCGTTTTAGCTAAACTTTAGATTTTAGCTTTAAAATTTCCATTAAATTCTTTTTTATAAATTACATGTAGCCATTTATTTTTAATGCATTGATAATAGCTATTTTACATTTTGTGTTTGCTAAACCACATTCTATGTTTGCCAATATTTATATTATTTATATGTTTTCTTATGATAGCTTCACTGAGATGTAATTCCTAAACTGTAAAAGAGCACAATTTTGTGGTACTACTATATTAAGGAAGTTGTACCACCCTCATCACAAAATAAATCATATAAATCACCACCCATGAAGGAGTCCCATCCATGAGGAGTGACTTCCATTCCATCTCACACCAACCTCTGGCAACCGTTGGTATTGTTTCTGTCCATATGAGTGTGCCTGTGCTCAGCATCTTAACAGGTAGAATCATGGCTCTGGAAATGGCTTCTTTCACTACACTAAGCATGATCTTTTCAGTTTCCATCCACATCCTAGCAACACTGCATTTCACTCATGTTTATGGATGAAAAAAATACTCCATTATGGGAATATAACACACTTTACTCATACATTCATTAGCTGATAAATAGTTAGGCCTCTACTTGGGGGGCACTATTAACAATACTTCTATGAATATTTACGTGCAGTTTTCGTGTAAATCTACTTTCTTTTCCTTTGGGGAGGGGAGTGGAAATGCTGGATCTTACCTTTACTCTGTACCATCTGAGGTACTACCAGTTGAGCCACAAGGGGATAAGCCATTCACACTCTCAACAGTGAGTTGGGAAGGTCACCGCTTTACACCCTCAACAGCATTTGCCATCTCAGTCTGTTTTATTATGGCCATCCTAGCAGGGTATACCTAGAGTGGTATGACATTGTGATTTGAATTTTCTTTCCTAAATTATTAATGATTTAAGCCTGTTTTCGTGGTTTTATTCATTTGTATGAATTTTTTTTTTGTAAAAATATCTATCAAATTTTTTGCCAGTTGATTTTTTTAAAATGGTGATTTGTGAGAATAATTTGTACATTCTGGATAGAAGACTCTGATGTGGTACATGCATAGGTATTTTCCCCATCAGTTGATTTCTTACTTTCTTAGTGAATTCCTTTGGAAGTGCACAGTTTTTAATCTTTATGAAGTTCAATGTATTTATTTTTTATCATTTCTCATGTTCTTTGTGCCATACTTAAGAAACTATTACCTGATCCAAGATCATAAAGATATTTTTCTATATTTTCTTCTAATGCTTTTACAGTTTTAGCATTTGCATTTAGCTCTGTGGTTAATTTTCAGATTGTGTGTGTATGTGTCATTTCAGGTTCAAATCCATACATTTGCATGTGGATGGCCAGTCGTACCAAAAACATTTGCTAAAAAGACTATATTTTTCTTCCTTGAATTATCTCAGAATTCTTGCAAAAAAGTAATTTCATCATAAATATGACAGTTTATTTCTGTATTCTCAATTCTATTTCATTTTACCTAAGTCTAGATTTTTGCCGTACCACATTGTCTTACTGTAGCTTTGTATTAGGTTAGGTTGTGAAGTCAGAAAGTATGAGCTCCCCAACTTTTTCTTTTTCAAGATTGCTTTAGATATTGTGGATTCCTTCCATCTCTATATAGTATTTAGGATCAACTTGGCAGTTCTACAGAAAGCATACCTGGGATTGTGCATGTGAGAAAATTTGAGAGTATTGCAACCTTAACGATATCAAGTCTTCTAATCTTTGAACATGAAGTTTATTCAATTTTTTAGGTTTCCTTAAATTCTTTGAATGTTGTTTCATAGTTTTCAGAGCACAAGTCCTAAGTGCTTTTATTGAATATTTTTCTAAATATTCTTTTTCGTGTTATCATAAATTGAATTGTTTTCTTAATTTCAGTTTTGGATTGCTTGTTGCAGTGTGCTGATGTACTTTTGGGTATTGGTAATGTGTCCTGCCACCATGCTCAACTAATTTACTAGATGTAATAGTGACTTCAGTGGATTTCCACAAAGGGTTTTCTACATACCAGGTACTGTTATGTGCAAATAGGGATATTACTGTATCTCTTATTTCAACCGAGTTGCCTCTTATTTGTTTATCTGTTTGACTTGCCTACTTTTCCTGCCTAGACCTCCAGTATAATTTGGAATAGAAGTTGTTGGAGCAGATTGTCCTGTGCCTGACCGGGGGAGCACAGGGCGTCCCCATCACTGAACGTGGTGCTACAAGGGCGCCTGGGGAAGGTCCTCCTTGGTTCTGGAGCTTCAATGGTAAAAGGGCAGTGTGAGTCATCAGAAGCTGCCTGTCTATAGGGAAGATCGTGCAGGGACTTACAGAATGAACTTTACAAAGCTCACCATCAGATGTCTACAAGAGACCGATGCTCTGATTTCTTCCCTGTTTTTTCCTGGTAGGTTTTATTGTAATTATTTATTTGGAGATGCTAAACCAACCTGCTGATCTTGAGTTCTTCTCAGTCATGGTTCTTAATCCACCTTACTTGTTTCTGGACTTAAGTTTTAGGATTCTGTGGCCTCATTGCAAGAGTTAGGGAGTGCCCTGTCCTCCCCTATTTGAGGGAGAACTTGTGACAGTCTGGCTTGAATTGTCCTGTAAGTACTTGGAAGAATTCACCATGGCCATCTGGCTACGTGTCTTTGTTTTTGATAACCATCTCATACTCTCTAACTTGTTAGGGGTTTATTTGGATTTTGGATTTACTCTTGGCCTAGTTTCAGTAGTTTGTGTCCTGAGAACATAACCACTTGACCAGGGTCATCTAATTAACTGATGTACAATTGTTTATGGTATTACTTTATGACCTTATACAAAGCATCTGTCAGGCCAGCGGTGTGCCTTCCCTTTACTCATCTCTGCGGTTTCAGGTTCTTGTTTTTGTTTTACTTTTAGTTAATCTAGCTAAAAGTTCTTTCATATTACTGATCTTTTCAAAGAACCAATTTTGATTTTATTGAATTTCTCTGTTAATTTTCAAAATACTATCATTTAATCGCATCTAGTCTTTATTATTTTCTTTCTTCTTCTTCTTCTGGGCTTAGTGTGTTCTTCCTTTCATGGCTTCTTATGGTGGAAGTTTAAGTTCTTGATTTTGTATTCTATTTGTTATTCTGCATAGGCATTTATAAATTCCCTCTACGTACTGTTTTTACTACCTCCTGGAGGTTTGAGCATATTTTGTTTCATTTTTATTCATTATAAAGCATTCATAATAATTTTCCTTGTGATTTATAAATTTATGCATTACTTAATAAGCACTATATTGCTCAATAGCTACATATTTGTGATTTCCTCAAATTTCTTTCCATGATTGATTTTTAATTATATTTCATTATAGTCATGAACATACGTGTAACCTCACTCCTTCTGAATTTAGTGAGCTGATGCTAAGACTTAGTTTATGGTCCATCTGGAGAAAGTCTCTCGTGTGTCCTTGAGGTGAATGTGTATTCTGCTGTGGTGGTGGACGCTTCTGCCTGTCTCTTTAGTTGTTTGGTAGAGCGCTTCGCGTGCTCCATTGGATCTTCTGCCTCGACGTCTACTTACTATGGATAGTGGAGAGGTGAAGTCTCCTCATACCATTGCAAACCTGTCGACACTTCACTCACTTCTCCTGGTGTTTGCTGTCTGCACTGGACAGCTCTGTTTCAATGTACAAGCATTTATAATAAGGTCTTCCTAATGAATTGAGCCTGTTATCATTATACAATGCCATCATTTGTCTCTGATAACATTTTTGCATTAAAAATCTTCTTTGCTTGACATTTGTGTGGTCTCTCCACTTCTCTTCTGGGTACTGTTTACTTGGTGTTAATTTCCCTACTTCTCTTTTTGGTACTGTTTACTTGGTGTGAGTTTCCCCACTTCTCTTCTGGGTACTGTTTACTTGGTGTGAGTTTCCCCACTTCTCTTCTGGGTACTGTTTACTTGGTGTATCTTTGTCCATTCTTATTAGTCTATTTTAAATAAAACCATGTCTCTAGCGAATGGGTCCACTTTTCTGAACAGTTTTAAGCTCAGTGAACAACTGACAGGAAGACACAGAGTCTTCTGAAGGCCTGCACCCAGCACGTGCTCAGCCTTCCTCTTGCCGGCATGTGCTGCTGGAGAGAGGTGCTTGTTCTGACTGATGGAGTGTCCTTGGCCCGCCAGCAATACCCAGACTCCATACTGCTCTTGACACTGTGCCTCCTGGGGGTGTGGCAGGAGTGTCATCTCGCATGGTCTCACTGCCCTCAAGGTCCTGTGCTCTGCTTATTCATCCCTTCCTTCCCTCACCTCTGAGGACCACTGATCGTCTGTCTCCACCGTCTTCAGTTTGTGGGTCTCCCTCCATTTTCCTGACCCTGCCTTTTCAGAGCAGAAATTTTTAATTCTAGTGAAATTGAGATGATGAATTCTTTCCATAGTGGGTCACGTCTTTGGTGCTGCAGTTAAAGTCATCTCCAGATGCAAGGCCACTTGGTTTTATTGGTATCTTCTAGGAGTTGTCGAGGTGTTGATTTTACATATATATATATATTATATATATATATTATATATTATATATATAATATATATTATATATATTATATATATATATATATATATAATTATATATATATAANTATATATATATATATATATATATATATATATATATTTGGGAATGATTTGGGGTTAATTTTGTGATGAGGTCTATGTCTCGTTTGTTTTGTGCATGTGAGTGTCTGGTTTGTCAGTACTACTTGTTCAAAAGACTCTTCCCCACTGTATTGACCCCACTGCTTATCAGAAGGCGGGTTGGTGACCCTCTTTTGGGTCTGTCTCTGGTCCATGTTCCACTCCCTTCACCTGTTTGTTTACCCCTCTCGCCACTTCCTGATCACTGTACCTCGGCAATAAGGTTTGGAGTCAGGCAGTGTCGGTTCCCCAAGTCTGTTTTCTCCCCCCAATACTGTGCTGGCCCTTCTGGGCCTTTCTACTCTCCAAATAAACTTCAGAATCCGTTTGTCGATGTCCACGGCATTACTCGCTGGGATTTTGCTGGGCATTGCGCTAGTTGTATGGGTCAATTTGGGAAGAACTGACACCTCCTTACTGTTGCATCCTTCCATTCATGGACAGAGAACGTCTCTCCTTTGCATAGTTCTTACTGGAGTTCCTTTTACTTCTCTTTTCATTTTTGAGCCTCGTGCGTGCCAGGCAAGCCCTCTGCCACTGAGCTACACCCCAGCTTCTTTGACCTCTTCATCAGAGTTTGGAGCTCTGATCACATAAATCCTATACCATTTTTTTCCCCAGATCTATGCCTAAATATCCCAATATCTATTGTCCTAATGTTGATGATACTGTGTATTTTTATTTTCAATGCCTTTTACTCTGGCATATAAAAATGTGATCAATTTTTTTGAAATTAGGAGTAAGTTCCCCAGGTTGGCCTTGAACTCTCCATCCTCCAACCTCATCCTCCCAAGCTTCTAGGATTTTTTTTTTCCGATGCAATCACACAAGAGTCTTTATTGCAAGCTTGAGCCTGGACTCACAACCGTTCCCGAGCCAGTGGTCCCAGGGAGTGAGCCCCCATCCTTTGTCCAGTGAGATTTTATAGGTTTGGGGGGATACTCTATGCGTCACAACATCACACAGCAAATCATTCCACACCACGGGAAAGTCAAACAACAACTCTTAACATTGATTAGCTCATTCAATGGTGGAAACAAGTTGGGTAGGGGTGATTGGTTAGTACAAGAGGGAGATTCCTTTGAACTGATTGGTTTAAGTGTTCGTGCTAAACTACATGGTTTCCCAACATGTTATCAACCAACATAAACCACTTGGGGGTCATCTGGCAAGCTCCTGGGATAAGCATGAGCCAGCACACCCAGCTAGGGATGGGCTTGACCTTTTAACCTTGTATCCTATAACTGCTTACAAAATCCCAGAAGCAGTTTTTGTCTATTTTTATTTTTTACAGGGATGATCACATCATTGGTGAGTTTCACTTTGTCATTCCCGATCTGACCCCTTTTCCCTCATTTCTTGTCTTATCCGATTAGCCAGGGCTTCAAAAACGATGTAAAGACCACTGGTGAGAGGGGAAATTCTTACTATTTGTAATCCTAAGGGAAGTTTAGAGTTTTCACCACTAGGCACAATGTTAACTGTGGGTTTTATTGGTAGATATGCTACATGAAGTTGAGGGTACTCTATTTGTAGTTTATTGAGTATTTTTACCAGATGCTGACACTTTTCTTCTTTGGTCAGTTGATTTGGGTCACACCCATTGATCATCAGATATGGAACCAACTTTGTGTGACAGGGTAAGTCCCACCTGGCTGCGGAGAGCAATTCGTTTTACACAGGATTGGATTTGATTTGCTGTTTTAAAAATGATCTGCATCTCTATTCATGGGAAATGTTGGGCTTTGGCTTTCATTCCTCACAGTGTCCCTGCACGAGGGTGACGCTGGCCTCTTAGGATGACTTTGGAAGTCCTGCCTCTGCTGCTCTATCCACAGAAGAGTGGAGAATTGTGCGACTTTTCTTCCCTACGTGTTTGGTGGATCAGTGAGCCCATCTGGGTCTGGTATTTTATGTTTGGAGATTACCAATAATTGATTTAATTCCTTCACAGGGACAAGCCTATGCGGATCGTCCGTCTGCGTGTTCGTCAATTCAGCAGATGGCGTCTTCCAGGGAATTGACCCTTTCATCTAAGTGCTCCGCTTTGTGAGTGGGAGCTGTTTCTTGTGTTTCCTTGTCACCCCCTAAGGTCCTTGGGACCTGAAAGTGATGGCCCTTCTTTCAATTCTTATATTAATAATTTGTGACCCCTCTTTTATCTTACTTGACCTGGAAAGAAATCCATTAAATTTTTTAATATTTTTTTAAACTAAGCTTTTTATTTCATTGATTATGTTCCCATTTTTAATTTAGTTGATTTCTTCTCTATTTTTTATTATTCTATTTTTCCTAAGTCCCTGTGGTGAGGCTGAGGTGGTTTTCAGACCTCTCTGTACTAACATATGCACTCAATATGGTTTCATTTCAATCAAAAATTGTTTTGTTTTTTAATTAATCTATTTTTTTTTTGTACTGGGGATTGAACCCAGGGGCCCTTAACCACTGAGCCACATCCCCAGTCCTTGTTATTTGTCTATTTAGAGACAGATTTTTGCTAAGTTGCTTAGGCCTTGCTAAGTTGCTGAGGCTGGCTTTGAACTTGCCTGATGCTGGGATTACAGGCATGTGCTACCAGACCTGGCTAATCTGAATTTAAAAAAAAAAAAATCATGGTTTTCTCTTGGAGCCATATGTTATTTAGAAATCTGTTGTTTACTCTCCAAGCATTTTGTAATTTTCCAGCTCTACTTTACAGCTGAGTTCTGACTGAGTTCCCCTGTGGTGGGAGAGCAGGTACCACCAGCTCTCTGTTCTTCCAGATTTGCTGGGGCATTCCGTGGCTGGGACGTGGCCGGGACGTGGTGGCCTGGGTGAGCCTGAGGAGAGGACTGCTTTGCTCCCTTGGGTGGCGTCCTCTGTTGACATGTGGGTCCAGTTGGCTGGGGCGCTGTTGAGCTCAGCTGAGTCCTTGCCGAGCTTTGCCTGGCCACCTGCTGCGCATAGTTCCTTGTGTATGCAAGGCTAGCGCAGGTTGGAGCTGGGCCGAGAATGACCTCAGTGGACGAGGGTGGAATGTAGAGTCCACGGAGGGCAGGGCTCTGGAGAACAGGACTCTGCTGCGGAGGGAGCATGTTCTCTTGTCTCTCGCTGGGCAGATGACACACCCCGTGAGAGCCTGCCTGGGCTCTGCCGGGAGAGCTCCCAGGAGTTTGGACCTGCCAGTGGCTGCCTGGGGGCCTCTTCAGTCTCTCGGTCTTGTCCTTGCTGGACCCCGAGGAAGCTGTCGGTTTTCATTTGGGTTTCCTTGCTCAGGCTTAGGGTTCTTGGACGTGTCCACTCGGTCTCTCTGCTTCCGTCTGTTGCCCTCTTCAAGTCTGGGGAAGAGTCTACTCTGGGACCCCCTTCGGACATGTTGGGAAGAAGGTGGATGGTTCTGGGTTTGCCGTGGTCTCCAGTGTCCTGCACGTTGGACCAGAACCCAGAACAACGTTCACTTTTAAACCCATTTGCCAGCCTCTGTGTTTTGATTGAAGTGCTTTGTTCCTCTCAATCTAGTGTGATCAGTGCTGGGGGAGCAGCTGGGCCTGAAATTTGATTTTGTTCTCTGTATCGATTGTGTCCCTCCCTACAGTCTTCATTTGTGTTCAATGTGTACCTTCTGGTATATTGTTTTCATTTTCTTGCTGCTTCTTTTATGACATATTTTGAGTTTTTCTTGGGATTTTCCTGGGGATTGCAATCGATCTTTTAATCTAAAACCAGATAGTTCAGATTAACACCACAGTGATTTCAACAGCAGATGAGACTTGGCTTTTAATAGAGCACCATTTCCTCCTTGCTCTGTTCTCTAGCATCATACAAATTACATCTTTAATAGCGGATCAACACAGTTCTGCAACCACTGCTTTATTCAGTTGTCTTTTAATCTGACAAGAGAAGAAAAGAGTAACAAATAAAAATCTACTTATCTCCTCTTTTACGATGAGCTATTTAGTTACCTTTAGTGGTGCTTTTTATTTCTTTGTGTTCATTTGAGTCACGTCTAGTGTCCTTTCATTTCTGCCTGAAAGGCTCTTTTTAGCAGTTTTTGGTACAGAAAGCATGCCAGTGATGGGCTTTCTGGTTCTGTTGTATCTATTTTTGAAGGACAGTTTGGAGGAATATGGACACTTGATTGGCCTCTGTTTTATTTTTGGCCACTCGAGTATCTCTTCCTAGTGTTTTGGACTCCACCGTTTGGTAGGAGAAGTCTACTGCTCACCTTACCGAGCAAGTTGCTATGAGTATATGTCACCAAGGACATACACCAGCAGTAGGATTTTTAATAAGTTGTTCTTTCCATTTTATACAATCAACGTTTGTGTTTTCTCTAATCAGAAGACAATGTGAACAGGATTTCGGGAAGCATATATAAAGACAGAACTATTGCACTGAAGTGATGATAATTTTACCATCCTTTAATTTTATTATAACTTCCAAGTTTTCTATAATAAATATAAGGCTTTTGTGAGATAAGAGACTTTAAGATCTCAATTGTGTGAGTTCAGGCTCAACACAGAAATCATCTGCCGAGAAACACACCACGTGCCCTTGGAGTCTTGTGAGTGGGGAGGTTTTGGGCGGCTTTACTTTCCCTTTGTACTTTCTGGTAGCTTCCATTTTCGTACCAAGAGTCTGTGGAGTAGTGAGGAAAGTAAAGGGTTAGGGTGGACTTTGCTTCCCAGTAGCAAGGATGCCCTGGGAAGAGCAGAGTGTCCCTGGTGCAGGAGGGGGCTCATGTGTCTGGGTTGTTGGCCAGGTGGCCCTCCACCCACCAGCACCTCTAGCTGGAGCCAGGGCTTCGAGGCCCAAGGTGAAATGGGAGACTGGTCACGCCTGCAGTGAGTCAGGGGTCGCAGCGACAGGGGCCCCGCTCCACCTGCATCCCCTCTGCTGCATCTTCTGGGGCTCAGGAGTGGGAAAGGCAGAGCAGGAGGGTCACTGAGTTACACCTGGCTGACTCTTCAGTGAGGGACCTGTCCTGGCTGCAGGCAGCAGACCGCGCTCAGGACCTGGGGAGCAGAAGCGAGGAAGGTCAAGTGACGCAGCTCGGGGTTTTCCTAACCCTCTGTGGCCCTTGCTGTGGTGGAACATGCAACAGAAAGCCCTCCCTGCGACCGCTGCCTGCACTCCCGGGGTGTGGGTCGTCGCCACTGACGCCAAAGCCTTTCCTCTCCCCAGACGGAAACTCTGAGCTCCGAAGCAGCAGTTCCTCGCCTCCCTGCCCCTGCTCCGGGGGTGCTCACAGTGACCCTCCTCTGCGGACCTGCAGTCCAGGTGTGAGTGAGTGGAGACTCACCGTGTCCAGCTCCTGTTCCTGGCTCAGGCCCTCAGCCTTGTGCTTCCAGGTCCATCCAGGACACAGATCCCCTCAGGACTCCTTCCCTCTCTGTGGCTGAATAGTATTTCACTGTAGGCGCGTGCCACTAGGTTCAGTCTGCTGTAGGTGTGTGTAGGATGCACATATATGTACATATCACATGGTATGTTATACGGACACTGTGGATAGTATGCATTTATTTGTATCACATATTGTACAGAAACCTATGAATATATATACAGTATCTATTTCTATAGATCATATGTGAATATGTGAAATTTCTTTTCATTAAAAAGAAGGCAAGGGGAACTCTAGATAGGGCAGAGGGGAGGGAGGGGAGAGGAGGGGGCTGGGGGTTAGAAACGACAGTAGAATGTGATGAACATCATTATCCAAAGTGCATGTACGAAGACACGAATTGGTGTGAATATACTTTGTATACAACCTGAGATATGAAAAATTGTGCTCTATTTGTGTTATATGAATTTTAATGCATTCCGCTGTCATATATAAATAAAAAAACTAATACAAAATAATAAATAAGAATAAAAAGAAGGCAAGGGGCTGGATTGTGGCTCAGTGGTGGAGTGCTTGCCTAGCACATATGAGGCACTGGGTTCTGCACCACATAAAACCAAATAAACAAAATAGAGGTATGTGTCCATCTACAACTAAAAATATTTTTAAAAAGCACAAAAAAAGAAGGCAAGTTGAGTTGACAAGCTGACTGACCGTCCACTGGAGGCTCCCCTGTGCCACGGGCAGCTGGATCTCAGACTCTGTGGGCTTACACGAGTTCAGCTACCAGCGGGGAAGTGTGAGGTGCCCCTTGAAGATAGCGGGTCCAGCCAGGCCAGTGGCTTTCCTGGACACCTGTGGACAGGAGCGCTTCTGGGAGGCTGACCATCGGGCGGTGACAGGCACTTGGAAGCAGGGAAGTTCCAGAAGGACAGGGGACCTCACAGCGGTTTCCAATGACCCTGGGAGTCCGGCATACCAGGCGGAATAGCTGGCCTTGCGGGCCATGTTCTCTCACGTATTCCGAGTGGTAATACAGTATCACACGTCTCATTTCCATTTTTCAGCTTTTGCTGTAGAAGCTTCAAGCTAAAACTGGCCGAAGTAAAGCAGAGAACTGCAGCAGAGGCAGGTATGCAGGGCCCTGCCTGGCTGCGGGGGCTCAGAGGGCCCAGGCCGCTGCTCCTGAGGCCTCCCCGGCTGGCCTCCAGTGCAGAGGCAGCCTCCTCTCCGCACTGCTGAGCGCATCTGAAGGGTTTTACCCCTCAGGGAATTGGGGAAGGGAAGACCTTAAGGTTTTTTTGAGTTACCTTGGGAAATTTTAAGTTTCTCCTAGCATTATCTGATGGAAGACACGTGGACTTTGAGTTTTCACTTGGGGCCGACTTTGACGGCAGCGTCGGGAGGATTTGCAGGGTTCAACCCCACACTCTCCCTGGGACTCCATGGTCTCCTCACAGCCTTTCTGCAAGCATGTCCTCTTCCTGTTCTAGGAAAACTAACAAATGAAAAGCCTGAATCTCTCTTCGCTCTTCTCCTATGGCTTTCTCAGAATACTCACAGACGACTGGAAAGAGAGGGCGTCAAAGTCCACGTCTGAGAATTTATAGTGCGGCTGCTTGGATTCTGTGATAATATAGGAATGATGTGGGAGTTGATGGCATAAAAGAAATTATGGAGTCGTAGCTGAGGATTTATGAAAACCCTGGCCTTGCGTGGAAAGATCACATTTCTCAGAAAGTAGGTGTCCGTTTCTGAATGAGACCTCCTTGGATATAAAAAAGAAAGCGGTCGGCGAGGCCGAAGGGACCAGGGTGTGTAGGTTGATGAGGAATGCTGCCATGCTCTGTGGTAGGGGATGTTTATTAAGTGGGTTTAAAGTATCTTGCTGGGGTCCTGAGTGAGCCTCAGGGTAGGAGACCAAGGCACATTTTCAGTAGAGAAATAGTCAGCTGAGTGATTGCAGAGCTGGGGACCCCGTGCTGCACCTGCGTCAGCTGACCACACCCAGGGGGATCCCAGAAGTGACTTTTCATGGCAGGTCACTCCAGCCTCTTAACGGGTGGGCGTGAGTGTTTGCAAGCACAAACATACACTTACAGGGTAACACATGAGCAGGGCGTGTGGAAAACAGAGAGCACACTCATGCCAGCTCTGGACTGCAGAGCGGTCACTTGGAAAAGTCTGTCCTGCACACTTCTGGGCTGATGCAGGCAGACAGGGACTCCCAGGTGAAGGTCACAGCCATGCAGCCTGCACCCAGCTGGGGAAGACGACTCAGGCCTTGTCTTTCCCACAGGCAGAAAACACCTCTGAACTTGGGTGGGACTGGGTCACGTGGAGAGGGCACTCTGCTGGGGCTGACTGTCCAGGTTGCTAAGTTGGGCTTCTAGTGTGGCTCAGCTCTCAACAAGTGCAGCCGTGCACTTTCTCTCAAGCATTTGTAACTAGAAACAAAAGTAAAGGTAGTTCGTGTGGGGCCAGAAGATGAAGAGACGTCGAGAGAAGATGTGAGGTAAAGTCAGGAACGAAGACATTTAAAATAGGACGGAGTGCAGCCAGGGAGGCCACGAGTCAGCTGAAGAGCCAGGCGGCAAGCGGGGGAGGGAACAGCAGGCCCCTGGGCAGAGAGAAGAGGCACCGCAAGGCAAGAGGCCCTGGCGCCTGCAAAGGCTGCCCTTGCCCGAGCTTTCCACCTCTGGGTGCCTCACAGGAGGCAGCAAGGCTGGCCTTGGGCTCCCGTGAGTCCCTGTGCCTTTGCATAAAAAGGAAAACAGCCCAAACCAATAATTCTGGGGGCCTCTTGGGTGGGCCTCTATTTCTTGCAACTGACTGAACCTTGCTGTCAGTGAACCCAAGTCAACCGCAGCGCAGGGTGTGGGCAGTGCAGGCCACGCGCAGTGTCTGTCCTACCCAGAGCTGTGCGCATGCTCAGGCATGCTGCCCCACGTGCTGCTGGCTGAGTCTCACTGTGGGTCATGGACAGGGGTCACAGAAGGTCCACCGAGGAACCTCTTCCCCAACGCAGCCCCCTGCAGAGCGGTCACTTGGAAAAGTCTGTCCTGCACACTTCTGGGCTGATGCAGGCAGACAGGGACTCCCAGGTGAAGGTCACGCCCATGCAGCCTGCGCCCAGCTGGGGAAGACCCTTCAGTGTGAAGGGGGCCGTGGGGACACCAGGGGGCTGTGGTGAAGACTATAGGTTTTTGAGGTTGTGGGAATGTGAAGCAAGACCGTTCTTGGGCTACGGAACCTCAGCGTTCCTGAGACCTTAGTGCGCATCTTAGCAGCCTTCTGGTTTCACAGAGAGTGAGGCCTAGAGGCTGAGGTCCCAGAGGACCTCTGACAGGAGGCACGCAGTGGGACCCTGCCTCCCCCTCAGGTCTTCCTCCTCATCTGAGGCCCACTGCTCTCCTGCGGCCTCTCTGGACAGTTAGTCCAGTCGCTCACCAACAGGCCGGGAGACGCACTTCCTGGAGCTTGGGATTCGTTAAAGAAGTAGGTGCGCGTTCCCTTGACACCCGGGGACCTGCCATGCTGGAGAGGGGGTGCAGACACACTGCCCAGATCTGGGGTGAAGCCTTTATGTCTCTGGAATGGGTGCACATCAGCTTTCAGGGCGCAGCTACCAGTCTAGCCTTCTCACACAATAACAATCTGTTGTGCTCATAATCACGAATTCATTTCATAAAAGCTGACAAAGACGCGTTCAAGGTGGAAGTCGTGGCCCGTGAGGAAGGCTGGTTGAGCCGAGTCCTGGGAACACGTCATGCTTCACATTTCATCTCTTGCACTGCACGTGCCCTGAGCTGGCTCTCTCGGAGACGGCTGGGTCTGATTGAGTGGTCACCTGTGGTGTCTTTTCCCATTGAGCAAAAGCCTGCAAATTGGGCGTGGAGGGTTTGCCCCAGGCAAGGTGGTGTCCTAAGTGCTCACAGAACACACTTGTGCCCAGTCTACACCACCTTTGCCCCTCACGAGTCTGTGCGACTGATCTCGTTGGCTTTGGCATGGAGGGAGAAACAGGACCGTGAACCCTGTGGCGTAACGGCAGACACACGGCGCTGTGCCGAGAGGGAGACCTCTCCACGTGGAGGACAGGGAGCCACGCGAAGGTGCAGCACCAGTGGCCGGGTGCTCTCGCAGTTACCCATGGGCCATGCACACTCGCGGATGCCTGTGCATCAGGGAGGTGCAGGTCTGTATCGGGGAGGGGGCAGAACTGAAGTTTAAATTCGGGTGTGTGTTTTCAAATCCATGACATCTTCTGACGGGAACGGCGTCCTGCCCTTTGTTTGAGGGATTCTGCAGGCCCAGCACTTGGAATTCCACTGATCCGCGGGGACAGGACAGACAGATGACTTAGCACACAGCTGTCGTGGCTCTTTGACGAAGAAGTCCCCACTGGGGGACAGTGGAAGGGGGGCTCTGCCCTCAGGACTGTGGGTAGCTTGGGCAGTGAGATGAACTCACCAGGGTCATGGGCCACTGGGCTTATGTGACAATAGGTGACAAGGAATTCCCCCAGGTCAAGAAAGAACAGCTCCATGTGAGGTCATTCCTTCCCCGGGGAGAAGGCGACTCGCAGAGCAAGCCATGCCAGAGAGATCTTCATGAAATCAGCTAATTTCATCTGAGCTGGAGATGCGTTCTGGGCTGCTGGGCTGCTGACCCGTTCTGGCTCCTCCATTAGACTTGCTGAGAAGCAGCCTGTCATCGGTGAGACCCTGGGATGTGCCACGTGGGTCCCCATCACAGAGCCTGGAGGTCTCCACTGTGACTAGACCTACCATTTTGGGGACTGAGATGAGCAGCAAATACTCCAAAGGGGAGTGTTTCGGATGAAAGAAAGGAAAGTATGGAGTGCTTTTTCAGTTCCCCACTCCAGGAAGACACATTCTAAAATCAAGGGCACGCCACTGGGGCTTCCCTGTCCCCTCTCCTCCGTGGGTGGTCTCCGTGAGTTGGTTTAATGGCATTTAAACCCCCGCAGTCGTCAACCACTGGCAGCTAGTCTGGACGCCCAGTCATCTTGGTCTAACATCTCCTCGTGAAACGGCCACTGAGAAGCAGGCCACCACCGTGGAGGGCTGGCCCTCTGCTTCCCCTCTTTGTGTCCTAAATCTGTCACCTCACATGCCAGGATGACGTGCCGTGGCCCCAGTCTCTTGTTCCTAGAAGCCACCCGGCCCTTGTTTTACATGCTCCACGTTGTCTTCCCGTGTCTGGTGTGCACAGCGAGGCCATCAGTCAATGCCAACCCCGTCAGCACCGTGTTTACCTCCGTCTCAGATGTGACCAGGGTGGCTGGAGGGAGCCCCCAGAACACGGAGAGCTGAGCGGCCAGGCCCGAGCAGCGGCACCCCCGTGGGCGCCAGCTCCTCCCCAGGCTGGACCGCCCAGGTGGCCGTCCTCAGCTGTGTCTGGCCGTAGTTTCTCGGCAGCGCTCAGGTGAGGATCCCCCACTCCACTCGGGTCCCACGGTGGTCATGAGAGGACTCAGAGATCTGAACCAGGCCACACCGAGGTCACAGCAGAACCCAGCCCCTGAGAGGTCTCTCAGCCTCAGGAGAGCGGAGCTGGGTGGCACCGCAGGGAGGAGAAGATGATGCTGGATCAGGATCCCCATCTCCCTAAGTGCACAGACCCCGTCTGAACAATGGCGCTGAAGCATGCTGGGTTTGTTACCTGCCGAGGTCCCACTCCAGCCTTCTACCTGAGGTGGCTGGGAGCTCAGTGACTTAGAGGGAGTGTTTGTCCACCGTCTTGAGTTCTTTCTAAAGCCCTTGAAGAGAGAAGGAATCTCCTTCTTTTCACTGTTCACAAAATGTCTACAAAAGGAGCTGGCCCGAGCTCCAGCGGGGACTCCGGAGTCCACCACGCGTCAGATGCCGGCCTTTCTTACAGATGTGCTACCTGTGGAGCCCCCTGGGGCTTGGCTCAGGTCCTTCAGGCAGGGTCCTGCACAGTGACGTCACACATCCCCTTCTCCATCCCCCCCCCCCACCGCGTCTTCTGCCCAAGCCCCTTAGAAGCGAGCAAGCTGGACTTCAGACTTACGTCCCAGAGACGGGTCCCTCATCACAGCGCCAGCTCTGAGCTGGCGGGTGCCTGGCTACCTGGAGTCTCTCACCGGGTAGAGCAGGGAGAATGTGGGGCTGTTCCTCCCGTCCCCTCCCCAGCTTCCTATGGCCTTCCCGACGGGCCAGTGCTGTGCTCCCATTCCTTCCCCTGGGCTGTGGAGCGTCCTCGTTCTTGAACTGAACACAGCCAGAGATTAACGGCAGAGCCAGAAGGAGGGCTCAGTGGAAGTGGCCAGCTGCTAAGGAAGGCAAGTGGAGAGGCTCTGAGGTCACCCAGGATTCCCCTCCAGTGCACTCTGCAGAGCCGGGAGGACCAGGCGTCCCGGGAGCCGTGCAGGTCAGCAGGGGTATCCACGCAGAGTAGCCAGCAACCCAGGCCTCAGTTTGAACTGGTGCTCCGGTGGGTTCAGCCTCGAAGCCCAGACATGGACCTCTGTTCTGGGCACCGAAACCGGGTTCAGTAGATGACGGAGGGGACTGCTGAGTCTGGAGGATGCGTCTGGAAGGTCATCGCCCTGGGAATAATCCAGACAGGAAACGTCCTCGGGATGAATGTCAGAGCATGATGAGAGCCTTCCTTCTCCGGGAGCCACGTTACAGATCTAGAAAGACGAGAGAAGGTGAGGTGGGGGACCGGGCACCTTCCCCTGAGGCAGGAAGTGTGTCCTCCTGAAGGTGAGAGAAAGAGGGGGTGCCCTGCCCCTGCCCCCCCGCCCCCAGCAGCGCTCATTCACCGCTGAGGGTCCACTTAGCGCTGCTCCAGAATGGCGGGGGCACTGTAGGGTGATAAAGGAAGCGTAAAGTAGAACCCTGGCCCTCAAAGAATTCATGCCTTAATTGGAGGGAGAAGGAATAATAAGAGGCAGTTTAGAAGAAATGCTAAATCATGTTGCAAACTACAGGAACTGCAGGACAGAGGCAGGCTGCCGGCGCGACCCGTCAGTGAGAGAGGCCTTCCTGAGGCGACCGAGCTTGGAGCCCGGCCTGAAAGACGGTTAAATATGGTCAAGATGACCCTCACAGCAATTAATTCTGTGAATTAATTAATTTTGATGGTTGAGAATGTGACCTAGGATACACACTATTGTCAGTATTCTCTTTAATTACAAAGAGAAGGAATTAACCTGCACCACGTGGGCGTTTCCAACGCATGGCCACCTTCCAGACGATTGATAGGCACGCCAGGCAGGCGGTGAGGTCTCTGCTGACTGGCCTCATTTCTCCTTCCCACCTCTTTCCTGTAGGCCCTGTAACCTTCTGAAGTTTCTGAACTGTAACTCCACAGTGAGCTATTTTGTACCACGTGCAAACCTCCGGGTCTTAGTTTAAAGATGGACCTGAGGACTCAGATCAAGCACCTCCTTCAGAAACCTTGTGATCCAGAAGTGAGCACCCAGCCAGCAGCACCCTGTGTCCGTCAGCAGGGCAGCACCCTGTGTCTGTCAGTGGGGCAGCACCCTGTGTCCGTCAGCAGGGCAGTCTCCTGTCTTCTTGCGACAGCCCAGCAGCATGGCCCTGGTCTGTACCCGGTGCAGGGGACACTGCGGCCACCTCCTTTACGTCTCTCCATGTGTCCTGGACGTGCTCCTTGCCATCACTGGTGTCACCCTGAGTCGGTGACAAGTGGCAAGAGACCAATCCCTGCTCCCTCATCCCCATTTCATGCCCTCCACGTCCACTCGCCATGCTCAGGAGGGCGAGGAACTGACCTCTCAGCCTGTGGCGTGTAGGGATCTCTCAGCTCACACTGTGCACATTTTCAAGTTCTTTTTCCTCTTCAGTTGATTTTCCAGTTCCATGAGACAGACAAGGAAGCCAAGGAACCCGGGGACCGTGAGAACCAACTTCCCACCCACAGGGCCCACCCACAGGGCCCACCCACAGGAATGCTTTTTTCTTTGTAAGAATATGCAGAGATGCTTTGAAAAATGCTATTTTAAGCATTTTATAAATGCGTTAAGAAATGCTTGTTTTTTAAAAAGAAAAGTCATAATGAATAATTGTAAAAAGTGTGTAAAGCACATACAAACCTACCCATGCTACATTTAGAAAGGAAAGATATAAATGAAAATTCTGAGACTTTGAGAGATCAAGACTTGTCCAAGTGGGGCATTGGTGGTGCTCGCCTGTAATCCCAACTACTAGGGAGGCCGAGGCAGGAGGACTGCAGGTTGGAAGCCAGCCTCAGCAGCTTAGTGAGGCCCTAAGCAACTCAGCAAGATCCTGTCTCAAAATAGAAAAATAAGGGGGCTGAGGTGGTCGCTCAATGATTGAGGAGTTCAATCTCTTTTACCAAAAAAAAAAAAAAGGGACTTGTCCAAGGTCACATTCCTCAATAAATGCCAAGACTGGGCTCAAGCCTGGCCGCCTGAGGCCGAATCCCAGGTCTGGGGCAGTCCAGGTCCTCAGGGCCCCTGGGTGTGCGGGAGGTATATAATTTTATCAATACAATACAAAGGTTAATGGGACTGGCTCCCCGCAGCTCCATCAGAGTGGACGCAGGCTTTATGGCAACCCTTAAACAAGTGACCTGGCTCTGCTTTATGCTGATCATTAACGGAGATTATCTCACGCTAGAGATTTACTATAACAGAGAGCACTGGCACCACTCACGGCCATTAAGTGACGAAACTTACACTCCATAAAGTGGGGGGAGGCCTTGGTCAGCAGGCAGGGAGCACAGACACCACCAGAGGCACCGTCCATGGCTCCCAGCCCATGTGCAGGGGTCTGCCTGCCCGCCGGCCGCGGGCATCCCTGGCCTGGTTCTGCTGGACAGAGGTCTGCCTGGGGCCCACCCCTTCCGCAGCTGAAGGACGTCGCTCCTGGGACTTTCAGGAGGTATGATCCAAATGCTCCAGCTTCCAGGAGACGAGGAGTAGAAAGAGTGAAGCTCCCTTTCTGTGCATGGCTTCAGAGTTCACTTCTAAGTGGTCACTATCACGATGCCACCAAGGGACCGCACGGGAGCAGCCAGGGGAAGACAGCCTGCCAGATGGACCCACGCCGGGCAGCAAGGCTGACTCGGTCAGCGCTAGTCACTGCCCCTGACTTCTGAGACAGAGTCTCCCCCAGGACTGGGGCAAAGGGCACACAGGCACCTCGTGCCCCCCACACCAACCCCCAGCAGGAAGATGTCCGCCTTGCTGAAGGGTCCACAGGCTGACAGGAGCAGTGGGCGTCCTGGCCTCCCACAAGGAGAGTAAGCACTGGTTTTTACCAGTACGAAAGCAAAAAGTGCCCCAAATGGCAATAAGGCTCTATTTTTGGACTCATCTGAGTACCTCTGGTGCAGAATCTTGGGGAAAACATTCACTTTTTTAAATGATTTTACACCAAATGAACTTGGCAGAGATTTCGTTCCATTCTATGCCAGAAGGCGTTCAGACAGCATCATCAAGTTCCAGAACACCAGAGGTCAGATCACGAAATCACAGTACTTGAGGTCCAACCCACACGACTGAAAGAAAGAAAATCAAAATACTTTAGATGCTGCAGGGAGAGGGTGAAGAATGTCTGAATTCTCGCTCACAGGTCCCCCGGGGGCCAGGGAGTGCGACGGTTGCCCCACTACCCCGTGTGCTCCGGGGCGGTTTGTACCACACTTGAGTGTGTCTGTCGTCCAAGATTCGCTCAGAACAGAGGTGGCCTCGATTTGCTCAGAACAGAGGTGGCCTCGGGATTAGAAGAGGGAAGTTCTCCAGGTGAAGAAGGGAAGAGGTCTCTAACAGGACAGGGAGAGACACAAGAGCAGCCACCAGCCGCTGCTCCAAGGTGCCAGGAGGGCCCTTGGGCTGGACCAAACCCCCGCTGAAGAGGGCATGGCCAGCACTCTGGGTGGCAGGGAAGTCCCCCTGGATCCTGCTGGGAAGCCGCCCACTGTGGGCCAGGGAAGGCATTCCCCTAGTAAGCCATCTGAGGTGGTGGTCGGCGGCAGGTGAGGGCCACTGGGTGCCTTTGGCCACCTCACGTGGCAGGAAGCAGGTGTCTGAGAAGTTGTGCACCCCGTGGTGCTTAGCACGGGGCGCTGTGCACTGGTCAGCCGGGCACTGGGGACGGTGCCCTCTCTGTAAGAGCCTGCCAGGGCACACAGGAAACTAGCCAAGCCCTTCCCTGGGTACCGCCCTCCTCTCTCTGCTGATGAGGTTTATTGCCAATTAGCACAGAGAGATTTAAAGGCCCAGATCCACTTTTACAGACTCGGTAATAAAAGGTGAATTTGGAGCTGAACAGTAATAAATCGATGGCGGCTACAGCGTTTCATCCTTTTTCTTGATCACTTGAGAGCCAGTGTAGGCACAGCGCCATCACACCTCAGCAATCTAATATATATCCCCCCAACACGGACACCTTCGTCCTGGTCACAACTCAGCCTTCGGGGGAGACCGCGTTGTGCAGGCTTCCCGGGACCTCTCTCCTTCCCGCCTCCCAGGTAACACCGGCTCCCAGCAGCCTGCCTGTCCTTCCTCGAGGATTTGTTCTTCCGTGTTTGTGTGTGTTTTCATGACTTTGAAAGTCGTAAGCCATCACAGGCCTTCCTGTGCACAATGCCACCAGCTGAACGCTCCTGCAGGCCCAGGCCAGGGGCGGCAGGCATGGTCTCCAGGGGAAGGCTGGCCTGTTCTCGTGGCTCGCGGGCAGGTGCCCGGGAATCCCCCCCCATGGGAGATGTTGGCTTATCGCCCTGCTGCCAGGACTGCCCACCCCGGGAAGGGTCTCAGCTTAATTCCGAGTATGCATGGTGTGGGCAGCGCTGGCACCGCGTGGTGTCCTTCTCCCTAAACGCGGGCCACCATCACGAGGAGGAGCGGCCTTCTCTCCAACTCTGCCTCTTCGTTCAGTGCCCTTGTCCTTTCTTCTTCAGCGGGGTCCAGAGGAGAGGCTGTTCTCTTTCCATCCCTGCCTGGCTCTGCCCCTCAGGACAGGACCCGCTCCTGCCCTGGACAGTCTCCTCCTCCGCGGGAAGCCTGCACCTTGGGTCGGGTGCCGCGAGGCCCCGGTGCTGCAGACTTGGCATGTCACGCCGTTGTCTTCTCTCAGCCACCTCCCAATTGCCCGTCGGTGGGCACGAGTGGCACCAACTCTGGTATCAATCACTTTTCCTCCTGAGCTGCCACAGCAGGCCCTGAAGGAGGCCCACCTGCGCTCACCAGGGGCCATGCTCACCCCAAGCCGCGGATTCCGAGTGGCCAGGCCAGGGCATTCTGAACTGTCCCCTTGCAGCTGAGATCTGCACTGTCCTCCCTGCACCCTGGGCTCTGGACAGGGCCTCCTGGGGTCGCCCTTTGCTGCCCTGCCTTCCCTTTACTGTCCCTCGTCCCCTCTTTAGTTTCTCAGGGTGTGGTGTGTGGTGTCCGATGACTTGCTGTGTTGGGAACGTCCTCGTCCTCTTTCAATAAGGAAACTCCTTCCTGGTGTCCACTGCCCCACGGGTGTGCTTGCTTCTAGTGCAGAGTGCCCAGTGTACCAGGCTTGGCAAGAAGGCTGGAGGGGGAGGGTCGGCCTGCATCACTGACGAATCAGGAGGTGACAGGGACAGAGAGGGAGGGAGAGAGGGAGAGGGAGGGAGGGGGAGACAGGGACGGAGAGGGGGAGACAGGGATGGAGAAGGGGAGAGAGAGGGAGGGAGAGAGAGGAGGAGGAGAGAGGGAGAGGGACAGAGAGGGAGGGAGAGGGAGAAAGGAGAGGGAGAAAGAGGGAGAGGGAGAGGAGGAGAGAGAGGGAGAGGGACAGAGAGGGAGGGGGAGAGAGAAAGGAGAGGGAGAGAGGGAGGGG
>NW_026000019.1:24988291-25082591 GCF_001458135.2 Marmota marmota marmota
AGAGGGAGGGAGGGAAAGGGAGGGAGGGAGAGAGGGAGGGAGGGAGGGAAAGAGAGACCCAAGCTCACCTGGTTACTACCATGGCCATCTCCAGAGACTGGCAGTGAGGCTGGGGTCCCAGCACACCACCCTGGGGACACAAGGGCTGAGCCCATGCCTGTCCACAGTGCTGGGGCAGTTCTCTGGGCTGCCGCCACCAGGGTGCTTCACCAGCATCATTTCATCCCAGGACACATGATGCAGAGATCAGTGTACCCTCGTGCAGACAGGAAACCTAGTTTCCAAGAAGATGGATCTTGAACCAAGCAGCAGAGCTGAGGAGCTCTGGGTCTGGAAGCCGAGGATCCATCTTACTTCAGAAGCGACCGCAGAGAAACGCAACCACCTTTCTCAGCACAGGACTGAAGTGGAGGTCAGGGAGCTCTGGTTTCCATCTTGCATTCACAGATGTCCCTGGGTCCTTCAGTTCCAGGACGTCCAGTCTCTGCCCTGACTGGGACCCTCTAAAGCAGAAGCGCCGGCTCAGGTATGGGAAGTCCTGGAGTCCAGAGTCGTGACACCTTCCTGGCCGAGCAGTGAGAAAGCAAGACACAGCCTTCTTGGTGAGGTCATGTAGCTTTGAAGCATGTTCTAAAATTTGGATCACTGAATGAAACCCAGCTTTTGATGGTTGCGTTTGGAACTGGAATGGGTGGTCCAGGGAGGAGGAGGCCGTCTCTGGCTGGGATGGCAACGTGTGGGGATCCTGATAAACGGTTCTGCATGGCTCTGAAGAACCGGCTTCCAGGACATTGAGTGAGGATGTTGCAGAGCAGGATTGTTGAATAGGCAAAGTCGGGGTCAACGTGGACCAGGCCGGACAGTGCCTGGCCAAGCCCTGGTGGCCCTGTCTATGTGACAAGCCAGCATGAAAGTCGTCCAGCTCGTCCCTCCTTTGCACGTCTTTCTGTGCTTCCAAAGGATCTGAGCAGAACTTGCAGAAGGTCAAGTGTGAGTGATCCGGTTTGGGTTTATTCTAGCTGCCCAGGCTGGTCAGTCCCAGTGCCCTCAGCCCGCTGCCCTCTGTGACTTAGCTCAGCTGTCGTGAAGCCACTGTGCTCCTAGCCAACAGTTGCGCTGGTGACGATGCACAGAGCTCTCCGGAGCTGGAGCCTTGGTTGGGAAAGAGTAAACACTTGATGACCCTCAGAGCAGCTTCTCTGTGTCCACCCAAAGGGATGTAGGCCACTAAAGACCCCTGGAGTGATCAGCCAGCCACAGCTGTGCAGGCTCCACCAAGTACTGCCCACAGAGGCTCAGGGGGAGAGTTGAGGTCGGTTGTACCGCCAGGCAGCCCGAAGGCCTGGACTGAGTTGAACTGGTAAGTGGTGTCTCCTGAAGGGGACGTGCCAGGGGGGTTCTGAGCACAGAGAGCAGGGTCCTTCCCTCGGTCCACTCCCCTCACAGACACCCTGTACCTGGGCTGCGGCTGGAACCCACGTGGGGCGGGAAGCCTTGGCAATCGCCACAGTAACTCAGGCTGAACCAAGTGTCATGCACCTCTCCAGGCATTTGGAAGTTAGTTAATATCTGGGTGCAGACTCTTTAATGTTCTCATTTCTTTGTTAAGAGTTTTTCTTTCAACTCCTTATATAAGCTTAAAAAAAATAAAGGCAGGGAGCTTATTGAGAATACCAGCTGGCATTGAGAACAGGGTGACGCTAAGCCCCAGAAGTGCCGAGTGCCAGCCACCACCCACGTAGACCAAGGAGGAGGGACTGCAAGCTGGCTCTGGGGCACCAGCTGCCCCCATCCTCAGTGCCACTTCTGTCACCCCCATCTTCCTCGCAAAGCCACCAGGGACTGTGTGCTTTCTGCCCATAGATATCATGGTGGCTCCAACATGGGACTTTAGAGTCAGTATTGTTTTGCTGCTCAAGGCTCTGTGATTCCAAACGTGTCACCATGTCACCAGTGGAACCTGCATGCCCACCAGTAGCCACATTAAACCAAAACGAAACAGTAATTTGCCATTTTGCCTGTTAAACTTGAAAATGGGTTTTTGAAAGAGTACTCACTCCTGGACAGTTTGAAGACACACTCTAGTACTTTGTTATTTGTAAGGAAATTGGTAAAGTCTTTTGGAAATAAATTGCATACACTAACACACACACTGGATAGTAAGTTCATTTATAGTTATATTTTGTCATTAACTAAAACATCATATGACAAGGATGTTAACTGGTGCATTATTTCATAGTTACTGATAAAAAAGTAGCGCAGGAGCCCACCAGTGAGAGTGTCACCCAGCTGTGGGTAAGTTGCTATCTTGTGGATCCTTACATTGGTGGTAATAGGGTTTAGGCAGCAGTGAGGGAGAAAAGCTCAGAGTGAGGTGGCACTAAAAGGTAACCTGAGAATCTGGATACCAGTAGGACTGCGTCCTCTCATGAGACATGTCAGTGCATCGTCAGTGTATTATGTAAGGAATAGGTCAACTGTCACTCAAAGATGCTGCCACTCCAGCCCCGTGTCTGGGGGAACTTCCATGTGATGCGGGTCTCAGGACCCACCATCTGCAGGACCTTGGGCTACTGGCTGGCTACTCATGCCATGACACAATTCACCCTCCCTTTCTAAAGGTTTTCGAATGTTGAGATGAGGCACCTTTAATCACAAATAATAATTTTTAAGTGTGTGAATATAGGCTATTCAAAGAATTTTGAAATTGATTGTGTCTGGTCAAGAGTTGGTGCTTAGTAGGAGACTGACGTTCTTTTCAGTGCATAACACACCTGTCTGAAATGGGGACCTTGCAAGGCAGCAGGTTGCCGTCTGTAAATTCTGCATAAATGCTGGCTGCAGAAGTCATTAGTCACAGGTGCCTCACATGCCCAGAAGGATGGGGCTCTCAGCAACAGGTGACGTCCTCACTTCTCTGCTTACTTTGTAGATGAGAAAGCGGAGGATCAGAGAGGGTGCTGACCCTGTGGGCTGCCGGTGGTGTAGGGGTCAGGGAGTGTGCAGCCGGGGCTCTGAGAAGCACTGTCACGGCTGAAGGGCAGCTCCTGGATACACTGAGACGCAGGGTGGGGGGAAGCAGGCCACGTCGAGGGCTGGGCAGGTGGAAGGGACGCAGGCTCACCTCTCCATTTATGAATCCTGTTCCCAGTGGACAATGTTTCTAAAGCCTTCCTAAATGACAACAGGAAGTCAAAGGCAGACGTTCAAGCAAGCACACCAGCCAAGCAACTAAGGATGCGCTTTCATTCATTTGGTAACACGGGGAACATTCTGGACAGGAGGACACAAAGGGAGATGACTGCCTCCATGCCACCAGGGGCTCAGGGAACACGGGGAAGGAAGTGCACCTGCCACACACAGCTAGGAGCTGGGAGGGGCACCTACGCGTGCTGCACGAGAGGGACGTACCAGGAGACCCCCCAACGCAAGGGGAGTGTCCTTTGCAGGTTTAGGGAGAGTGGCTCACCAGTACTGCCTGAATGTGTCCAGAACCTTCCACACGCCCACTCCTGAGGCAGCGCTGGGTGCTCTTCAGGAATGATGGGTACAAGCAGGGTGCTGCTGAGGCCCTGGGAATACACCCCGGGAGCAGTGAGTCTCCGTCCCCCGGAGCCCCAGGGAACACTGTGCTAAGGAGCAACAAGCCCCCTGCTTGACCAACAATCCTTTGTGAGCCGTCTCACGTCTATCAGAAACGACCATCTCTGGTGCTTTGGGTTCTGAAGCACAGGCGTGTTCCTGGTGGTCACTAGCTGACCAGCTGACCGCTGGAACACTGGCCTCGGCTGCCCCTCTGTATCTCCTGCCTTTTTCTCATCAAATGTCAAATCAACCTTCTGAAACTCCAAATTTCACTGTGGCTCCCAAGGATAGGAAGGCCTGTGGAGTGTGTGTGCGTGTGTGTGTGTGTGTGTGCGTGTGTGCACGTGTGCACGTGTGCAGTGTTTTTCTGGCTAACATATCAGGATCTGTTTAAGCCCTGGCTCTGTGCTCAAATGTCACCCTGCCAGAATTCATTACATCCTGCTTATTAATTAATTAAGTATATTTATACAGAACAGGCTTTGTGAGATGGAGTAAAAAATAACGTTATGAGAGGCATCCTCCAGACAGGATGGCCTGTCTCCGCTGGCCAGCAGGAAAGCAGCGCAGCCTTCCATCCAGGCCACAGGGTGAGCACTCAGATGATACGAGATTCCGCTGCTCAAGGTAGAAAAGTCTAAGGAATCACAGAGGTGCTGGAGCTGGGCGTGGGACAGACTGTGAGATCATGAGTGTCTCACGTGACACGTCCTGCCCTACACACACACACACACACACACACACACACACCTGCACGCACACAAACACATGCACACACACAAACACACGCACACACACAAACTCACACACATACACACACACAAACACACACACATACACACATACACACAAACACACACTCAAACACACACAAACACCCAAACACACACACAAACAACAAACAAACACACACACATACACACAAACACACACACACAAACACACAAACACACACACAAACACACACACATACACACACAAACACACACAAATACCCAAACACACACATAAACAACAAACACACACATAAACACACACAAACACACACAAACACACACATAAACACACACACAAACACACACACACACCTGCACGCACACACACACACAAACACACAAACACACACACATACACATACAAACACACACATAAACACACACACAAACACATACACATATACACACAAACACACACACATACACACAAACACACAAACACACACACAAACACACAAACACACATATAAACAAACACACACATACACACACACATACACACACAAACACACAAACAAACACACACAAACACACACAAACACACACAAACACACACACAAACACCCAAACACACATAAACAACAAACACACACATAAATACACACATAGACACACACACAAACCACACACACACACACACTCCAAAGGTGGAGAGCTGTGAGGAAGCCCTGAGGATTCAGCTGGGACTGACCCACTGACACCAGCCACTGGGCTGGATGCTTCTGTCCCCTTCTCCAAGCCGGTGCCATCAGACTTTGACCCTACCCTCGTGTGATGCCTTGGCTCTCCAATGTGCTCCAGAGGCCATGTGCTGGAGGAGTGGTAGCCAGCCTGGGGCTGTTAGGAGGGAGGCAGTTGAGGCCACTGGGGTGTGCCCTTTCAGGGTGCTGGGACCCACCCCTGCCCCTTCTCTGCTGAGTGGCCACCATGACGTCCTGTGCCCACACCCAGAGTGCAGGACAAGCTATGGTAGACAGCCTCCAGAGCTGCAGGCAGCGAGACCGTCTCCCCCTCTGAGCTTTGACCTCAGCCTTCGGCAGCAGCCCATCCTCAGTGCCCAGTCGGGGACAGGGTAGGAGGCCGGCCCTGCAGGGAGTTAAGCACACCACAGAAAGCGGCACCACGGGGCCCCGCAAGCCCCAGAGGCAGTGTTCCGGAGCGTCAGGCTCCAGGCTGGGGTCCGGGCTCGTCCTGAGTGCAGATGGGCCACAGGACGGAGGCCCCAGTGCAGCTGCGGGAGGACCCCTGGGAGCGCTGGAGTCTGTCCCTGGTCCTGCAGCCTTGTGTGGTGTGGGGAGAGTGCAGGGTCCTGAGGAGGCCTGGAGCAGACTTCCCAGAACAAGACCCAGGAGGTCAGCAGGCCCAAGCATGCGACTAAACGAAGGTTGGTGACACGAACAGGCAGGTGACAAGAAATGAGGCAGGAGATGCCCGAGGTCGGGACTCGGCACCTTTGTCCTCCAGCAAGTGCAGAAATAAAACTGAAGTGTGTTGTGCTTAAAATGACGCGAGGGACACGTTTGTTGAGTGTTTGTTGTTGAGATCCGTGCACAAGCGTTGAAAGTTCCGTCCGACACGTGACACGTCCTGCCCTACACACACGCACACACGCACACACACACACACACACAGTGGAGGGCGTTCATTCATTCTGGCTTCCATACCTTCATGGAAATCACGTCAGGAAATCCAACTTGATTTACTTAAATTCTCTCTAAAACCTGCCTTCTTCAGCGCGGGGTGCGGCTGTCTGTGGCAAGCTGTGCCCCAACAGCAGAGCTGCCTCTGTCTGATGGCAGAGTGCTGGCTGCCCCTTCCAGACGGTGGGAGGCGCCTAACCCTAACTTGATCCTTTTGGAGTACCAGGCAATGGCGGGTGGTCGTGGTGCAGAACCACAGACTGTGGGCTCCGGACGGCACGTGGGCGGCTTTCTTCCCTGATCCTGTAGGACTCTAAAAGGAGGCTGCGGACTTGAGTTTGTCACTGAACATTGCAGTCTTCTCCTGGGCGCAGACTCAGTAGTGAACTTGAGGTCACTCGGGCCTAATGTCCACCTCCTCCCATCAGTGAGACCTCCGAAGCTCCACGCCCGCCGCAGGGGCCATCTGTCCTCCCTCATCTGTTAGGTCAGCGAACCGGCTCTCACACACGTAGCCAGTCACCTTGACAAGAGAGCTTGGCTAGGAAGCCACCAGGCCTTGGCCACTGCCCTGGGCTGCCTCTGCTAAAGGTGACCACAAGAGACCAGGAGAACGGAGCCGTCTCCCTGAACCGCACGGAAGCGAAGCAGTGTTTCAGAAGAGCGTCTGGATTCTTGGGCTGAGCGGGCTCTTCCGTCTGAAGGTGACAGTGCAGAAGCCTCAGTGGTAAAGGGGCCAGCTGACTGCGCGGCCTCTGGATGTCCTCCACCCAGATCTGTCCACCAAGGGGCAGATGGCAGGAGTGTGGTCAAGGCTGCTAGGAGCCAACCTGCCTTGCCTGGCCCTTGCCGTGCTGGGCAGCCTGATGGCACTGCCGGGGGACGGAAACGGCCAGGCCTGTTGGGAGCCCTGTGGAGAGGAGGCTGGCCTCCCTGTGTGCAGCCTCGCCCAAGGGGCGGTTCCCCTGCTCACTGCTGTGACCCTCCCTGCCCTCCTCTCTCCTCTGTCCTTGCTCCTGGAGTCTCAGTGAGGGATGCAGGGCTACACCTTCCAGGGCTCTGAGCGAGTCTAGTAAGAACTTTTCACTCTCAAAGGAAATGGCCACTTTTGTTAATGGTTTTCAAGTTGTTCTTTGTGTGTATTTCCTAAAAGGAAAACTATCTCAATTCCTACAAAACACGTCTTTTTAAATACCCAATGGTGCCCACGTACTGCTCTCGAGGGGGGAAAGAGCCCTGGTGGTGCCTGCCCCTTCCTTAGTGAGCTGGGGTCAGGGCCTGTGTGTGCGCAGGCCTCGTGGCACTGCCTTTCCTATTGCAGGACCTGACATCTTCCGTGGCCACAGCACCCACTCCCTCATCCCCGAATCAAGCACAAGGAAAGGCGGTGACACCTTGGGCAAAGACCAAGCTGTCCACGGACTTGTTCTTTCCTCCTCTCTGTCCTACAGTGCAGTTAGGCCGGTCAGGAGCCTCCAGCGCTGGACTTCACTGTCCTCCTCCATGTAGCCAGGATGCTCCGTGTGTGGCCTCCAGTCCTCTGGCAGGAGGGAGACCCTGCTCCTCACCTCCTGTCTCCTGCCCTTGGCGTGGACCTGGTGCCCAGGCCAGCTTTAATCAGCAGGCGAGGACCATCCCCTGCAATCCTGCTTCCCAAGGGCAGTCTGCCCACCAGGGCTCCCCGAGTCAAGGTCCTGGGCGGGACTCAGAGTTCTGGATGGGCCTGCATTCCCGATTTTGCCAGCTCCAGGGGGTGCTGAAGTTTGACCCAGGACCACATTCAGAATGACCGACCTTAGGGGGTGCCCACAAAGGAAAAGACAGCTGGGCCCCGCATGACCTCTGGGCAGGGCCATATCCTCATCTGGACCACTGCTCTCTGCATTTCTTGGTGAGAGGTGAGCCCCCTCCTCCTTGGCCTGCCATGTTTATAAACATATGTGTTAGCTCTAACCTGTATTTCAATTGGTATAAAAATAGTCACCATGATAGGAACAGTGACAATGAGTCTCATTTTGTGAGTGCTGGCAGCTATCCACTGTGCTCATCCCTTCAGTACTGTAACCTGCAGTCCAGTATCAGATGAATGTATTCACTTATTTACTTTTGGCACTAGGGATTGAACTCAGGGGCACTTAACTATGAGCCACATCCTCAGCCCTTTTTATTATTTTGTTTTTTATTTTCAGAGAGGGTCTTGCTAAGTTGTGAGGCTGGCTCTGAACTGGCCACCTCCCTGCCTCGGCTCCTGAGCCGCTGGGATTACAGGCATGTGCCATCACACCTAGAATACTTATTGTTTTTTTAAATCTTTTACATGTGGAAACTAAGGCCGGAAGTATTGCTGGCTGGTGCAAACCCATACTTTGTAATAGCGAAGACATTTCTAACCAGATGGACCACAGTGGCCATTGAAGCTGGAGACACGGTTGTGGGCTTGGTCACCAAGTCCAGAGTTTTGTCCTGTCAGGTGGGTGGGTTTGGCCCATCCTCCTCGCTGACAAGCTGCGGGATGGCTCTCCATGCCCGTGGGACTCGGGGGGCTGTGCCCTCTTCTCCACACCCTCTCCGCCGCAGGGTCGCAGGCAGGAATCGGCCAGGGCTGCGTGCACCCCCCACGGCAGGAAGCCTGCTCTTCACCACCTAACCTACCAGGTTCTCCTCTTCCTGGGTCAGCTCCTCCTGCTCCTGTGAGCTGTGGGAGAGAGCGGCTAACGGCCACAAGCTAGAGAACGTCCGTCTGCCAGAAGGGACAACCTGCGTGTTTACTGTTTCTCTGGCCTTTGGGCTCCACTGCCCAGCAGAACCGTGCATCTCTCTGGGGGTGCCTCAAGATGCATGGGCCGCACTTGTGAAGCCGTGTGCAGGAGAATAACAGATGGGTCAAGGCGCTTTCCAAGCACGACTCCAGATTAAAAGTCAGACTTCAGACGGCGCATTTCATCAGGTCCAGCTCCGGCAGGCAGAGCCCACACCAGCTCAGAGCTCAGCTCTGTGATTTTTGTGACAGAATAGCAATGACATTTCTGCTTAAGCCCCATGACCTTTCTCAGGGAGCTGCATGTCACTTGTTCTGTCCTTTCCTCTTTACCCTGGAGGTCACCTTGCACACACAGCCGTGAGAGAACTGGAAGGGCAGGAAGGGGAAGGGAACAGTCAGGCAGGGGAGGTGTGCAGAACCGCAGTGGACAAGAGAAGTCCTGGGGAGGGCTTCGTCGGTGTCCTGCAGGCCACGTGGGCATCTCCAAGCCAAATGTGCCGGGCAGTGCTGTTGTACTTTCTGATGATCGAAGCCTCATTCTTGGGATGTAGACGTCAACAGGGGCTGACCTCAACGCCTTCCTCTTCCTGGGCTCCATTCCTGGCTCTCCTCCTCCCCAGCCCTGCTCAGCTCCGCCGTGGGCTCCTCTGCACCAGTGGCCTTGTGGCCACCCTCAGGGACCTGGAGACTGGGCTGCACTTGGGGGTGTCCGCTCCTCACCATTCCTCTCGGGAGGCCTGGAGGAGCTCCCTTCTCAACCAGAGCAGCCGGGCCCAGCTTTCCTCCCTTCAAATTCCACCCACCCTGATGGAATCCAGGATCTCAGATGAAGCCACTGTGGGTCTTAATCAAACCACTCACTTGCATTTCAATACACAAAGGAATTTTAGATAATCTGGTTGAAATTTTAAATATTCTGGCAGAATTAGACAAATATTTTTAAACACAGAAGTCTTTCCCAGAAATTTGATCATATGAAACTATGTTCAAACTGAATTAGGACGTTTTCTTAAAAGAAGGAGGGAGGGAGGGAGAGTGGGTGACTTAATTTTGATATAATCGGGCTTAGTTTGATCACAAGTGCCTGTTCTATTTCATTTGCATAAATAATTTAACAAACCTCATTAAATACCACTAGGAAGTATAAACGTACTTTAAAAACTGGGTAGAGCAAGGGTCCTAAGTTTTCTCAAGTTCCCTAATTCTAATATATAATGCAGATGTAAAGGAGGCTCAGAGCATGAAGTGGGATTGCAGGACCCTGACAGGAAGGGACTGCTGGTTAGCCCCTACGGAACCCAACGGCCAGCCCACAGGCCAGCGCTGTTGGCAAGGACGTGTTACCCAGCAGCAGCTGAAGGACTTCTCCACAGCTGAGAAATTCCGCCACAGGCCCTTTAATTGACGTGCATATGAGGTCAGGGACAGATTGAGCAGAATCACAGCATGGGATCCCTGAGTCACCCCACATCTTCACTGTGTGGACTGTCAGGTGATGTAGGGCAGGGCTGTCCTCACTTCCTCTCTTCCTGTGTCCCCTTTGAGGAGGCACCTTTGGGGCAGTGTAAGCACCTGGGAGGGAGAATTCAGGGATCAGAGGACTCGCAGCCAGGGCCCAAGGCAGAGCAGGGGCACAGCACCCTTGTGGGCCTGAGAACCCAGGACAGCCCACAGGAGGCCTCGCTGGAGCCCCGAGCTGAAGGAACCTTGACCCCAGACACAGTCCCCTCCCCAGCACAGGGCATCGTCAAGCTCTGCAAGCTTGGAAAATGCAGAGTCTGTCCCCAGATTTGCTGGATCAAACTCTGCATATAAAAAGCACCTGTGACCTACAGGGACTTTGTGGGTCGCAGTTGTGGTCAGGAGGGCGGTTCTCACTTTGTCTGAATGTCATTGTCAGCCAGGAGTTTTGAAAAGGTGCATTGATGTCCAGGGTCATGCACCCAGCGCCCCACTAAAGGCCCTGAGAGGCGGAGCTGCAGAGCGCCCAGGCACCAGCCAGTGCTCGGTGGCAGTGTCACCGGGCTGGAGCGGCTGCTGCGCGGCCTCCAAGGCAGACCCAGGCACAGCAGGTGGGTTCCAAGACTCCGGGAGCACTCGCCTCTCTGGCCGGTGAACTGGAAGTCCTGGGAGCAGCCGGCTGGCCGTGGTGAGCCTAGGCAAACTTCAGAGCCTGACCCTTGAACGCCTGGAGGCCCCGGGCTAAATGAAACCCAAGAGGCTCTGGACCTGCAGGGGAGGGCGCAGGAGGACAGGAGAGGCCACAGCTGGAGGAGGGCTGCTTGCTGGGGAGTCCAGGCAGCCTGCGGGATTCATGAGGCAAGGCCAGCGGCGGGTGAATTGACTTACAGAAGTGCTTTATGGTTTTGTCCGGTCCTGCCCGGGGTCTGCCTGGCTCTGCTTGGAGACAGAATTTAAACCCAGAATCTGTCACTGATGGATATTACAGTCCCGAGGTATTCTCACTATATCCACTACAACGTTTGGGCCAAGTTCCAATCAGAAAATTACTTTCTGTTGACTGTAAATTTCACACGCCTAACATGAAGACTTTTCAGAACACACATTCTCTAAATTGGCTTTGGGTCCTGCCCGGGACCAAGTGTGACACACACCCTCAAATGGGCCTCAAATCGAGCCACAGCTGGGGCTGAACATATTTTAATGACAACACACAGCACCCGGGTCATCGGAGAGCCTCTCCCCGCTCACATGATGCATGTGCTGCTGGCGTAGAACCCATGACTTACGCCCCTCTCAGCTTTGGGAGGGTCGGGAAATCTTTTTCACTTTCAGTCTGAAATTACTCTGTGGTATAAATTATTACTCACAGTTCAACACTCACTGCGCGCAGCCCGGAGGTGCCGCCTGCTCAGAGGCTCTGTGATTGACGGCGAGGCGGAGGGCAGACAGCCTCTGAGCAGCGCACACAGGCCTGCTGTTCCCCACACGCCCAGGGAGGAGCTGGCCACAGCAGAGCGCCTCCAACCACGCCCAGGCGTCAGGCGTGGGGGACCCTGCAGGGTCCGTCCTGCTCAGCCGCTTCTTCATGCTGGTTTGGGGCATCAGGAGGCAACCATCAGGAGCTGGGTGGTCAGGAGGCAGGCACTGGATTCCAGAGCTGGTCTTCCCTGGCTGACCTTCAACGTCCTGGGTTAGACGGCATGACGGAGACCTCATGCTTCCTATTTATCTACACGTTACTGTTTCACTGGAGTAAAATTAGCCATGGAGACGTGGTGTGATAATGCGAGGGACATTCCCTAGCCGCAAGGATGTCAGAAAACAGGACGTTCTCCTAGGCATTCCCTCCCAGAGGGGCCCAGCGTGTGCTCCTGGCCTGCTCCCCAGGGCTTTGGACAGCAGCCTCCTGGACCTTTACAATACCACCACCTCCACCTGCCAGTGGGTAGGATTCTGGGTACATTCTTACCCCAAGAAAATGACAGAGGTGCCGGGTGGCTGGCCTCCTCAGAGCTGAAGGGCCTGGTGGGCCACTGTTGGCCAGGAGAGCAGAGAGGGAAACCACAGGCGGTCCCCCACTCCTGCGACCTCCTGACCTGCCTCAGCCACAGCGGGCACGGCCCTGCAGCCTTAGTTGGGCCGAGCGTGTGCAGAAAGACGAGGTGTTGGGCTGAAGAGAATGGCAATGGGTGGGGGTCGTTGTCCACCCAACTAGTATCTCCACGACCTGCACATTTGCATTAGGAGCGCTGCCCCAGGGCTGCACGGGTCTGCAGAGTGCTGGAGTTGAGCCCAGCGAGCAGTGACTGGACCACGGGGCCTGAGCACCTGGCACCCTTCAGCGACCACCAGCTACCCTGTTTGATGAGACACCTGACCATTAAGGACACTTTGCTTCTGCTGCAGCTGGTGAAACTAGCCTCACACACACAGAATGCAGCACTTGGGCCACAGGGAGACAGGTGCCTCGGGGTGGCCAGGGTGACAGGCTGCAGTGGCTGGGAGCTGATGAGCCTTGGGGGCTTTTAATTGAGGGTCACCTTCCCATAAGCCACTGTGCACATGGGCAGAGTTCTTGTTGTCTTTTCTTTTCTAAATTGACACTTTAACCTTGACTTTAATCCCCCCTGTTTCGTTTGTTTTTGCAGTGCTGGGGTTCAAACCCAAGGCCCTGCCGGTGGTAGGAGAGAGGTCCACGCTCCTGCCCACCTGCACTCCCTGGTACTGCGGAAGGCCAGTTCTTCTTTCCCTGTTCTGCAGAGACAGAGCTCCGGGTCCCGGAGGAACCGTGGCCTCTGGGGCTCTCACATGGGCCGTGGGAGATGTCCCATGAAAGCACTTCCCCACGACCTCTGGACTCCACGTCCCTTCTCCACAGGTCCACTCTTCCCTCTAAGACACACTTGAAAGACCTCACTGTCAGGTGACTGCCGGGATCCGGGGCCCGGGGTTGCTTGATGCGGAGGCTTTTCAGGGTGAGATGTGGTTCTGCAGCACCTTTGGATGGACTCCTGCTCACAGGAAGGCAGGAAGAATAGAGCCCCTGGGAGCACCCCTCAGAGCATGCCAGGGGTTTCTGGCACCCTGTAATCTAGGAATTTTAAATGTGGGAAACACTGTAACAATACAGGAATGTCATAACCCAGCCACGTGTCTTAACGGCAGGAAGCATCCTGAGAAACGCACCACGAGGGACCTCTGCACTGCATCAGCAGCACAGAGTGTACAAACCACCTGGCCACGGGGCCAGTGGGCGGGGCGCCACAGGCGAGCAGGCCTCCTCCTGTTGACATCTGCACAGCAGTACAAGACCCTGAGCTGTGAGTGGTGCACAAGGCCATGTGCCACACAGGGTTCCAGTGACGAAAGTGCACTGTGTAACATGTGGCCCAGCACACGTGGATGGTTGACATAAGCACACACTGAGGATCTTCCTAGAGTCGGGCACTGTGGCGCACACCTGTAATCCCAGCGCCTCGGGGGCTGAGGCAGGAGGATCGTGAGTTCACCATCCTCAGCAATGGTGAGGCACTAAACAACTCAGTGAGACTCGGTCTCTAAATAAAATACAAAAAAGGGTTGGGGACATGGCCCAGTGGTCGAGTGCGCCTGAGTTCAATCCCCGGTACCAAAATAAAGATTTTCCTAGAGCACTCAGCTCAGGACTTGCTTTCTTTGTGAGGACACTGCTCACAGGTACCTGCTCTGAATACCACGGCGTGTGAACAGCAGGGATTGTCCAGGAGCACGCGCCTTAGAAGTCGGCTCTGGGGTGCTGAGAACAGGGTAGAAGGCAGCAGGAACGAGGGTCCAGGAAGCCTCTCCAAGACCAGGACTAGGCAGGGGCGTGAAGGACAGAGAGCACCTGGGGCTGGGGGCAGGAGAGACCTGGAGGAACAGGGAGGTGCCGACATTCTGGAGGTGGGTGTAGGGGACCCGATGTCTTCAGAGTAGAAAAGAAGACCAGGATTTGGCCAGGAGGGATTTTGTGGGCAAAATTGTGGCCCTTTTATTTGATTCCGAGCCCCTGATGGTTTTAATAAAGGAAGCGTGGATCTTTGTTTCTCTCTGGAGAGCACGGGACATCATGCACGTGACCTTCTGGCACGAGCCTGGTAAATCTAAGCCTCTGCCATTTCTACCCAGGCAACGCGACCCAGGACCTTTTGGGGACGGTGCTACGGGGAGGTCCGAGTTGGTGTTGCTGTCAGGAAGGGAGCGAATGCAACGCTGCAGGTGAGGCAGCAGGGTCTTTCTGGGTGGCGAGGCTGGCGCAGCCCGCGGTGTGGGCCGAGTGAGCGCTGTCTGCTGAATACCTCCTTGCATTAGCAATGCTCCAAGAGTGGCCTCCGGAGTCACCTAAGTGCCAGAGGTTCACAATGCAGAGCTCAGGGGGGCATCAGTGACAGTCGTGGGGATTGTTCAGAGAGGACAGAGGCCTGTCTACTCACCGCTGTGAGTGAGGGGCCAGCCGTCTCCTGGACCAGTCAGGTCCACGCGAGGAGAGTGCGGAGGGACATCACCAAAAGCCAGAGCCAGACCCGAGGTGGGGCTGCAGCCAGGTCGGGCGGAGCTGCTGGTCCCTGGAGGGGGGGGGGGGGGCTTCACTCACACCAGATCCAGCTGTGCCAGACTTTGTCAAATGTGTCCTGTATGATTTTGGTTTGTGTGGCTGTAAGATTCTAAGGGCTCTTGGAACAAGAAGGCAGACCCAGGTTCAGAAGATCGCCATCATCACACATTCCCAAGGACATCACAGGTCTCACACAGCTGGCACTCAGGGGCGGTGCTGACGTCACTCAGATGCGTCCTACCCAGAGCTTCAGTCAGAGGCAGCGACTCCCAGTGGAGGGGTGGGGTCCAACTGCAGGTTAAACGAAGGTGGTTCAGTGTGGGAAGGAGGGGCCAGTCAGCCGGAGCAGGAGCAGAGCCGACAAGGGTCACGGCCACCCCACCACCAAGCTGAGGCAAGGCCGTCCTTGGGGAACCCTCCACGGGGGTCTCCAGCACACGACACGACGCAGGGGCATCATCCCAGGGACTCATCTCCTAATTCAAGTTTCCAGGATTGTCATCTGAGTTTCAGAGAAATGTAAGAAAAAACCAGGGTCGAGTATGTCTGTGGGAAGGAAATCATATCCTGAGATTTAGCCTCAACCTGGGTTAACATCTCATTCACTTTTTAATTTCATAAATTTTAATAGAAATATTGTTCAAGTTTTTGAAATAAGTGATCCCATGTTAACAAATATAAGAAATTAAAGAACATGTTAATCAAAGCTTCTCGAGGTGCAGAACATTTATGGGTTTAGAAACTTTGTGGCACGGGATCATTCAACGTGCTACTGACTGTATACATTTTAACGCAGTCGTTCATGGGAGTGACTTGGTCTGTTGTGCCGCTGTAACAAAATACCACACAGCGGGTGATTTACAGACTAAAGCAACCTATTTCTCATGGCTCTGGAGGCTGGGGATCCACACCCACTGGTGTATCTTGAAAGGGTGGTCTCTTTCCAAAGAGGCACCTGGTTTCTACAGCCTCTGGAGGAGACAGTTGTGGTGTCCACAGTGGACAAGAGAAAGAGGCCACCCTGTTCCCTGGACCCCTCTGTAAGACCCTGATCCACCAGGGCAGGTTTCTTCATGCTAATCGTTTGCTAAAAGGCCTTACACACAGAGGATTAGGTTTCAAGCTGTGAGTTTGGGGGAACCCCGTCTGCCACATCAGGAAGCTTCTGATTTTTTTTTCAGAGAAGAGTTCCCTTTACAGGACTTAGATTGCATCTGCAGCGGAGGACATCTCCTGTGCTTCAGTGTAAGCCCGCGTCCTTTATCCTCACATCAAACCCTTGATGTCTGCTCTCTCTGGGCGTCCTTCTGCCCCCAGTCCATCAGCTCTACCATGCTGTCACATTGGGTCTGGGCCCCTGTCACCACTCCACCCAGTCCAGCCCCAGCCAGCATGGTGACTCACCGGGCCAGGCAGCAGCCTGCGGCCCCTTTCTCTCTGCCCCTCTGCAGCGCAGCAGCATGACACTCGTACACTGTGAGCTTGCCCACGTCACTCCTCTGCTCTCCCCTCCCCGTCCTTCCTCCCCTGACTCACCAGCGTCTTCCCAGGCTGGGCGGGCCCAGAAGCACAGACGCACTGGACCCTCCTCACACGCAGGCCCAGCTCTCCACACCCACCAAGGCTTTCCCAGGGCTTCCTGTGTACGTCCGTTCTCTTGTTCAAGTCTCTGCTCAAATCTCACCTGATTGGAGAGGGCTTCCCCAACAACAAATGCAAAATATTTAATACAGAAATACAAATGCAAAATCCTGTCAAGTAACTTCCAATTCCAAAATAATTTGTATGATCATTTATTTAAATAGTGCTATTTAAAATATCTTTAAAATGATAACTAATGAACTAATACAAGGAAGTACACTGAATCGTGTAGCGTTTATTAACTGATCACAAAGCGCTCACCTGCACATGGTACTCTCGCTAGCAGGGCACGCGGGCGCGAGGGGCCACACTCCTGCCCACCGTCCACTTTCCAGGTTTCCCAAACTGCCTCTGACCCTGTGGGTGTGCACCTGGGTGTCACTGTGTGTCAATTTTCTATTGCTAATCATGGTGACTGTTGGTTGGTTCGCTTGCTGTTTACTGCGGATGGGAATGCCTCTTTGGGACGTAACTCTGCAGACGCTGCCTGTGTTGGCGTTTGTGTTTTGAGTGTTGCTGTTTCCTAGTTGATGTCTAGGAAGTCTTTATCTATTCCTGTACTCTCCACTTTCCACCGATGCACTGAAGGCTTCCTTCCCCCCACGACTCACCTCTGCATTCTGCTACGGGGGAAATTGGGATTTCCCTAAGCTCCAACGACTTCTTCTCTTTCATTGCTGTATTTCTTTTGTCCTGTTCAAGGCCATTTGCCCACAAGTTTGTGAATAGCTTCTACATTGTCTCCCACAAACTTCATAGATGCACGTTTTATATTTGGGTCTATAATCTAACTGCATTGATCGGTACTTGTTTAGTGTTATATAAAATTGGAGCCACATTCCTTTTTAGCATAAATATTGAAACTGATGCAATAAATTTACTATTCCTCTGTGACTCACCACACACACACATGCACACACACACACATGTGCACACACACTTCTGAGATTCTGATTACCATTGGTAATTATTTAAATTCTATGGGGAAGTTAGGAAAGTCTTGATGTCTTCATAATTCTGTATTATTTCAATTGGTGAACTTGCTCTATTCATTAGAAATTTGGTTTCTCTCAATATTTTAGAGTTTTCTTTGTGGGTATCTTGTGTGATTTTCATATAATCAATCATTTTTTATATAAACTTCAGTAGCATTTACAGAGAGTATCAGTTTCAAGAGTATTTTTAGCTGGTGTGTTGATGTATAGAAGTGAAGCCAATCTTTGTGTCTTGCCCCTATGTCCACAATGTCACTAAACACACTGGGGTCATTACTAACCCGTGCGCTGTTTGGATTTCTTCTGCATGGGGTCAGTCACCTAATGTATAAGTGACCAGTCCACTTCTTTACTTTCCACCCTCGTCTCACTGAAGGGGCTGAGGCCTGCCCACAGTGACACATGCAGTTGACCACGAGGCAGCCTGGTCAGCCTGGTCAGAAGGAACCTCAGCTCCACGGCTGCACTCCACGTTCTTAGGTCAGGTCGGCTCTCCGCCCTCCCGCTGAGGTGCTTCTCCTCCAGCCTCAGGGTCAAGTTGACTGGGAACGGTCGCTGCCTGTTTTCAAATGATTTCTCATTTATGGAGATGGTCATACTAAATTCTTCTTTTTCTGATAAGGCAGGATAATGGCATGATTTTCAAATTCTCATCTATGTTGCATTTCTGAAATAAACCAAATTTGTGCAATGTACTTTTACTATAAATCTAATAATTATTATTACTATAATTGTTCTATGATTCTCTTATTTGAGTAAGCCTGTTGCTAATTGATCAAATTTTAGGAACTCTTCAGTAAATCCATCTGGAACTACAGATTTCGTTGGGAAAGTTGTCTCTCGTGGATTTGGTTTCATTAGCAGTTTCATGATTATTTGGGTTTTCAATTTTTTTACCAAGTGAGTTATCTGACTGCAGTGAGTTATCTGCATGCATCTTTTCCTACTACCATTTACTGTTAAAATATTCTATTATTGATTATTTGTATACTTTCTCCTCATTTTCTGGATTAGCTTGCTAGCCATTCATCAGTTTTATTAATTCAGAGAGCTAAGCTGCAGCTTTGCCCTCTCCCTTACCTTCTCTGCTGTGTGTTTGTTATAATTTTTCTATTATCTCCTTTCATCTTTTTTTTTTGGTTGAGTCATGCTTTTAGTTTCCTAATTTCTCTGGATGAATACACAACTCCTTGGTCTGTAACATTTCTTTTTAAAAAAAAAATTTTATTTTAATTTGTTATACGTGACAGCAGAATGCATTACAATTCGTATTACACATAGAGCACAATTTTTCATGTCTTGGTTGCACAAAAAGTAGAGTCACACCATTCGTGTCTTCATACATGTACTTAGGGCAATGATGTCCATCTCATTCCACCATCTTTCCTACCCCCATACCCTTCCCTTCCCCTCCCTCCCCTTTGTCCTATCTAGAGTTCATTTAATCCTGCCATGCTCCCCGTCCCAACCCCACTATGAATCAGCCTCCTTATATCAGAGAAAACATTTGGTTTGGGGGGATTGGCCAACTTCACTTAGCATTATCATCTCTAACTCCATCCATTTACCTGCAAATGCCATGATTTTATTCTCTTTTATTGCTGAGTAATATTCCTTTGTGTTTATATATCACATTTCTTTTATCCATTCATCCACTGAAGGGCATCTAGGTTGGTTCCACAGTTTAGCTATTGTGAATTGTGTTGCTATAAACATTGATGTGGCTGTGTCCCTGTAGTATGCTGATTTTATCCTTTGGGTATAGACCAAGGAGTGGGATAACTGGGTCAAATGGTGGTTCCATTTTCAATATTCCAAGGAATCTCCACACCGCTTTTCATATTGGCTGCACCAATTTACAGTCCCACCAGAATGTATGAGTGTGCCTTTTTCCCCACATCCTCGCCAACACTTACTGTTGCTTGTTTGCTTAATAGCTGCCATTCTGACTGCAGTGAGATGAAATCATAGAGTAGTTTTGATTTGATTTCTCTAATTGCTAGAGATGTTGAACTTGTTTTCATAGATTTACTGATTGATTGTATATCACCTTCTGAGAAGTGTATGTTCAGTTCCTTAGCTCATTTATTGATTGGTTATTTGGTTTTTTGATGTTTAGCCTTTTGAGTTCTTTATATAACCTAGAGATCAGTGCTCTATCTGAAGTGCAAGTGGTAAAAATTTGCTCCCAAACTGTAGGTCTCTATTCACCTCACGAATTGTTTCTTTTGCTGAGAAGAAGCTTTTTATTTTGAACCCATCCCATTTTTTAGTTCTTAATTTTAATTCTTGTGCTATAGGAATCTTATTAAGGATTTAGGGGCCTTATCTGACATGATGGAAATTTGGGCCTCCTTTTTCTTCTATTAGACGCAGGGTCTCTGGTATAATTCCTAGGTCCTTGATCCACTTTGAGTTGAATTTTGTACATGGTGAGTGATTTCCAGTTTTCCCAGCACCATTTATTGAAGAGGCTAGCTTTTACCCATGTATGTTTCTGGTGCCTTTGTCTAATATAAGATAACTGTAATTATGTGGATTAGTCTCTGTGTCCTCTATTCTGTACCATTGGTCTACCAGTCTATTTTGGTGCCAATACCACGCTGTTTTTGTTACTATTGCTCTGTAGTATGGTTTAAAGTCTGGTATAGTGATGCCACCTGCTTAATTCTTCTTGCTAAGGATTGCTTTAGCTATTCTGTATCTTTTTTTCCCAGATGAGTTTCATGACTGCTTTTTCTATTTCTATGAGGCATGTCTTTGGGATTTTTATTGGAATTGCATTAAATCTCTATAGTGCTTTTGGTGGTGTGGCCACTTTGACAATATTAATTCTGCCTATGTAAGAACGAGGGAGATCTTTCCATCTTCTAAGGTCTTCTTTAATTTCTTTCTTTAGCGTTCTGTAGTTTTCTCTGTAGAGGTCTTTCACCTCTTTCATGGAGTTGATTCCCAAGTATTTTGAGGCTATTGTAATTGGGGTAGTTTTCCTCATTTCCCTTTCAGAGGATTTGACACTGATGTACAGAAATGCCTTTGATTTATGGGTGTTGATTCTGTATACTGCTACTTTGCTGAATTCATTTACTAGTTCTAGAAGTTTTCTGGTGGAATCTTTTGGTTCTTCCTGATATAGAATCATATCATTGGCAAATAGTGCTAATTTGAGTTCTTCTTTTCCTATCTGTATTCCTTAATTTCTTTCATCTGTCTAATTGCTCTGGTAGAGTTTCAAGAACTATGTCAAATAGAAATGGTGAAAGAGGGCATCTCTGTCTTGTTCCAGTTTTTAGAGGGAAGGCTTTCATTTTTTTCTCCATTTAGAATGATGCTGGCCTGGGGCTTAGCATAGATAGCTTTTACTAGATTGAGATATGTTCCTATTATCCCTAGTTTTTCTGGTGTCTTGAACATGAGAGGGTGCTGTATTTTGTCAAATGCTTTTTCTGTGTCTGTTGAGATGATCATATGGTTCTTTAAGTCTATGAATGTAATAAATTACATTCATTGATTTCCATATGTTGAACCAAACTTGCATCCCTGGGATGAATCCCACTTGAACATGGTGCACTATCTTTTTGATGTTTTTGTATTTGATTTGCCAGGATTTAATTGAGAATTTTTGCATCTATGTTCATTAGAGATATTGGTCTGAAGTTTTCTTTCTTTGATGTGTCTTTGCCTGGTTTTGTAATCAAGGTGATATTGGCCTCATAGAATGAGTTTAGAAGTGTTCCCTCTTTTTCTATTTCCTGAAATAAATTGAAGAGTATTGGTATTAGTTCTTCTTTAAAGGTCTTTAGAACTCAGCTGTGTATCCATCTGGTCTGGGCTTTTATTGGTTGGTAGGCTTCTGATGGCGTCTTCTATTGTATTGTTTGAAATGATCCTGATTCAATTTGGATAAATCATATGACACTAGAAATTTCTCAATTCCTTCATATTTTCTATTTTATTAGGGTACAAGTTTTCAGAATAATTTCTATTTATCTTCTGTATTTCTTAATTCATCTGGTGCCTGGGTCGTGCTTATACCAAAAACCAAAAAATATGCTATCCCATATCTATTGAATCTTCTTTCTTATATTTTATTTTTCATCATGTATGATAGTAATTTGAGTTTTCTCTCTTCTTCTCTTTGTTATCATGGTTAAAGGCTTGTCAATTTTATTTTTTTAAAGAACCAACTTCTTGCTTTGTCAATTTTTTCAATTATTTCTCTTATTTCAATTTCATTGATTTCAGATCTAATTTTAGTTTTTTCCTATTTTCTACTGCTTTGGGTGTTGATTTTTTCTTTTTTTTCCCTAGGGCTTTGAGATGTAATGTTAGGTCATTTATTTGTTGCCTTTTTCTTCTTTTAAGGAATGAACCCATGCAATGATCTTTCCTCTTAGTAATACCTTCATAGTGTCCCAGAGATTTCCATATGTTGTATCTGTGTTCTCATTCACCTCTAAGAATTTTTAACCTCCTCCTTGATGTCTTTTGCAACCCACTGTTCATTCAGTAGCATGTTATTTAGTCTTCAGGTGTTGGAGTAGCTTTTATTTTTTATTTTATCATTGATTTCTAATTTCATTCCATTTTGATCTAAAAGAATGCAAGATAGTATCTCTACTGTTTTATATTTGCTATGAGTTGCTTTGTGGCATAATATATGGTCTATTTTAGAGAATGATCCATGTGATATTGAGAAGAAAGTGTATTCAGTTGTTGAAGGATGAAATATTCTATATATGTCAGTTAAGTCTAAGTTATTGATTGTATTATTGAGTTCTGTAGTTTCTTTGATCAGCTTTGGAAGGTCTATCCAGTGGTGAAAGAGGTGTGTAAATGTCACTTAGAATTATTGTGTTGTGGTCTAATTGACTCTTGAACTTGAGAAGAGTTTGTTTGATGGACGTAGAGGCTCCATTGTTTGGGGCATATGTATTTATTATTGCTATGTCTTGTTGATGAATGTTTCCCTTGAACAGTATGAAATGTCCTTCTTTATCCCTTTTATTAACTTTGGCTTGAAGTCTATTTGATATGAGGATGGACACCCCTGCTTGCTTCCACAGCCCATGTGAGTGGTATGATTTTTCCTAACCTTTCACCTTCAGTCTGTGGATGTCTTTTCCTGTGAGATGAGTCTCTTGGAGGCAGCATATTATTGGGTCTTTTTTTTTACTCCAATCTACCACTCTATGTCTTTTGATTGGTGAGTTTAGGCCATTAACATTCAGGGTTATTATTGAGACATGATTTGTATTCCTGGTCAGTTTTGTTTATTTTTGTATTTAACTTGACTTGGTTTCTCATTTGATTAGTTTTTCTTTAGTGTAATACCTTCCTTTGCTGATTTTCATTGATGTTTTTCATTTCCTCCTCATGGAATATTTTGCCGAGAATGTTCTGTAGTGCAGGCTTTCTAGTTGTAAATTCTTTTAACTTTTGTTTATTGTGGAAGGTTTTTATTTCATCATCAAATCTAAAGCTTAATTTTGCTGGATATAAGATTCTTGGTTGGCATCCATTTTCTTTCAGAGCTTGGTATATGTTGTTCCAGGATCTTGTAGCTTTCAGGGTCTGGGTTGATAATCTACACGTAATCTAATTGTTTTCCCCTATATGCAACCTTATTCCTCTCTCTCATGGCTTTTAATATCCTCTCCTTATTCTGCATGCTAGGCATTTCAATTACAATGTGCCTTGGTGTGGATCTGTCGTGGCTTTGTACATTTAGCATCCTGTAAGCCTCCTGAATTTGGTTTTCCAATTCATTCCTCATGTTTGGAAAATTTTCTGGTATTATTTCATTGACTATATTGCTTATTCCTTTGGTTTGGAACTCTGTTCCCTCCTCTATCCCAATAATTCTTAAATTTGGTCTTTGTATGATATCCCATATTTATTGAATGTTCTGCTCATGGTTTCTTACCATCTTCACTGTGTGGTCTCCATTCTTTTCTAGATTATATATTTTGTCTTCTTGTCTGAGGTCCTGTCTTCCAAGTGGTCTCATCTGTCGGTGATGTTTTCAATTGAACTTTTAATTTGGTTTATTGTTTCTTTCATTTCAAGGATATCTGTTTGTTTGTGTGTGTGTGTTTAGAACCTCTATCTTCCTATTGAAGTAATCTTTTGCTTCCTTATTTGTTTATATAGCTCTTTGTCAAAATGATCTTTTGCTGCCTGTATTTGCTCTTTTATATCATCCTTTAATTCACAGAAATTTTTAATTATGTACTTCCTGAAATCCTTCTCTGTCGCTCCTTCTGCTGTGCTGGCCATGGATTCTAATTATGTGGTGTCTTGATTTGTTTGGGGCACTTTCTTCCTTTGTCTTTTCATATTGCTTGTGTGTCTTCCCTTCTAGCACTGTGGATCCGTGGCATTACCACTTTTACCCTTTAGACGTACAGTGCCTCTGTAGGGTTCCAATACCTGTCCTTTGAGGCTAAGAACAATGTTGACAGATCTCAAAATAAACAATATGCACACTGGCCAGTGGAGTTCCAAACTGGGAGTTGCCCCCACTTAAGATGGTGATGGAGGTAAGGCAAGATGGAGGTGGTGGCTTTCAGTGATGGGATGTCGGTTCGGGTGCAGGAGCCGAGCGATGGCGTTGGAGGATGAGTTCAGAGACGAGCTCTGGGGTGTGCAGCTTGTGGTTGTTGGCTGACTTCAAAGCCTGTGTGAAGTTCTTAGGTACAGGCAGGCTACTGCGCATAGGGGGCTATCTCTGCTGCTGCTGAGTTCCAAGATGGAGGCGATTGAGGATCCCCACATTGGTAGATGGGGGTTCACAAGGGAATGGCAGCTGGAGTTCCTGGGCATGGGAAGCTGCCAGGTGTTCTGTGTGGGAATGGGGTCCAGGATTTCTGCTCGAGTGGGTGGCTGTAAGTTCTGTGGGGGTGCTGATGCTGAGGGTCCCACTGGGTCCCCAGTATCCCGTGTGGGTGAGTAGGGGAGACCTGATGCTGAGCCCTGGAACCTGGACAGGCATGGTGGCCATCATTCCTGTGCAAGAACAGGAATATGGCTGGCAGAGAAGCAGTATTCTCAGTACTTGAGTCCCAGGTCACAGAGTGACACAGAATGCTGCCTCGCTCTGGCCTGCCATCTTGGATTCCCTGTTTGTAATGTTTCTTTTGCCCTAATATGCAAATTTGCAAAATTAACATTTCCTGTAAAATGATCCTAATTGCATTTCAAAAGATCCATCACATATGATTTATATTATCTTTCAGTTAAAAATGTTTCATAATTTAATGAGTTTCTCTTTGATGCAGAAATTTGTTTTGAAATAAGTTTCTTAATTTCCAAATATTTGGAAATTTTTTTTTGTTTTGTATTTCTATTTTATTTTACTGTGGTCAAGGAATATATTTCATATGACTGAAGAATCACTTGGAAAATATTTTTCATGATTCCACATTTGCTCAGCACTTGTTGATCTTCCATTGCTTCAAACTATTTCTTTTGTATTGTAGTTATTTGGTAGAATGTCCTATCCATAACAGGCAAAGACTGCTGGTGATAGTGGTCAGGGTTCTCTGGAGGAATAGATCAGAGGGTGTACACAGACACACACACACACACACACACACTTACATGTATATACACACATTCACACACATGTGCACATGTTTACGTACGTGTGCACACCGCACACCCATGTGATTCATCACAGGAATGGCCCACTGGGTCAGGAAGGCCAACGAGGCCCCTGGTCTACATCTTCCACCTTGGGAGCCAGAGGAGTTGGAACCACAGCTCTAGTCTGAGGGCAGGAGAAGGCCAGGTCCCCACTCAGACCAGTCATGCCGAGACAGCCAGTGCCCTTCCCCACCTTCTGTCCTGCTGAGCCTTCCAGGGAATGGACACATCACCGAGGGACATCTGCCTTATGGGGCCTTGGCTCAGATGTTGATTGCATTCAGACACAGCCACACGGACACACTCAGAGCAGTGCCTAAGGGAGTGTGTGGCAGGCCAGGCCCTAAGCAGGTGACAAGAAGGAGTACCCCGTCCCTGTCCTCCTGCCAACATACCCACCCCCTAGAGCCTGGAGCAATCTGCCAATACAGACAGTGACAAGGACATGACTGGTGAGGGCAGGGGTTGTCTCAGGTGAGGAGTTCGCGTGGGAAGTGGCTCTGGCCGAGGTGCCTCTTTGTTGTTAAGGGGGCGCGACACCACCCAGTTGTCTCCACTTCCCATTGCAGCAGCCATGGCGAAAGGCAGAGTCGCCAATGATCGCAGACTGGAGCACTTCAGACGACCCCAGTGGGGGACGGGAACTTTCTCAGGCAAACTGTGAAAAATGGTTGGCTCAAGGTTTGAAGTTGTTCAGCCCTGAGGAAGAGATAGAGATAGACCACGAATATACATTTCAAAAAAATAGGAAAATTGATACAACGATTTTTTGTTCTGTTTTTGTTTCGTTTTGCTTCTGTTTTGTTTTGAGTTATCTGTTTGAGTTGCGTTATACTTGTAGCAGAAATATGAGGTCAGCTCATCCGATGATGGGTAAGGACCATATGTAGTATTGGACAACCTAACAGGCACGGTCCCTAAGCCACATGCTTGGTGTTTAATTAAACTGAAGGGGGGAGATGTTGAGAGCCACAGCCGAGTCGGGATGACGCCTGGCATTTTTACCAGAACAGAGTGGTTGAGAGGTGACTCCAGCGAGCCATTGAGATGATGATGGTTATGTTAAGCTGTGTATTCAATTATATATTAGACCCCTGCTGTCTGCCTCGGCCTGCTACTTTGGAGTTCTCGAAGGGGATTCCTGGGGAGTTCGCGTTGGTTGGGGAAGTGCCAGAGGAGGGATTTCTGGTGTGTGTGTGGTGTGTCCCGTGAGAAGGCTGCGTGAGGGGCGTTCGTGGGAGTTCAGAAATAAAGTTTGTTCCTGCTTGAGTGGCTCCTGATTTGTGCCCAGCCAGACTGCGGCACATGACGCCACGTGACGTGATACCGCTGTCCTATTCCACTAAAGGCACGGTGGCTCCTTCCTGCGCGGAGGGCGGGTGTCCCTGAGTGGTGCGTGCACCTCCCCTGGAGACCCTGCCTCAGCAGGAGGTGAGAAACCCCGATCCTGTGTCAGGCAGCATCTACTGTGGGGGGTGAGGGTGGGGAGCGAGGAAGACCGAGGCACATGTGTTCTCTCCCTGCCCACCTTTGCACACACATGTATGTGCACACACACACACACTCAAGCCTGTTCCTAACAGAATAAGGACAAAGAGTCACATGGGTTACCGTGCTTCTTTCTCTAACTCGTCACAAGTCACAGCTGGTCTCTAAACTGCCCTCTTCCACCACCCAATTGGGGTTTCACCTCGACTGGCCATGGTCCTTCCCAGGTGCAGTGGCCACCTTTGTTCCTGAGGATCTGGGTCACGGCTGTCCTTCCAGGAGGCCGTTGGCTTTTGACTGACTTAGTCACAGGGCGTGAGGATGCCCTGTGAATGAAATCTCTGGAATTTTTCATTTGATACTTGAAATGTTGTTGACTTGGAGGAACTGAAGTGGAGGCGTCAGAAACTGGGGGTGCGGGGTCTACAGGTTTGTTAGAGCCAGCGTGTTCAGGACCAGCCTTTGTACCTACGGAGGTGCAGTCTGGTATTTCAAGGCGCAGGGAAGTGAGGGTCCTCGGGAGCCATTGGATCCCTCCTGTTTGCGAACTCTGCCCAGCACTGGTGTCTGAATTCATACCCAGATGCCAGCCCGAGCCCCTGCAGTCAGGCTTCCGTCCTAGACACAGGGCCTTGTTCTGAGGCCGGGTGTGGGAATCAGCCGTGGGAAGGTTGGTATCCTTAAGTGAACAGGAAAGTCTTAGGCAATTTTCTAAAATAACAAGACTCTTTCCCAGAAACATAAATTTTTTTCCCTTTCAAATTTGGGAACTATAAACAATTGTTCCCAAAGTCCTTTGGACTGAATAAGTGTGATTTAGAAATACAGTTTTTCCTATTATTATAAATATTACACTATTATATCCTCACAATGTGGACGATAGAACAAGTCTCATGTCAGCCGCCAGCAGTTCTCGTCAGCAATTCTGCCCACAGCTTCCGCCTGTCCTGCCTGTCTCTGTCCTTCTGTCTCACACACATGCATGGGCGCGCGCACACACACACACACACACACCCATTTTGGCAACTGGGAAAGTGCTGTAATAACGTATAATTTTTTTTTATAACAATATAATCCAACAATATATTGTCCATATGTTTTTATTTTCTCAAACACTCCTCTGAAACTGGGTTTTAGTGGAAACATATGGAATGGAACATAATATAATTAACATATTCCGATGATTAGACACTTTAGTTGCTTGTAAATTTCGTTATTAGTTTTTCAACTGAAATGGACACTTTTCTTTCTAACTTTTTCTCATGGGCTCCCATCTTTATTGGTTTATATTAATCCATTTGAAATTGCCACACCAAAGATTATGTAGGATGTTAAGAGCTTTGTTATAATTTTAAGTCACTCTTTGAAATTTGTGTTAATTTATAATTTGACTAATATATTAGAGTAACTGTCTCCCTTAAGGCTGTTCAAGGATAGGTATTATCATTCAAAAGAAAAGTGCTAACAATTTAATAAGTACAATCTTATTCCTTTTTTTAAATAGTGCATTTCTGCAATCCAGTGAGGTGACTGTCATTTTCATGGCTCTGGCTCTTTGTCGGGTGCACGTGAGCCCCTGTGTGCCCGCGTCTGACGTGTGCTTTAGTGAGGAGTGATCTAGTGATCTGCTGTCAGGGAAGCTGGTCTGTAGGCTTGGGGATACTGATTTCTCTCTCATATGCCCTGGAATACGCCCTCTCTCACACACTCGATTTCTGATTTCGTTTACAGGTGTCTTTTTTCCTTCTACTCAAATTTTAAGTTTTTATTTTTATACACAGAAGTTTCAACGTATTTAGATATTGTTTCTTCTTTTTTTCCCCTTATGCTTAGGAAAGCTAGAATAATTATGTAATCACATATTCATAATTTTATCATGTTTCATATATTGTAATAGTTCATCTAGATTTTACTTTGGTGTTAGAGAAAGTCTTAATGTATGCTTTTCAAGTAGTTAAACAGTTTTGCCAGAACAAATTGATTAACTAATACACCTTTCTGTGTTAGAAAGCTCAGCTAGCTGCTGCCTCTTCTTTATTTATTTATTTTTTTCTATTCTATTCCTCTGGATGTTATAGCTTACACTGATTTTAAATTAGTGTAGCTTTATAATGTGGTAATTTCAAACATTCAAACATCATACTTACTTTTTCTGAGATTTGCAAGTTTCCTTGCCTACGTTACATGCATATTCTGAACAAATGTGACTTTTTCTACTTTTAGGGCAGTCACAAATCATCGCTAGATAAATTCTAGGATAATTAATATCTTAGCCTTACTGGGATTTGCCATATAGGGACAAAGAATTTTGCTATATTCAAAATTTCTTATATTTCCTCCAGGGTAGTATTAACTTGGTTTATTTATGTGTGATTTTTTTTCAAATTTATTGGTAAATATTTTAAGTCAATTTACTTTGGATTTTTTTTTTTTTGGTACTGGGGATTGAACTCAGGGGCACTTGACCACCCAGCCTCATCCGCAGCCCTATTTTGTATTCTGTTTAGAGACAGGGTCTCACTGAGTTGCTTAGCGCCTCACCATTGCTGAGGCTGGCTTTGAACTCCTGATCCTTCTGCCTCAGCCTTCTCAGTGGCTGGAATCACATGTGTGTGCCACCGTTCCCGGCACTGTGGCTAATTTTTAATATTAAATTCACTCCAATTTGTCTGTTGCTGTGTTTTCCACAGAAATTCTACAACCAGTCATTTTACTGAGCTGTTGTAAATTTCTAAGTTTTTAGATGATTTATTAGATTTTGAAAATCTCAATCACTTCTGTCTTATGAAGAGAATGTTCTAACTCCCTGTAGAACGCCATGTCCTGTGTCCTGCTGTTATGACTTAGCACAGTCAGGAACGTCCCCCTCACTGACACCAGGAGGCCAGTCCCGGAGGCCTGGTCCCCAGGAGGAAACCATCAGAAGCACAGGCGCGGCCGGCCCGGGCGGTGGCTGCACAGGTCGCGGGGCAGAGGGGAGCAGGCACTCTGTCAAGGTGGCGCCTGGCGAGGCAGAGCTTGGGAGCAGTAGTGGATTATTTGAAGAGTCAGCAGCAGACTCACAGACGGAGCTTAACAGCAGGTTCCTCTCTGAAGGAGGAGCTGGTGGAGGAAATGATCAGGGTAGGAATCCAGTTCTGAAGGGTGTCGGACACAATCAGGCTAGAGGATCAGGGACTCAGTGTCATCAAAGCACCGTTTTCCATCAGATCATCTACATGGAAAATCTCTGAGCGTTATTCTTACATCTCTCCTGTCTGTTGTGGAGCTGGCTCTCAGGGCCAGGATGTGTGGACCTACACGCCGACTTCGAGTGCTCCCAGTCTGGGAAGCCAGGCTCTGAGGCCAGGAAGTACACAGTCACACACCCCCAGAGTGATAATGGACAAAGACCAACACAGGCACACGCACACCTCAGGTGCAATTCTGTGTGTGTGTGTGCGCACACGTATGTGTATACTTACGCACGTAATCTGAGCTGAGCAAGTCATGGGTGTCCGAGGTGGCACAGGGTGAAGGTCCCGCTGATTCACTCTTCAGAATTAAGCTCTAATGACTCTAGAAACTTGGTTTTGAAGGGAATCTCCGTTGTTCAGATTCTAAGAAAGAGGTATTCTTTAAAAGAGCAAACTTTTAAAAGTGACTTTGGAGAGCATGTCAGTATTGTGTTTTTTCTTACAACTTTTTAAAAAAATGCCTACTATGTGCCAAAATGTCATGTTCTAACCCACCAGCTGTGAACGAGTGACTTGTGAACGAGTGACTTTGTGTAGCACCAGAGACATCCCAGTGCTCAGGTCCGGAGATGGGGAGATGGTCCTGGGTTCTCTGGGTGGCCCAGGGTCACCCCAGGGTCCCCGCACGCTGAGGCAGGAGGATCAGAGCAAGCATTAGAGATGCGATGGAGAGGGCAGGGGACGGTATGCAGGACAAGCCCAGGGATCCGGACACCTGCGGAGGCTGGCAGGTGGGGCAAAGGTCTCTGCCCCAGAGTCCACAGGAGGAACCAGGTCTGCTGACGGACACCTGGACTTTGGCAGCTGGTTTTGGGCTTCTGGCCTCCAGAACTGTAAGAGAGTAACTCTGTGCTGTCATTGAGCTACTAACCCTGTGACAGCATGTTGAGGGGCCACAGGAAGCTGTGCATGGGTGGGTGACGTTGCAGGGTGTGACAGAGATGGCATCAGGCCCCCGTGTGCATCCACCCCGGGATGAGCCCTTCAGGTCACGTCTTGTAGCAGTCATTCCCAGAGCAGGTGGCATTTGTTTTTTCAAATGAGATTTTAATCCTGGTCCGTGTGCCAACACACATGCAGCTCACAGCAGAAGTAATTGAGCCATCAGGGGAACAGCAGCAGAGAGCCAGCCAGCCTGGGCCTGCGGAGGGACCGTCACCAGACACCAGTGTTCTGAAGAGTGGGGTGGAGGAGTCGGGAGGGACAGTCAGAGCAAGCCACGCACACAAGCTGTGGACACAAGCCGAGGCCAGCGCGGGAGGCCGTGTAGGAAGAGGATAGCCCTGAGAAGGCCAGTGGGGAGGCCCTGCAGGAATCGACGCCCAGGCCGGCTGCGGCAGAGAGAGGGGAGCGAGGGGCCCCCAGCTCCCGGTGGGGCGAGAGGAGGCTTCCTGGCAGCCGGTGGTGCCTCCCTCCTTGTCCTGAAGCTGCAGCCTGGGGGCTTTGTGTAGAGGACGACTTGAGCCAAGTGAAGCAGGTCAGGGCCTCCAGCAGACGGAGCGGGAAGGCCCACCTCCAGCAGCCCCGCAGCCCTTCCCTCTGCCTCTGCACACGCACCGGCCTCCAGGCCCAACCCCGCGGAAGTGGCGGGGAAAGGTGGAGTCCGTCCTCCTGTCGGGGAGCTGCTTTCTGGATACTGGGTAGAAGCTCCCATTTCCTGCCTCTGGGGCAGGTTGGTTCCTGCCAAGGCCTCGGTGGCCTCCTGCTGCGCTGGCACCCTGAGCTCAGAGGCCCGGCCACCTGGCCCTGCCTGGGGACAACCTCTGTGTCCGGGGCCTGGCTTCTTCGTGTTGTCCCCCAGTTTCCTACAGAGGCAGGAAGGGCATCCACGGGTCTCGTGCTGACAGGGACCCTGAAACACCCTCCCGGAGTCAACATGCTGCTGCTGAAGGGCAGATGCCGTCCCCCCGTCTTGACCAGTGCAGGGAGGACGCTCCTCCAGTGCTCACAGAGCCTGGCAGAGCTCAGGTGCACAGGGCCCGGAACCCCACGCCCCAGGAGGCACAGAAGTCCAGACACTTGCTCGTGTAGGGACCAAGCGACCCTCAGGACACAGCTGGGATCCGGGTGCCAACAGGACGTGAGTGTCCCTGAGCCAGAGGGGTGGCATCGAGGGCCTGGGACAGGCTCAGTGGAGCCCATGTGGGTGCTGCCCACCACAGGACACCACGAGAGGGTCCGAGCGCCTGAGACAGGACGGGAGTGCGCAGGGCTGCTGTGAAAAGGGTTAAACTCCCTCAGGACTCGGTGGCCTTGACTGCTGGCACTCCCAACCTCCCCCCACTTCCTCACATTTCTACGACGTCCCTTGTGCCGAATTCTTATTCAACTTCCAACTGACAAACTGTTTTTAATCTTTTCCTCCCATCCAGCCTGGAGATTGGGAAGCAAAAATCAATACTGGTTGGCAGGTGATCAAGCGGCTTCAGACTGGAGTGAGAGGGAGCAGAGACAGAGAGCAGGGGACAGAGGCGGGGGCTGGGAGGGGCTGGGTGCGAGGAGGGAGTCGACTAAGTACCATGAATTACGGCTGGAGGTCCACGGGGCTGTGATTTCTCTGGCCCTGAGCAGGGGAGCTTGGGAAAGCCATTAGAGCAATTAGGTCATGAGTTCACCGCTGCTGAGGGCCTGGGGAGAGGACTGAGAATTTTCCTGACACCTGAATGGGAGAGAGAGGGAGGGAGGGAGGGAGGGAGGGCAGAGAGGCAAGAGGCCTCAATCTTCCCGCCCTAGCCTTCAAGGGGAGGCTTGACAGCACCACAGGCTGCCCCTGGCTTTCAAAGGGGAAGAGAAAAAACGTTGTTCTAATTTATTTTTTAAAGTAAAGTTAACATATTGAAAGGGGATATTCAAGGATGGACAGCAGGGAAGGAGGAGACAGGGAGCTGCTGATCCAGGGATCCCTGAGCCCAGACGACCAGCCTCCAGTCCCAGCCCAGGGCAGAGGGAACCCTGCTGACACAGTTATTCACATTCTAAAACCTAGTAACACAGCGGGTCCTCTCCAACCTGGCTGGGAGTTAGGAGATTCTTAATTGTGGGCTTTCTACAGTAGGAAATCTTTAAGAGCAAGGTTGAAACCATAGTTGCTACACGTCCTGCTGCCATTTGGAATCAGTCACTGTCCATGACTGAAATATGAACTTGCTACTTATACATGCTATGGTTCAGATAAGAAGTGCCCCCCAAAAGCTCATGTGTCAGTGCAAGAATTTTCAGGAGTGCAATGATTGGATAATGAGAAGTATAACCAGATCAGTGGATTAATCCACTAATTTGGGAACAGTAGGCAGGTGGGACATGACTAGAGAAGGTAGGTCACTGGGGGTCGTAACTTTGGGGACTGTATTTTGTCCCTGGTGGCCAGAGTCAACTCTGTCCACTTCCTTGCTCGGTTCCCTTCCATGCCCTTCTGTCGTGATGTCCTGCCTCATCTGGGCCAGGAGCTACACAGTTGGCTGACCACGGACTGAACCTTTTAAACCATGAGCCAAAATTCACTTGACCTCCTTGAATCATTCTTGTTAGGTGCTTTCGTTGCCGCAGTGCAAAAGTTGATTAAAACAGAAATTGGTGCAAAGAATAGGGTCACTGCTGTGGCTGGGTGACTGTGAGACCCAAAGCCCTTGGAACTGGTTTGTGAGAATAGGGGTTTTGAAAAGTTTACAGGTGCAAGCTGGAAACCTTTAGAATCTTGTAAGTGAAGCTTGATGGGTGATCCTAGATGGGCTCAGAAGAGCAGAATGCCAACAGAACTGTGGACAGTAAAGACTGGGCTCATGAAGGTTAGGAAAACAGGAAGACTCTACTCGAAATTAGACGAGGGGCCATTTGTGTCACATTTTGGAAAGAAGTTGTCTACCTTTGGCCAGTGTCTTAGACTTCCTGTGAGGCTGGGTTTAAAGGCAATGAACTAATTGATCGGGTGGAGGAAAGGCAGCACAATATTCAGGTGATGGGATGGCAGCTTGCATCCAATTTCATCATGATAACAAGGAGCACAAAGATTTGAAAAAGCCTGTGATTTATTCAGAAAAGTGTGAGTGAAACTGAGGCTGAAGAACTGTGGTTGTTAAAGAGTCCTCAGCCACTGAGAGATGCTCAATGTCTTACTCAAAAACAACAGCGGAGATGGCTGGAAGGGGTCTCAGAAATCGGGAAGACAACACCATCTCAGGCTCAAGAAAGGAAAAATAAAAATTCCTTTGAGAAGAGAACACAGGGCACCCCGCCCACATTGCAGGGAGGTGGGGGCTTGGAAATTGTTTCATACGCATTAACTGGAAGGTGAGCCTGTGGAAGGTAGCTGCAGAAAGTGGGTCACGGGAGTGTCTCTGGGGTTTATATTCTGTCCTGGTGAGCCCTCTCTAACTCCTGGCCGTCATGTCCTGGGCTGCTTTCCTCTGCACACCCTTCCGCTCTGATGCTCTGCCTCACCTCGGGCCCAGAGCTGTGGGGTCAGCTGACCATGGACTGAACCTCTGATACTGAGCCAAAATGATATTTTCCTCCTTTAATTGTCCTTGTCAGGTCTTGTGGTCACATTCATACAAAAGCTGACTAAAACAGTACAACTGACAGTGATTTTAGTCTTTGTTTTTGAGTAATCCTTGACTGTACAACCAGCTCTGGATCCAGGAAGATGATTTCTCCAAAATACTGCCTATGTTCACTCACAATAGCCTTTAATATCAGATATAAATTCTGTGGAAGATTGAATAGGATAATGGTCTAATTTGAGAGTTTTAGTTGATATTTATGATCCCGACTTTGTTTTAAAATCACAATTTTTACTCTTTAAAGAACTTTGATCCCCATCTTGTGACACTCTTTTAGCCTTACAGAGACTTCTGCTGAAGATAGGAAACTCACGCTTTGATGAGCTCCTCTGTAAACAGTAATAGGAACAATAGTGAATAAAGTACAAAATGATTAATTAAACATAAACAACCTCAAAATGAGACCAACTTAGTGAACCAGTAATGAATAAGAAACAGAGCGGGACAGTGTGGCAGAAACTCATGCCCACTGGTCAGGGATCTGGGGACAGTTATCACCATCAAGAACGTGATGTCCTCATTGGTGGAGCGAGGGACAAACAACTAAGCTACATTAGAAGTGAGAACTGAGGCCAGGTTCAGCCTCCAAGGTCAGGAAAGGAAAGGCATAGCCACGGGGAAGGCTCACCTGGAAGTGTCTGACGTCTTCGCCATCATTGTCCTGCTGACCCACCTGGAAGTGTCTGACGTCAAGGCCATCATTGTCCTGCTGACCCAGTCAAGCTTTCAAGAGGTAGCAGGTCTGCAGAGGCTCATTCAGCAGGCAGCTTTGGCATCACACCTGAGAACACTGCACTGCTCTCAGATACCCCACAGAACACCCAGCATGGGAGCGCCTGGGGAGATGAGCCTGGAGGGCTGAGGGGAAGCTATAGGAAGATTACTTCTAGAAGCGGGAGGAAAAACTGCAAACAAAAACAACAAAACATAAGGAGAAAACAAATGTTCATGTAAATCCAAACTCTCAATGAAAGGAATCCATAAAGCATAATAAAATAAACATTGTATATTATAAGAGTTAAATAGATGAATGAGAATATATCCATTAAAGTGAGAAAGAATCTATTAAACAAGAATATATTAGTGTTGTTTAATAGAAAAAAGAACCAATTCAAATCACATACGAAAGCATTAAATATTGATTGCATTTACTGGAATAAAAATGCAATAGGCAGGAAACTTTAGTCAAGAGGCAAAGAGAGAGTTAATGTGTTGAAAAGGTACTGAGAATGCATTTCAAGAACAAAAAGGACCAAAAGATCAGTTCAGTGACATGTAGGCTGGGAACTTCCAATTCCATTAGTAGGATTTGCAGAAGAAGATGCTGGAGAAATGGCAGAGGGACACTGAGAGAATGATGGAGAGGAGAGCGAGAGGATGATAGAAAAGACAGGAAGGGCATGGAGGAAAAGAGAGAGAGTGGTAGGGAAGTCACTGAGGACATGAAAAAGAAGACACAGGGAATATGGAGGAGAAAACACTTAGGGATAGCAGGAGAAGACCCTGAAGACATAAAGGAGAAGACACCAAGGGCAGGGAGGAGAAGACACCGAGGGAAGGGTGGAAAAGACACCAAGGGCAGGGAGGAGAAGACTCTGAGGGCACAGAGGAAAAGACACTGAGGACAGGGAGGAGAAGACATTGAAGGCAGGGAGGAGAAGACTCTGAGGGCAGGGAGGAGAAGACTCTGAGGACACAGAGGAAAAGACACTGAGGACAGGGAGGAGAAGACATTGAAGGCATGGAGGAGAAGACTCTGAGGGCAGGGAGGAGAAGACTCTGAAGGCATGCAGGAGAAGACACTGAAGGCATGCAGGAGAAGACACTCAGGGAATGGAGGAGTAGACACTGAGTGGATGGAGGAGAAGACACCAAAGACATGCAAAAGAAGAAACTGAAGAAATGGAGGAGATGACACTGGGGGAATGCAGGAGAAGACACTGAGGACATGAAGGAGAAGAAACTGAGGATACTGAGGAGAAAACACTAAGGGCATGCAGGAGAAGACACAGAGGGCATGGAGGAGAAGACACTGAGGGCATGGAGGAGAAGACACTGAGGGCATGGAGGAGAAGACACTGCAGATATGGAAGAGAAGATACTCAGGGAATGGAGGAAAAGACACTGAAGACATGCAGGAAAAAAACACTCAGGGAATGGAGGAGAAAAGATTCAGGACATGGAAGAGAAGACACTGAGAAAATGGAGGAGAGAACATTGAGGCCAGGGAGAAGAAGACACTGAGGGCAGGAGGAGAAGACACTGAGGGCAGGGAGGAGAAGACACTGAGGACATGGAGGAGAGGACACTGAGGACATGGAGGAGAGGACACTGAGGACATGGAGGAGAGGACACTGAGGACATGGAGGAGAGGACACTTAGGACATGGAGGAGAAGACTCTGAGGGCAGGGAGGAGAAGACTCTGAGGGCAGGGAGGAGAAGACACTGAAGGCATGCAGGAGAAGACACTCAGGGAATGGAGGAGTAGACACTGAGTGGATGGAGGAGAAGACACCAAAGACATGCAAAAGAAGAAACTGAAGAAATGGAGGAGATGACACTGGGGGAATGCAGGAGAAGACACTGAGGACATGGAGGAGAAGAAACTGAGGATACTGAGGAGAAAACACTAAGGGCATGCAGGAGAAGACACAGAGGGCATGGAGGAGAAGACACAGAGGGCATGGAGGAGAAGACACTGAGGGCATGCAGGAGAAGACACAGAGGGCATGCAGGAGAAGACACAGAGGATATGGAGAAGACACTGAGGACATGGAGGAGAAGATACTGAGGACATGGAGGAGAGGACACTGAGGACATGGAGGAGAGGACACTGAGGACATGGAGGAGAAGATACTGAAGACATGGAGGAGAAGATACTGAGGACATGTAGGAGAAGATACTGAGGACATGAAGGAGAGGACACTGAGGATATGGAGGAGAGGACACTGAGGACATGGAGAAGAGGACACTGAGGACATGGAGGAGAGGACACTGAGGACATGGAGAAGACACTGAGGACATGGAGGAGAGGACACTGAGGACATGGATGAGAGGACACTGAGGACATGGATGAGAGGACACTGAGGACATGGAGGAGAGGACACTGAGGACATGGAGGAGAAGACACTGAGGACATGGAGGAGAGGACACTGAGGACATGGAGGAGAGGACACTGAGGACATGGAGGAGAGAATACACCGTATCATTACTCACCAGCAACATACATTGTGAGGGAACAGGCTTGCGTCTTCTCAGCCCGGCACTGGAAACAGTCTGCAGGAGACACAGGACGTGACTGAGGTTTACTGAGGAGATGAGTCACCCGTGATCCACCACTACTCAATACTTTTTTGTATATTGAGATTTTTCTTAATTTAAGTATGAGAACATGAACGGGGAAGCAGAAAACTCACTCCAGCTAACAACGGAATGAACACCACCGAATACCAGACCAAGGAGCACTTGACTCTGGTCCTGTACTCCCTCTTGGCCAGGAGTTGGCTGAGACCTCCCTGGCTCCTGGCTACGGCCTGCATCCTGGTGTCTCTCAGGGCCACCTCTCGCTCAGGTGCCCTGAACCAGGAGTGGGAACCCAGGCCCGCCGCCCTTCGCCTGGCCGTGGATGCTCCGGCTGACCTCTGAGGCTGCGCGGGGTGCCTGTGCGTGGTGTCGGCTCCTCGCACCTCCTGACTCACTTGAGCACAGATGGACGTGTGTCACAAAGGGAGCTCTTCATTTCTCTGCCCACTGTCCTCTTCCTGACGGCCTTCTCTGCCAGGGTGACGTGGCATTTCACCCCACTCGTCCTTTGACCTTCTCATTTATGTCCCTCTGCTGACAGGTCACCAGGAGCTGCCCATTGACTTTTACCATGTGCCCTGCACCCTCATGTCAACGCCCAGGGCTGTCCCGACCCACCCGCTGTCTTCTGCCCGGCTCTGCTGGACCAGTCCCCCGCCCCCTGGCAGGGGTGCCTCTCGGACTGACGTGTTCCCAGTGCCCTGCGCTGGGCCCGAGCCTCCCTCTGGGGCACTGTCCTCCCTGGGGTTCTGTTCTGCTGCAGGCCCCTCTGCTCAGCTCGCCTGCCTGGGTGGAGGCGCCCCGCCCTGCAGACCCCTCTCTCCAGCCTCTGAGCAGGAGACCTTCCCCCTTGGTCTCCAGCAGGGAAACTCTGTCTGCCCTGAGTCAGAGGGAGCAGGGCTTTCCATGAGGCTCAGATCCTGCCTTCTCTCACCAGACCAGGGCTGGAGGAGAGCCCCTGCTGGCCCCATGGCTGGGCAGTGACAGCGGAATGCCCAGCAAACTGAAACGCCCTCCAAAGGGCCACCTCTCAGGACGCGACTCCAGGTCACTGACTTGGAAGGGCTGCGTGAGCAGTGGAGAACGTGCTCTAGTGAAAATTAAGTCCCTAGGGCGAGAAGTGTTCTGCCAGTGATGGTTTGTTGGTCATAAAGAAATATTTTGGATCCTGCCTAGCTGTCATATTTCTTGGTGTCCAGTGACCAAAGGACATCATGGAAATCCATTTTTCAGCAAGCACATGTGAGCATTTTAGAGTTGCAAAGTTTGGCCAAGAGAAGTACAGATCCCCTTCATTCACTGCTGACTCACTCATTCATTCCTTCGTCCCTTTAAAGGCGCTTGCTGACCCCTGTCCAGCACTGGGTATGCCATGGGTACAAAGGGGGCTGGAATGTTTTCTGAGTGACTGTGACATTCGCAGTGGCAGGTGCTGTTGGTGGGAGTTCTGCAAAGCAAGCTCTCCCTTCTTTTTGAAACAGCTGTGGAGAGTTCTATGGAGGAGAGAAGGCTTGGAACCCTTATGTCTTTATCTGAAGCACCAAGTGGCGGTTGCCCGGCTGACGGCAGTGATCCCTGGCTCTTCCCTGCACCCCTGGCCACGTGGAAAGCATGTCTGAGCCTGTGGCCGTCAGTGTATTCTTCCCCTCGCGGAGTCTCGTCCATTTCTTCAGAGACACTAGAGAGGTCAGTGCGTCCTCCCAAGCACAGTCCTCGTACCTGACCTTCCTTGGGCACTCGACATTATTGTCTGTTCCCTCGGGAGCGCCCCTCCCCTGACTCCTGGGACACTCTTCTCTGCTGCCTCCTCACATTCCTCCCGACCTCTTGGTTCCCAGAGCTACGGGGACCCTCCTGTGAGTCCCAGCGCCTCCCCAGGCCTGTCCCTGGCGGCCTCCCTTCTCATGGCACACCCACGGCGTTCAGGGCCCAGCCGTCAGCGTGTGAGGCCGTTGTGTGAGGATGGCGCGGATCTCACAGAGCCACTTGTCTTGTTTCTGGGTCAACACGACCGACCCACCCCCTCCTGGAAACCTCGCCTGGCTCATCGCCTTCCCCAGGGGGTGACCCAAGAGGAGCTAACTCTGCCCTTGTTCCTCATCAGGCTTTCCCTGGGACCCTTTGGCTGGCCAGGACCGGTCGCTCCAGGAAGAGTGTCCTGGGCGCTGTCTCCATCTTTTCCTGACTGAGCAACGCTGGCTCCCGGAACCTCCACTTCCTCTCCAGTCAGGAAGTCTCTTGGTCAGAGGACTTGTCCCTGCATCCTCACCGGCACTCCTGTGAGCCCCAGAACCTTCAGCTAAGGCCACACCCTGCGGTCGGCTTTCCTGTGGCGGGGGCCTCTCCTGCCGACTCTGGGTGCTGTTCGCACAGGACTGAACTCCTGTGTTTGCACTGACTCTCATGCTGGATCATGCGTCTTTGCTCAGAATTGCTTCCTGAGAACCTCATCTCGTCTCAGTAGCCTGGTGGGACATGGCGCCATTTTTAAGACTCATGGAGAGCATTGGCTGTGCTCTACCAGGCAGGGGAGATCACAGGATTCTTGGTGTTTCTCCTGCTTTCCCTCCAAGCAGACCTCTGCTATACCATGGACTGTCTGTTCACCCACTGTGTCCATCAGTACAGATGGGCAGGCAGAGTCATGGCCTTCAGACCCTCGCACTAAGCCCCAGAATGAGGAATGCACAAGGTCACATGTCACTGGGGAATTAAGGTTGTTTGTCAGCTGACCTGAGAATAAGGACGTGATCCTAGGTTGTCCAAGTGTGCCACTGCAGTCACCAGGGTCCTACACGGAGAACCGGGCGGCAGACAAGTGAGAGTCAGAGGCGATGGAGGCCAGGGGAGGGTGGATGTGAGGACCAAGCCCCCTGCTGGCTGAGAGGATGGAGAAGCTGCGGCCAGCAAAGGCGGAAGCCTCCGGGGTCTGGAGAGAGCAAGAGGTGGTCTCCCCAGAGCTCTTGAAGGAACGCAGCCCTGCCAATGTGGCAATCAGGCTCTGCCTGACGTGACCTCAGAACAGTGAGGTGAGAAGTGGGAGCTGCTCCAGTAGGGAACCGAGACAGGATGCGCGGAGCGTCCCCCCGAAGGCTGCTCTGTGTGTTGAGGTCCACAGTTAACATTGCCATTTTGTGTTGGACAACGAAACTTAAGTCATGGTCACAGAGAATCAGAAGAGTCTGCTGCATCTGCCTGTGTGCAGCGCGTCCACGCGGAGCCTCTGATTATGTCACCACCAGGGCCGACACAATGAGGTGGCCGGCCAGGGTGTTGACTTCGCTGCCCAGGAAGTGGGAAAGTGCGAGGGCCACCGTCGAAGCAGAGCAGGGTGTGTGGCCACAGGGACAAGGCTCTCCCCCGACACGTGCAGGCCCTGACTCCATCCCAGTAACTGAGAAACCTGCATCTGAGCAGGACACGTGGGCGAAGCACACGGGGTGGCCAAGGCTGACCTAGGAGCCTGACGGGCGTCTGTGAGAGTTCACAACTCCATTTCTGGCCAGCCCTCTAGAGGTGGGAGGACCACACTGGGGACTTACAAGTACCCGGACGCACATGTCGGCTAATAATGGGCCAGTGGGTGGATGAAGGCTGAAGAGGAGGTGGGCTTGCCTCTTGGGCAGAGCCCAGAAAGAAGCCTGGGAGTCCAGGGCCGCACTGCAGGTGTGTGGTGCCCATCCTGTATCAGGCGGAGCCTGGAGAGAGCTGGGATGCCACGGCTCCTGGGAAGAGCCACCCTGTCCCCTGGGTTCCTTCCAAGGGCCTTGTGCAGTGGCAGCCTGTTCACCTCCCTGCAGCACTGGACGGGGTTACTCACCCCTGCATCAGCCACCAGCCTGGGAGGACGCAGCCAGCTCAGCACCCCTTCTTCCCCAGCACCCTGGTGCCCCACTGCTTACAGCTCAGATTTTGAGGAAAACTGACAGCCTTTGGGCACCTGGCAGTGTCGGGCTCCTCACGGTCCCTAATGAAGAGCTCTGACTCACTTATCTACACCGCTAGGTAAGGAGAAGAAAATGTGGGACCCTGGGGATGGAAGAAAAGTGGGGTCCACCTGTTTTGGAGGGCCAGGCCTTCTGGTGTGGCCAAGGGCAGGGTGTGGAGCTCCGAAGGACGGGGCATCCTTGCTGCCCAGGTGGACCACCAGAGGGGCTGCTGCACACAACCCATTTGTGCGACTGGAGGATTTATGAGATGTTCATAAATCAGGTATGTCGTTGGCAGGGAGAACCAGTTAACGCCACTTAGTTCCAGTCCAAGAAAACCCCTTGGAAGGGTGTTGAACCTGCAGAGAGCCCTTGAGGAGTGGGTGCTGGAGTCAGGGGTGCTCTGCCTGGTCCAGGGTTCGGGAAGGGAGCCTCAGGTGGCTGTCAGGGAAAGAGTGCTTTATGCACCTGGGAAACCCGCGCCACCTGGCTACAGCCCCTGCTCTCTGCCCTCCACCTTCCCAGCCCTTAGGGACCAGCACTCAGACCTGGAGCTCTGGGGAAGAGGTGCTCGGGGGCTGGCCTTGTGCAGGGCCTCCCTCAGCCAGGACCTGAAGTTCATGCTGTGTCTTGTGTTGGATGGGCACTTGGCCTCTGAACCAAGATGGGTCTGGAGACTCAAAGTGGCCATAGCACTAAGGCGACTGTCCTCCTGACCTCTGACTTCAGTGGCTGTCACCAATACCTAAAGACAGAACACTCCCTGGCCAGCCGAGGCTTTCCCACACAGACCGGGAATCAACAGCCCCTGTGCTTTGCAGACACCAAGGGCTGCAGCAGAAAGTGGTGAAGTACCACTTGGCACCATCCACAAATCACCTTTTCTTTTTCTTCTTTCTTTCTTTCTATTTTTGCTTAGTTTGCAAAATTCATGCTTCTTATTTAATGACTTTGGATGTTCCTTTCAAGTGACTGGCTTGGGGAGGCTGGCTTTGGACAGGAGACAGGCCCTGCTCTGTTTAGGTGAAGGCTCTGAACCCATGACACACATCACATCTCTGGGCCAGGTGCCGGTGCCCACGGCCCTCCCCTGTCCTTCCCCAATGGCAGCCCCCCCAGCCTGTGGTCCTCGGAGCCCCACACCTGGGTTCGGACAGCTGGGCCCTGGCCATTTCCTCTCCAGAGCTGGGTCCAGACCACATGCTGAGTACCACAGACTGATTTTCTTTGATTATTATCATGATTTAAAAAACAGATTTAAAAACCATTTCAGAGTTATCTTGTTGGGGTATTTGTGATATTAAATATTCAGAAAAGTAATCCTTTAAATAACCAAAATTTTCCATTCATTCAACGTAAATTTTCTGTCATAGGCCCTATATTTAATGATGAAAAATCCCCCCCCAAACCAAAACCCATTTCCCGTTTCACCAGGTTTACCATTAAGGAGAGGCCTGCATTAAACACATAAGAAAAAGAACTTGCGAATCCCATCAAGTGTCAGGAGGAAGGGAAGGGGTGGGTCCTTGGAATAAGAGCAGGAGGGAGCCCTCTGATCAGCGTGAAAGTGTGTGATAACTAACGCTCCTCTGGAGCTCGGCAGGTGGGTTTGCAAATTGGTACGATCACTTTGGAAAGCAATTTGGCCCATACATATCAAAAACCTTAACAGAAATTCTCAAGTGCTTTAACCTAGTGATTCAGTAATAGAAATTTTTCCTAAGAAGGTGATTTAAAATGAGACCTAAGACTAATGAGACAGCATACTCACGGTAGCACTGTTTAAAGTAACGAACAGCTGAAAATGGCCTGAATTTATAACAAAAGAAATGGTTCTGTAAATTAGGGTGAGCTCATACCCTGGAAAGTCGTGTAGTCCTTTCCAAAGCACACTTATGCTCTATTAAGTGGACACAGCGTTCTGTGCCCGTGTAATACAATCCCAATTGTAGAAACAGTAAGTGGGGAAATACAGCTTTTACTAATGACCTGCTGTGTGTTGAGTCTGGAAACAACGGCAAAGGAGGCGTTCTTACTTTTTCTACGTGTTTCTGATTTTTTCCTACAATGAAGATGTGTTCTTTCTGAAAGAAGAAAAGGAAAGCATTATACAACAGAAAACTATGAACTGAGAAAAGACTGAAAGGCAAGAGCTCTGTCTGAGGCTGAGCACCTCCAGCTGACTGCTTGCTCCTCGAGGTTAGCTGGTTTTTAAATATTTCTCTTGCTTTCTTAATGCTTAAGGTGAGCTTGTCCCTACTTGCAACATCAGCAATCTGTACCCAAAGGCTGGCCTTCTGAGTCAAGGACAGTAAAGGTCCCAATCCCTCCTCTTAAAAGCCACTTCTGTGAGTGTGGACAAACTATTTAGCTCTATGGATTTGTTTGCACATTCTACCACAGATAAATGTCTTGGGGTTCTTTTGTCCCCCACCCCCTTTTTTTGAGAATGAGAAAGGCTGCCTAACAGTGTTGCAATTCTCCATAAAGTGGATACATGCCCTGCAGATTTTCCTCCCTCTCCTTCCTCTTAGTCCTGCCCCCTCCTACCTTTTTTTTTCCACATTGGAGAAAAAAATCACAGTAGTTAGCAGTATCTGGCTAAATTTAAAACAGTAGTTTAAAAGCTTACCTGATTAACTGAATTTTATGAGGAGCAGAGCAAAACCGATCAATTAAAACTCGGCCAGATTTATGTCCCCATTGTTATCAAACGTCATCCATTGATAGAACCCAGCTTCGATGTTCCCTGGAATCAGAGCTCATGGAGCTGTTGAAGTGCATGGAGTGGGGATTCCAGCGGATGCATAAACAATCCCTCACCATGCTGATGGCACTGCCCATGGCGTCCCCTGCAGACACCCTCTTCTGGTTCAGCAGCACCCTTCCAAGGAGCTGCCTCAGCTCAGAAGGAAGGAGTCACTGCAGCGAGCTGTGGAGCCAGGGCTTCCTAGATCTCAAAGCAGGGCCACAATTACTCTCAGTAGTTAAGCTCTCTCCCTGAAGAGCCGTGGAACATTCAGCTTAAATATCAGCTCACTTTCTCTAATGGCAGTGCTCTTAGAAAGATTTCATGTAAGTGTGCTAGGGAAGCTGGTTATTTAATGTTATCCTATGGTGAATTCTTTATTAAAATAAATGCTTGTTACCAAATTTACCTTTTCTTATATGGGGTTTTGTTTAATGAGCCATATCTACATTGATTTCAGTTGAATGAAGGGACATTATTTCCTAGCCCAGCAGAAGTTTCTAAAATATAGGGTTGTCAGCCTCTCCTCTTATTACTCTGGGGCCTAAGCCATCACAGTCAGCGCTGGGTAGGTGAGGACCAGGCCAGTAAATGGTCTCCACCACACAGGTCTGGAAGTCGAGCCCTGTCCAGCCCCAGCTGCCACAGGCTAGTAAGTGAGGTCACTGTAAATGCCCACAGAGTTGAGCCTCTGACCAAGGAGCCAGCAAAGGCCACAGCAGGAGACAGGAGGTTCTCCTGTGGGCAGCTCAGGGGCTGTCCACTGTCTGCTGAGGCCTGCATTTCCAGCTGTTATTTCTGAACACGGGAAAGTCACAGATTTCTGTGGGATACAGTGATGTGCGAGCCAGCTTCCAACAACCTGCTGGGAAGATGTTGTGGAAGTGGGAGGAGAGATGTGTGTGTATGTGTGTGTGTGTGTGTGTGTGTGTGAGAGAGAGAGAGAGAGAGAGAGAGAGAGAGAGAGATGGGCCAGTTCCCCTGGTGTAAATATACCCACCATAAGTGCTTTCAAACTGCTAGAGTGAGCTCATTAAGTGGGAAGTGGGGGGGTGCTGTTGGGAAAACCGGCTTTTAGCAGCCAGCACAGCCAGGTCTGGGGGGCCACATACGCTTCTCCTCCTTGGGTGCTTGGGGATACTCTGGAAGGTTCTCTCAAAGTTTTATTTTTCTTTTTAACCTCTGCCCCAGTATCCTTGTTGCCTTTTCTGGGTTCTTTCTTTTTCTCTCCTCCCCCTCCCTCTTCCCTGTTCTTTCCTTTCCCTCCCTCCCCCCTCTCCTTTCCCTCTCCTCCCTCCTCCCTGTCTCTCCCCCTCCCCCATGCCCAGTTGTCTCCAGATCTTTCTCCACTGCCACTAGAGCAAGCTGCTGGTCTAGTAGGAATCACATTTAGTTGGAGCACACTCTTTCCCCAAAACCAGCGTCGTCACACGCCTCACGGACTTTCCTGCTGATGTGCTCTCAATCCCTGAGTGATGTTGGGGAAAGTTCTTGTTTTTCTACTTCCTCCTTAAGAGGTCAATGTTTTCCTTTGCATTGTGACCTCCACAACATTTGCTGTCCTGTGCAACTGGTTAATCTCCAGTGTTGTTGGGCACAGTATGGGATGGGGGTAGGGACTCTAATCAAGAACAAGGTGACCCTCTGGCTTAAAATTAATTGGCAAGACAAGAACAAAAAGCAGAGAACTTCACAGGACCTAATGTAAACATGAGATTCCATGGCTCAGAACCCAGAGGGCAGCTGGTGGTCCTCAGGAACCTTCTGTCTGATCTGCGCAGTGTCTGTGGGGCTTTCAGCTAGTTCCCCCACAGCGACTTCACCTAGAAGCCGCGGGGATTCCAAGGAAGCATCAAGGGTCTGGGAAGCCAGGTCCCCACCAGGGGAGGCACCAGCACCTAAGCCAGTCGCCCTCCTGGCCTGTCGCGGCCTCTCTGTGGACTCACCTTGCCCCCCGGCTGGGCCTTCCCGTCCCTGGGTCGGACTCTGAGGGTCTCAGGACCCGGGCCCAGGAACCTGCCTCTGCTCTTCTGCTGGGGCCGGTTCTCTGGTTTGGCCGCTCCTCCGCTGCCAGCGCCTGGATCCCTGAAGCCCAGTCCTCCCTGAGGTCGCTGAGGTCGGGGAGCATCTCCAGGCTCCGGGTGGCGGAGGCATCCTGCTGCCTCTGGTCTGGGCCCAGCGACCTGCGGCCTATCAGAGCGCACAGCTCCCCTGCTGATGGCTCCCAGGGAGTGTGGCCTCTGCAGGGCTCCCAGGCCCTCCTCCATGCACCCGCCCTGCTGAGGGCCCCTTAAAGCCCAGCTGGTCTGAGCTCTGCAGGCGATGACTGCGGCCCAGGGCGGGACAGCAGGATAGGAGCCGGTCCCGCCTCTCCCAGGGGAAATACTGACCGACTCTCATTAGCTGGATGACAACGAGGGGTGTTTTAAAACTGAAGCGATTTTTGACTGTCAAGTCGCCGTCGCCATTTACGCTTTCAGTCTGAAATTGCGGGTTCGCAGCTCCAGGGGCTGCCAAGGGAGCGGGGAAGGGGCAGGAGAGTCTCTCGCTCCGTGCGTGGTCTAGCTGCAGCCCCTGGAGCGCGCCCTGTCCTCCCCGCTCCCACCGCTTCCTTCCCGCTGACCTCTGGTGGCTTTCCACAAGTGCCCAGGCTCTGCGTGTCATCCGTCCAGCAGGACTGTCGGTGAAGCCGCGTTAGAGACAGTTAGCGCAGCTAGGTAAATCGGGTCTGATGGAGAGAAGGAGCCGGAGACTTGAGTCTGGGAAATGGAAACTGCACCTGAGAAGTCCAGATGTGAGATGTTATCGTCCCCAAAGCCCGGCCTCTACGCCCATCCTAAAGAATTGTTAATGAAGCATTCCAGAGCAGAAGGGAATTGCTAATTAATTAGCCAGGGTCCCTTCCTGTCCCCCACTCCTCCCCGCCCTCCAGCCCACCTGTTTCCCACCTTGTGGCTTCCCACCTGCATCCCCCATCACATATGCAGAATGAGGGGATAAAGGAGAGAAATGTAAAGGTCAAATAAGACTTTAGTATACCTGATCCCAGGGTTCCGCCTTTTGGGTCCCCTTCCTCCACCCTGGAGAAAACTGTTCTACTACCCTTTAAATAAAGCTGCTTACTTTTTTCTCTGCTTGCCTTCACGTCCTTCCACTGCAGCATTAGGGGAAGCAGGACTCTCAGGTAACTGGTTATCACGGAGCCATGTTTCTTGGAGAACCCAGCTGGAGGCTGGTGCACCAGCAGGGCCAGTGTCTTGGGCAGCCCACTCTCCCCACTCTCCCCAGCAGGAGACCAGGTGGGCAGGTGTTGATGACTGAATAGGTTCTAAGCTGCAAGCAAACCCACTCAGGGAGAGGACCTTGTGCACAGGCTTTGGTCCTGGAGGGAAGAGATTATGCAGTGGGGAGGAAGGAGGTTGGGGAGGTCCTCATGGGACTGGTGGTTGCACAGGAAGAGGGGCACATGGACTGGATCCAGCACACATGATGCCCTTGGAAGGAGCTGGTGGAGAATCTGATCCCTACGGTGCTCTACTTAATATTCTTGCTCAATGGAGCCCTTAGCATCAGATCTATAGTGGCAAAGAGGAGAGAATTCAGAATGACAGGAATGATCTGTGAATGGAAACAGCCAACCGCAGGCAGGACGGGCATGCTCTGCCAGGTAGTGTTGATGAAGAGAGTATTCCACTTTACAGAAAGCACTTAATGAGCTAAATGTCAACCCCAACCATTCAGAGGACATTATGCCTGATGATTACACCAACTCATTTTATATTAATCTACAATTTTAAAATACATCCTTTTCTTTTATTCTTTAAGCAAACCTTTTAAGTTGGAAGAAATTCAATATCATTTTCATAGATGCAGAAACTGAGGCCTGAGGAAGATGTGTCTCACCCAAGGGAAAGCCAGGAATAAAAGCTGGAGGAGAGAAGGAAATCCGAGTCTATTGGTTCCACACATTTCTACTCTGATTCCCTGATCGCTGATAAATAATGAAGACTACTGGCTGCTGAAACCCAAAGTGCTCAGAGAATGGGGTGGGCAAAGTGCATCACAGTCGTATAATGGGGAAAATATGCTAACCCTCTGACACTGTTTCTCATTGAATCCTGTTGAAGCCCAAGACAGCCCGTTGCTTGGGTCATTTGAAGCTGAAATTGAAAAGATTCTGTGAGGCCCAGGCCGCCTCTGAGGATAATGGAAGATGGACTGGGAGATCTGTTAAATGTGACTGGCTCCAGTCTGGAGGATTCAAATGGCTCTTGTTGTATTCATTAGAAACAGGTTTGCTTAACAGTCTCCAGAGTTCCCTGAGAACCGGGCTGACATTTGCAAATGATGGGTTTGGAAACCTTGCTTCCCTCCTCAATTCCCCTTCCCATTGTTCCTTTCCCTTCGAGCTTTCCTTCTGGACGTTGGTAAATCTCCAGGAAATGCACTTGTGTTCTCTGTTGTCACATCTCATCAGTGCTCTGCTGGGGAGGGTGGGGAGCAGGCAGGGGAGCCAGGAGGAAGGAGCCATCGCCCTGCACTGAGATGGCAGCAGCATGTAAATGAAGCCTGCTGCGGATCCTTCCCCGCAGTCACGGTTTATTACCACCAGGTTACGGGATGGGATTCCCAGAAAATGGCAGAGAAGAGAAAGGAAGGTGACCATGCATAATTCACCCTTAATTCTTCACAGGCTCACTTATTCAACCACAAGAGAACCCGCCACTCAGGGTTGATACCCTTCAATAGGTGCATGCGTGTTTACGACTGTATTCCCCCCTCCATGCAGACAGGGATGCATGTGTCCATGTGAATTCCTCCACGTCCATCTGAATCCTTTTGACCATCTCAGGTCTATTGTAATTCTTTGCTTTACCTGGAAACCAACTCTTCAAATTGCTTCAGTCTAGAAGGCAATCCCAGAGTTGAGTACACCCATGAACACAGTCAGACACCTGTCAATGACCAGGCTCACCCTGGTGGCTATCTAAAAATACACGTTCTGGGCAAATGCAAAGGACGATGGGAACTTAGGAGGGACAGGAGTAGGCGCAGCCAGGGGCAGGGGCCCAAGGCTTCCTGGGGAGGACAGCCCTTCTGCTGAGCATGAGAGGCTGTGAAGAGTTGGAAGAGTTCCTCCCAAACGTGAGGAGAAGCACCAGGGACGGCACAGACTTTCTAAAGTGCAAGGCGGAAGTTACAATTTGCATAAAAGCCAATGGTCAAGTTTGGGCATGCTGCAGTGCTCACAACAAACCAAACCAGATGGGTGAGGGAAAGAAGTCCAACTCAGTGCATAGCCTGCGCGTCTTCCTGTGGTCAGAGCAGAGGAGGTCCATTCCCACAGCTCTTGCTTTCCTTTTCCATTCCTTTCCATTCCTGGGTCACTCCTGGCAAGTGGCAGCTTCCTCCTGCCCCCTCCACCCTTCCTTCACCCAAACTCCTACCTCTCATGCCGGGCGAGTCCCCCCACCCCCTCTTAAGCGCACCACACAAACTATTTAAGCTCTCATTCTGCATTAAATAGAAATAAAAAAATGCTTCCAAACAAGGCAGAGTGGCAGGCCTGGACTTGGGTTCCCGTGGACAGCACAGAGACAGAGCAGCGCGTGGGACAGCTGCTTCCAAGACACTGAAAGGCATTCGGCAGCAGGCGAGGTGCTGTGACGTGGTGTTCAGTGAATACAGAAATGCCATGATGCAAACCCCCCAGGTTAAACCCAGGAAGACGGAAAGCAAAAGTGCAGTTGGACAAGAGTCAGCTGTGGAGACCTAAGGTAGCGGGGAGAGACCTAGTGTACTAAATGAAGTCCCGAAGGAGAGGGGCGCCGGCAGGGCATCTGAAGACATAGTGGACAAAATTTTGCTGTATTTCACATATGAACATGAAACAACAATCCCACTACGATGTAGAATTATAATGCACCCAGAAAAACAATGGAAAAATGTCCAACTTGTTGAAACCTATGGTCACATACATCAAGGAAGCCTGATGAACCCCGAGCACAAAAGACTTGATCATCAATCAACTAATCATTTACATGAATATGACCAACTAGCACAAAGCACATTACATTAAAAATGATGAAAATGTGGTAGAAGTTCTTTTTTTTCTTTTGTCAGAAACAATGTAAGCAAAATAGCAGACCAATATCTTAAAAATAATCAAAGAAAAAAGATGTCACACCTGAATTCTGTATTCAGTAAAAACATCTTTCAAATTTGAAGGTAAAATAAAGACTTTTTCTGACATACAGAAATTCAAAGTATTCGTGAGTGGTACAGCATCATGTAAGAGATGTTAAAGGATGCTGTTGGGGAAGAGCAGAATGATATCAGATAACAACTTGACCATAACTGAGGATGAACACTACACACTGCTACACTGTTGCTAAATTGATGAAACCTTTTATTACTTAAATCTGCAAATGATAATTAACATTTAAACAAAAAATAATATCAATGCAGTATGGGGTTACAAATATGTGTAAGTGAAATATATGACCAAAATATCATGAAATACTGAAAGACAAAAACTGTAGTATACAGATGAAAGAATCATACATTGTAAGTGAAGCAGTAAATCATTTTGTAGTAGGTATAATAGGTTAATAATTTATGCAGTGATTCCTTGTTATCAATATATTAAATGAAAAATTTAAAAAAACTATTAAGTTCTACATGGCATGCCATTCTGAGTTGTAAGATGAAAATTCATAATGTCCCATTTTGCCCTGCCCAGAACATATGTCACCCCTGGGTGCACCATACCCATGTTGTATATGCTACCCTCCTGCTGGTCACATGGTAGTGGTCTTGGTTTTTGGAGTAACTGTTGCAGGGTATCAGTGCTTGTGTTCAAGAAACTCTAGTGGCCCCAAAGCTCAAGAGTACTGATGGTAGAAATCAGATTTGCCAAAAAGAACCCGTAAAGTACTTTCTGTAAGTGAAAAATTGGAAGTTCTTAATAAGGGAAAATGGTTTGCTGAGGTGGCTAAGATCTATGGTAAGAAGTTGTTATGAAGGAAAAATACATCTGCCAGTTTTGCTGTCACACCCCAACCTGCAGAAGTCACAGACACAATGTGACAAGAGCTTCGTTAGAATGGAGGAGTCTCTGACTGTGTGGGTGGAAGACATGAAGAGGAAGGGTGTTCCACCTGGCAGCCTTGTGGTGCAGCCGAGGGCACTGAGACCACGGAGGACTTCAGCGGCAGGCTGGGGGGCCCAGCCACCACTGGGCGTGAGGAATGGCCACAGGTGGAGAATAGCGTTGGACTGGTGTGGTGGTGTGGATGTGAGGTGTCCCCCAAAAGCTCATGTGTGAGACAAGGCAAGAAGGTTCAGAGGAGAAACGATTGGGTTGTGAGAGCCTTAACCCAATCAGTGGATGAATCACCCCAGGGATTAACTGAGGGGTAACTGAAGGTGGGTGGGGTGTGGCTGGAGGAGGGGCCTTGGGGGCGTGGCTTTGGGATACCTTGGTGTCTGGCAGGTGGAGACCTCTCCCTGCTTCCTGCTCACCATGAGCTGCCTCCCTCCTCCACGGTGTCCTGCCTCCCCGTGAGCCCTGAGGAATGGAGGCTGCGTCTGTGGACTGGGAACCCCAACTAAGCTCTTCTCCTGTGGAACTGCTGGCCAGGTCTCTCAGTTGCAGTGGAGGAAACCTGACTGAAACAACTGGACAACGTGGCCAAGAGGCTGTGTCTGCCAGGAGGAGGCTGCGCCCACTTCTGGGAAGGTGACGAAGCTGCCAGGGAGGAAGAACCGTCCCAGGGCGTCTGAACGGCCATGACCCAGGTCTGCTGGAGAGAGGCCCAGGGCACGTCTCAGCAGGTGCGCCTGACCCCAGGGTGTCCAACACGGAAGGGAGGGGGCGGCTCCTGTGCTGGGTGACAGCGTTGCAGGGCACGTGACGCCATGCACGGCGGTGAGTATAGAGGCCTCTGCTCAGACTCTGGTGGCGGGGAGCACGGTCACAGCCGTCTTGTCACGGAACAGCGTCACCAAAGCTGCGTTCCTGAGGCGAAAAGCTACTTGGAAGGAGCAGGATTGGGGTTTAAAGACCTGTTCATGGTGGACAATGCACCAGCCGTCCTGAACCTGTTTGCCATGAAAATGAAAAGGTCCAGTTGTCTTTTTACCTCCAAATACAACTTGGCTGCTTCAGCCGCTCGACCAGGGGGTTTTGGGTCGTCGAGGCCACACTCACTTGCCTGGTGTTGGGTTGCATTTGAGTGGCAATTGATGCATGCCCTCATCTGGGCAGGACCCGGAGCTGGAAAGCATTCGCTACTGCCGAAGCAATGACATTCATCAAGCTTCCGAGGATGAATTAAAACCAGAAACTGTAAATGCCTGCTGCAGAACGTATGGAGTGAAGTCATTAATGAGCTTAATGGCTTCCTGGGGATTGATGGAGAAGTGAGGAAGATCGTTCACACAGCAAGACAGGTGGGCGAGGCGGCCGCAGCTCAACGGAGAAGCAGAGAAGCACGAGAGCCACTGAGCAGCGGCGACAAGGAAAGTCTGGGGAGACCCTCTACCACCCACAGAGGAAGAGAGACGAGGTCAGAGCTGGAGAGGAAGGGCGGCGTGGACGTCACAGGGCCCCAGGAGGCCTGGACCTGGAAGGACGAAGCCGAGGAATATGACCGGGTCAGCAGGGTCACCAGGGAGCACAGCCTTTGCAGCAGTGTTCTGATGGGTACAGAGAGAGGGACACCCCCTTGGCAAGTTCCTCCAGAAGGGTTTGTCCAAAGCCCTCCACTCTGAGGGTCCCCAGACATCAACCTCGCCTGCTCCCAACCTCGCCGACCATGGGCATCACCGCGGCTCTGTGATCCATGTCACGGTCCTCTCTCACCATCTGAAGGCCACGGCAGCCTGACGCCAGGTCCAAAGGTGGCATCACTCACCTCCCCTCTGGGCCGGCATCACATCGCCCCTCTCTGTCGTCACCTTGCCCCACGTGGTCACAAGGAGAGGAGGGCAGCACTCTGAAGGTCCACAGAACTTTCATCTCAGGGCCGCTGCGCTTGCTGGGTCTCTCTGCCAGGGGTCACCGCTAACCCATCAGCACGCCGGTTACCAGTGGAGATTCCTCACCACTGTGCATGGTCAGGAGAAGGCACTATCTGCGGCTTTGTGCACCCACCAGGGGTCTTGGGACGTGCCGCTTGGGAAGGAGACACTGCTGTACTACCGACCAAAGAAGAGCAGAGACTTATAACCCATTCCAGCAAAAGGACGGAAAACAGTCCAAAGTAAACCGCAGTGAAACAACCCCATGCCCTATTATGGCTGAAGCCAAAGGAGGACGTACCCACAGAGGCAGCTGAGCAGGAGCCAGGACTCTGGGCACTGCAGGCGAGAACCTAGAACAATACAACAACCAAGAAAAATTCACAAATTGAACCAAAAATCTGTCATATGACCCAGCCATCTCACGCCTACCTGTGCATCGGCCCAGAAGAAAGGAAAGCTATGCTGTAAAGTCTCAGCAAACTTGCAGGTGAGCGCCCAAACAGACCATGGCCTGTCCATGCCACGGCAAACTGCTCCACACGCCCGGTCAGCCACGACTCAGCTCTGAATCGCTGGACAATTGTGCTGAATAAAGAAGTCAGGCAAAACAGCACATCTTTATAATCCAATTGATACACAATTCTACATAACCAAGATGTTCTGTGTGATAGGAAGAAACATGGAAGACAGAAACGAAAACCCCAAAATGGGTCTGGAAGGAAAAGAGCGTGTGATCATCGTGGGGGGTGAGTCTGTTTTCTCCCAGCCCACGTGTGTCTTCTGCCCTGTCGGAACGATCCTGCATCGCGAGCAGCGGGGCTCTAAGGACAGGCTGTCAGAGGACTTTAAAAGGTGCATTTCCCTCCATTTATGGACTACTCTACTAAAGTGGCCGCAGGTGCTGTGGGAAACGAGGAGAAGAGGCAGACAGATACATTCCCGCCTGCAGCGGTCACACAGGGGCGAGGAGGACCGGCTCACCCCTCCACAGCGGCCCTCTGTGGCCATGCATTAGTGCAGAGACCGGCCGTTGCCAGTGGAGGGCCCCAGGCTGGGTGCTGGCACTGTCGTCCCCGAGTCCCCCTCCCAGGCTCTGCAGCTGGCACCGTGATGCCCAGTAAGCGTGCTGCTCAGTTCTGGGTCAGTCCTGGAGAAGTGACTTACTCCTAACACTGCCCCACTTCCTCCCAGTTGGGGTGAGGAATTGTCACGGTCACAGACTTGGAATGTGTTGGCTCATGTAAACAAATGGACAAACCGAAACACAGACATCAAGACGCTGGACTTTCAGGAGGCCAGCTGTGCCCGGGACCAGATCAGCCAAAGTCCCTCCCTCCCTAGGGACACAATGGAGATAAGAACACACAGGGCTGTCCCTGTCCTCACAGAGATAGCACTCTCACAGGAAAGGGACATTCATGAAGATAAAGCATCACGGAGACCTGAGGTGGCAAGGCTGCCGGTGGCCATGAGCTCGTGGAGGGACGAGCTGGCCATGTGCTAGACAGGACTGAGAGCTCGGGCACAGCCTCGAGCACTGTCTTCGAGTTGGTGACCTTAGGGACAAGAGACTGACCATCAGGACAGCCAGGAGAAGGTGCCAAGGACAAGCAGTGAGCATTCCTGTGAGGAATATGGTGTGGCCTGCTTGAGGGGACTGTGAGCACGAGGATGCTGTGTGGAGACAGCTGGAGACCTGGGAGGTGAGGTGCTGACCAAGGTCCAGACCAGGGCAGGGGCTGGCCTCAGCTAGGAGAGTGGCGGGGTCTGACAGCCACGCTCTGGGTGAGAGCGGAGTCCAGGGACCAGGAGTGGAACAGGGAGGAGATGACAGGCTCAGGAGGAGGGAGTGGAGCCTGTCTAGGATGGGGACCGGCCGGTCGATGTCCACAGCAGAGTTGGGGCCATTGGGAAGAAATGGGAGCCACCCAGAGTGCCTCCCAGGGATCCTTCACTCCAAGAAGGAGCCTTCTCTCGGAACCCTGACAACTCAGAGTCCAGGCCGGCCCTGGCTGGTTGTGAGGCAATGGCCCCGCACACTGGAGGGTGGCTCTGGTGGCAGTTACCCTCCACTGTGACAGCCGCCTCACCCAGGTGGTGACCCTGTGGAGTTCTGAATTTTAAATGCATAGCTTATCCGAACTCTGCAGCTGTTAATGTTTTAGCTATTGGTCGGCCTTCTCAGGATGCCTCCGGGTCTGCACACACAGCCCGAGGAGCCACACCAAGACTGCCCCTGGCCTTTCTGGGTGGCTCAAGGGGGCCGTGGACACTTTCACCAAGGGGTGTCCCTGAGTGCAGGAGAGGAGGCGGAAGGAGCTCCTCTTATTTTCATGGTCAGACTCCAAATAATCTCCAAGGGGCCATTTGCAGCGTGCTGGAGGGTGAGGAGAGAGAAACGGCAGCTTGGTTCACAAACGAAGGCAAAGTGAGGTCTGCCCAAGCCGTGGGACCTGAAGTGGGTCGTTCTGTGCACAGAGAGAACCATTTGTGCTTTATCTCATGATCGGGAACTAGGTGATTTCGTGACTGCTCAGATGGCAGCGGACCCATGCTGCCCACTGTGCAGAGAGCCTGGCTCTCGCAGAGCCTCTCTTCGGGGGACCTGGAGGAAGCTGGGGTACCAAGCATAGAGACCATGGCAGTGCGTGGTCAGGATGTGCAGGCTGGCAGGGGGTCGCCAGGCAGGTAGACTCCAGCCCCGAGGAAGAGCCTGTGGGCTGTCGAGGTGGAGGCCACGCTGGGCGCAGTCAGGATGCCGCTCCATGCCCACTGTCCATCTTGGACTGTAGGACGCTTGCTCTGAGGATCCCACCCTCTCAGGAGCTAGTTAGGTAAACAAGCTCAGGCCGGGCTTCTCTCCTCTGCTTGGTGAAACTGGCCTGTTGTTCATGGACCTACACCTGAGCACAGGCAGTGGGTGATTTGGGACACCCTGGCCCTGTGCACACACGTCACGGAGTCCTCACCAGCAAGGGTGACGGCAGACTGGCTCGCGTTCTTCCCTGGTGCTCATATAGCGCACTGGGGTGTAAGTGGCCCCTTAGGCCCTTAGGGGTGTAAGTGGTCGTTGCAGGGCCAGGGACTGATCCCAGTGTCTTACGACTAACATGCACCCTCTGGACTGGGCCCTGTTAAGCAGGTGGGCTACGGGGCTCCTTTTCCTGCTTCTCCTCGGCCTTTCATGATACCGCGCAGAATCAGGATCAGAATCAGAGAGGGCCTTTTATTGAAGAGTTATCTAATATCAAGCCCTCATTTCATCAAAACACAGCCCTCTGCTGAGCGCCACCTGTGGTTGGCTGGTGGCCAGTTTGGTTTTTATCTTAATGAGAGTGGAGCTGTGCTGTTGCAGTTGGGAAGGGCGTTGTGCACGTGCATCCTGGCCTGGGCTCCACCCGCCCGCCCTCTCTGGCTCTGCCTGTGCTGTGGGTGCTGCCCATTCAGGAGAAACAGGAAAAGCCTCCTTTCCACCTGCGCTTTCCAGGGGGCAGGCAGGAAACACAGCCAAGGCTGCCCTCCAGAGCACGACACCTGGGTGGTCTGTTGGGCTCCGTTCCCAAGAGAGCATGTGAAGGAGGCTGGGTCAGCCTGCCCTTGACTTGGTAAAGGTAACACAAGTACCTTCAGATCAAGTACTATGAGTTCTGGGATCTGCATCAGGGAAACCCTGAGGTATGGGAGATAGGGTGGGGATCCAGCCCGCGGAGCCCGCCACGTGAGGATCCTCCTGGGATCCGGATGGTGGATGGAGCGAGTTCATTGCTCTACTGTCTTCACCCTCACAGATGGTTAAAATATTTCAGAATAATATGTTTTTTGAGAAATGCACGTATCCTGGTGGAATTGGGATGGGGTAGAATGTGGACGTAATGTCACACAGAGGTGGCTTTCCTCAGCTGCACGGTGGCAGCCTACAGGCCCATCCCCGCGGTTGCCCCAGGTGAACGGGCAGATCAGGGCCCCCTCTACGCTCTCCAGCATGGTGTTGGGATGGGTTCCCAGGCGGCCTGCAGGTGGTCCCCACATGAACTTCCTCTCCTAAGACGTGAGCCAGAATTATCCCGACAGCAGGAGTGCACTGGGTGCTGGGTTCCCATCAAGGAGGAGCAGGTAGAGGAGCCTGAGGAAAGTTGAAGCAGGAGGACGTTGGAGAAGGTCTTCGGAGACCAGGCCTGGGACTGGCAGGATCAGCCTGGGTCCCCGGGTGCCTGGAGGGCTGGAGGCCAGTTAGTGGCTAGTGCTTCAGGGCTGAGGCCTCAGCCGTCCCCTCTTCTGCGAGGTTTCTCCAGTGAAGATATTTTCAGATATTTGCTGTCTGTTGGGAAATAAATTCTGTTATCTGACATTTGCAAAGAAGATGTGGGAGGGAAAGACAGAGCTCTTCCCGGGACCTTTACCAGGAGGTGCTACCTCTAGCATGCTGTGTGCCTTGCAACCCCGAGGGCCTGGGTGTCTGCTGTAGGTTTGCAGGGGCTCACTCTTCACCCCAGATTCCTCTGCCTGTACCTAAGCAGCAAAGGGACATGGCGGGTGCCGGTAGACCCCGTGACCTTGGGAGGCCTGTCTCCAGCCCAGCCTTGCGGCACTGCTCAGGTAAGTAGTATGCTGCCCCGAAGCCTTGCAGATACACAGATCCAGGCTTGGCGGACGAGCTGAGCAGGTGGCCTCAACACGGAGAACGGATGCGCCTCCGAGCTCTTCTCTGAATGGCTCTTCTTCCTTCCCAGTCCCATTGCCCTCTCCCCACACATCCCCCCACAGCACATTCTCCAACTCCGAGAGGTGCCTTTGAACGCTGAGCCAGCGTGCAGCCCCTGCAGAGAGCCAACCCTGGGAACAGGGGTGGCTTCACCAGGGGTCAGCCTTGCTGGGACTCGGAGCAACCCTCCCTGACACGTGCAGAACACGACTCTCTGCTCCAGGAGTGGCCAGGCAGACCCACGGTTCCGAAGCAGCCACCAAGGAGACAGAGCAGTGACCCAGAGGCGGAGCACGCACGTGGAGCCCGAAAGACGACTCGAGAGGGGACGCCAGCAGAACCCAGGCACTGTACGGCTCTGGAAGGAGAGTCCAGAAGGCTCCTGGAAGCAAAGGTTTTGCTGTGCATGTGTGATGCACGTGTGTGGTGTGTGCATGATGTCTGTGTGTGGTATGTGGGTGTGCACTGTGCACTGTGCGTGTTTTTGTGTTGTGTGTATGGTGTATGCATGGGGTATATGTGGCTTGTGTGTGTGATGCCTGGAGATGTGCATTTTGTATGTGGGTGGTGTGTGATGTGTGTGTGTTGTGTCTGCAGTGCGTGTTGTATTGTATGATGTGTGTTGTGCTTTGTGTGCTGTGTGTAATGTCTACGTGTGTCATGTTGTGTGGCTGTGGAAGGTGTGTGGGTTGTGTGGTGGGTGTGGGGGTATGTGGGTGTGTGCACTGTGCCTGTGGTTTGTGTGGTGTGTGTTTTGGTGTATGCATTGTGAGGTGTGTGCAGTGTGTGCCTTCTGTGGATGTGGGTGTGGTATGTGTGTAGTGACAGCTGGAGTGAGATCTAGGAGACACCTGAGCCACATGGGGACCTGGGGTCTTTGTCCTGTGTTCTCCCTTCATGTTCTGACATTTCCTCCCCCTACCGTCCCCGGCAGGAGGGCTGGGCTGGGTCCTCCTGGCATCCAGGTATGTGCTCCTGTTTCCCCAAAGCCATCAGGAATCAGCGACTATGTTCAAGAAGATGCTTTGCAGGCTTAAGAACATTGGGGTTTCTGGTAGACATTTTATTGAATAGCTTGTATGCTTAGTGAGTGACCATGAATCCCAAGATCTCACCCTGTGCTTGAGGCATCCTGGCCTCAGCTCCTGTGTGTGCAGGTGACTGAGACCTTTGGTGACTGCCCGAGTCTGTCTGTCACCGCCGTGGCTTCTCCGTGACTCTTGGTCCAGGACCCCTGTGTTCATATGGATGTGCCTACCCGAGAGCTCCTGGTCCTTGACTCTGCTGTCTGTTGCTTATTGCTTTGTGTTGAGGGTATAGAGAATTTAATTCTGTAATGGGGGTGCCCAGAACCTGGCTCAGAGCTTTCCTGTACATGATGTCATCCACCTTGGTGCAGCATTTCCAGCTGCGTCTGTGTGTATGCCAAGAGTGCAGTAGTACTCTGATTCCTCGAGGACGTGCTATACGACCTTTCTGCAAGCTGGGTGCTCCAGAAGCAGACACTGGGGTGGAATTTGGGGTGTGCGACACTTGCCAAGAACCCAAACCTAAAAGGAGGGCCCAGAGTGGGCAGCGAAAAGGGACACTGCTACTCTCCTGGCAGTGCACGAGGGACGAGCACTGCCCGACAGGGTGTCTTCAGTTGTCCTGGAAAACGGCTGACGGTGAGCTCTCCAGGGGAAAGCCCTACTGGGTCCGTGTGAATGTACTCCTGTGGGGGCCGAGGCTAGCTGCACGCCGCGGCCAGAGGCAGGAACTGGCTGACTTCAGGCTCACGGGACTCACAGCTTCGGATCCCCGGGGACGCTGTACCCTGGCTCAGCTCAGGCCCTGGGCATGGGCTGGTCTGGAAGGACAGGCCTTGGTGTAGCTCTTTCTGACAGAACTGTCCACTGGCTGCCTTCAGTGGGGCAGCGGATGCTGCTTCCTGGATGACCAGGAGCACGCACAGCTCCTCCACATTCCACCTCCTGGGACGCTCGATCCACTTGTCTACGTAGCGACACTGTAGCTGATGATTCCTAAGACCCTTTTCACGTTCCCTGAACAAGGTGCACTGCTTCTGAAGATGCCGACCTAGAGCCGGAATGCTCGGGACACAGGCACGAGGGCCAGGGGGTCATGGGGTGTGGTGTGAGGCTCGGGCCTCATGTTCCTAGAGCCACATCTTCTCCCACCAGGTGCACATCCACATCACCGCTCCGTGACAGCAGCACAACTCGGCTGTTGTGACGTCACAGGTGAGGGTGCTCACCACCTCCCTCACTGGCACCCTGCCTAAGCCCCAGTGTCTCCCCAAATTCCTGCCGTGGTTTCACCAGGTCCCTGCTTCCTCTGCCCTTGTGTTCCTATGGTGTCTCCTGAGAGTGTCAGTCAGGGGTCTTGCAGTGAAGGGGGGCCACGCCCCAGCTCTTCTGCCTCACTCCTGTGATTGGGACCATTCCTGTGGACAGCCACGGGACCTGGGTGCAGAAATAAGCAAGCTTCTTGTCTTCTTGGAGCCTCTGGTCCATCAGGACACGTGGACATAGTTATGTCACGATCCTTCCACTAACTGTCGGAAGAGCGTAGAGAGCAATGACGACGTGAGGTGAAAGGTCCAGGAGACCTGGAGGAAAGGCTACTTCGTCTGAGATCTGCAGAAGGCAGCAGCGAGCTGGAGCCAGGCATGAGCTGACACTCACTGGGAATGGCAGAACCTCGAAGCCGGTTCTCACGTCTTTGACCTTGAACTTGGGAGCATCGGGTGGTACTGTCCTTGCTGTTAGATGTGGAGACCCTGGGTGATCAGGATTGCAAGGCTGCAGGGAGCCAAGTTCAGGCTCTTCAGCACAGGACTGAAGGCTCTGCTGCACTGCTGCTTAAACCTCTGGGCCCGCCAGTCTGCTTCACAACATGAGACGTTGAAAAGGAAATCATTAATTGAGGATTGCATTCAGAAAATCAAGCATATGTCACCTCTCTACAGGGTCACTACCTACTAGACATTGTGCAGAAAAGTGCAGAATTATTTGCTTAAATTCTACACAAACAATATAAAATAGGGTCTACTAGTCCCATTTTGCTGACAAAGAAACCGAAGAGATAACGTCTCTGCTCAAGGTCACCTGGCAGTGAGCAGCCGGCGTGGTGAGCCAGGGCTGTGACCGTGGCCTGTGGGCTGACAGCTGGGGTCACCAGGAGCACTGCCGGCTCCTAACCATGCTTCCTGGGCGCCTCGCTCTTGAAACATAGAAAGCAGAATTGATTCCTTTCCTCCTGCCACCCTCTGCCCACCCCGAGGCTCAGCCGCGTGCCCTGCCTCCAGAGCTTTGGGAAGAATTTCAGCTCCTGTGAGTAAATCATGGAAAGGTTACAGGTGCTCTAGGTGATGCAGGACTGTCTTTAATTATTGCAGTTGCTCCCGAAAATTCTACTCTCTGTGTCCTCTTTCAGCATCACACAGACTTTCACAAGCATAAAGCCAAAGAATAAACACCGCCAACAAAGACAAAGCCGGCGAACCCGCTTCTGAGGAATTCCTCTTGCAAGCGGCTAATTGAAACATCCCCTCGGTTGGTGCCGCTCGGTTTTGACAGCCGCTCTGCCCCTTGTCATAAAATCGATGGTCTTCTTCTTCCTCCCCTTCCTGGGCCGCCTTGCTCTGACGGGGGCCCTTCCTTCCCACTGAGTCTTCCTCGGATCTCGGGGTTAAGTGGTCTTTTCATGCCGCCCAGCCAGACAGGCACAAGACATGGAGAGGCTTTTGAGAATGAGCCATGTTAAGTGGGCTTGATGGGGGTCACGGCCACCATTACTGCTATCACCACAGTGATAAAATGGCGTGGTAATGACGGGGAAGGTACTTATCACTGTCTTCCTGAGATCACTTAAGATACTTTGGGTCTGAAGCTTTTTGCCAAAGACAAATGGAACATGCACAAGATAGACGTGGCCACCGCAGAAGGCTTGTGTGTGACCCTGCGTGGGCCTGTGTCCACCTGTGCGGCTCCAGGAAGGGAGGGTGTGGTCAGGCCAGGGCCTGTCCTGTTCTGTGAGGCAGCCACCTGTGGGCTCAGGATCGGGCAGCAGACACCGCAGGGTGGGATCGCGGGCTGCCTTTCTCAAATTGCCGACCTGCTGTTTGTTTTCCTAAACTTCTGCGGTCATTGGCGGGGATGGACCCTTCAGAACCTAACTCACAGCAGCTCAGTCAGAGGGGACCAGAACTAGCTACCCTGAGCCCGGCCTGGTTCAGTGCCATCACTAGTGTGCTGTGAGACTTGGGTGAGATACTGAACTTCTTTATGTCTCTGTTCCCCAGGGTCCCCGACTCCTCCTGGCCAGCCTGGAACTGTCTTGGATTGCACACTGCAGTACCCAGTCCTGGGAAGCACTCAGTCCTGGGCAACTCCGGGTGATGGGCGACAGTGTTCAACTGGCACACACCAGACCTGTACACACACACACACACACACACACACACAACTTCACGTTTTCAGAGCCATGTTAGATTCATAGCAGAATCGGGAGGAGGGCATGGAAAATCCCACCCACTGCCCACCATGGAGGCCCACCTACCTCACGTGAACCCTGGCTCAGGGGTGTGTCTATTGTAAATGACACACCTCTGGGGACACACTGTCGGGTGGTCTGGGAGTCCAGCACTCTGTGGGTTTGGACTAACATGGGCCAGCGCCTGCAGGGCTCTCATGGAGCATGCCCTCTGCCTCGGAACCTGCGCCCCAGCCCTGGCACCCACCAATGCCCTGCACTGTCTCCACGCTGGGTTCTCCCATGAGCTTCTCCCACGCTGTGGGCTTCAGATTGTACAGAATGCAGCACGCTTACGGTTCTATTTTAAGTTATTTGTAGGTTTTAATGAAGCAAATCACTTTTCTGGGCTTTAATCACATCACCCATAAAATGAAGTACTTACAGCAATTTTAAAACCTATTCCAGTTCTAACGTTGTGCTATTCTGCAATCATTAATAGCTCTAAGATTTGTATTGATAAACTTTTTATAAAGTGCTGAGAATAGTGTAACAAGCCCCCTTTCCCACAAAAGCTTCACGGAGCAGCTGTGTTGAAAGCAAGGTCCCAGGAATGTGCACTCCAACGTCCTCCTGGTGAGGACACAGGCAGCACCGACCCGACCAGTAGAGACTTACCCCGTTCCTCTTCCTAGAGTCACTGTTGATATATTCACACAGACCTGTCATTCGACAAGATGACAGCATTTTAAGATTTGAAATGTAACTCACAGTTGCCAATATCCTTCACTGAAGAACAGACATTGGCCCAGAAAATGAGAGGAGTGGGTCTAGACAGAGGAGGCCTGATCCAGGGCCAGCGGCTGCAGANGGGTATAGACAGAGGAGGCCTGGTCCAGGGCTAACAGCTGCAGATGCAGGTGTAGACGGAGGAGGCCTGGTCTAGGGCCAGCAGCTGCAGACGCGGGTGTACACAGAGGAGGCCTGGTCCAGGGCTAGCGGCTGCAGACGCGGGTGTACACAGAGGAGGCCTGGTCTAGGGCCAGCAGCTGCAGATGTGGGTCTAGACAGAGGAGGCCTGGTCCAGGGCTAGCAGCTGCAGACGCGGGTGTAGACGGAGGAGGCCTGGTCTAGGGCCAGCGGCTGCCTGGCTGGGCCAGCGGCCTCACAGTCCAATTTCTTCAAGGGAAACCCAGAGCTTTCTGGAGTCTGAGTTGGAGCGTGGAGATGTGGTCTGCGGCCTTCACACACTAACTTCAGCAATAGTGGAAAGTAAGGTTGCAACCAGCCACACTTCAGATCAAGACACAAACCACAGGGAGCAGGGGTGAAGCCGTCCTTCACCAATCCTAAGTAGCACTTTCTTTTTTTTTTCCTTTTCTAACGAATATTTACCCTCTTCCACATCAGTACTGTGACCCGCTGCCTGCATACCTTGTCAGCTGACTGATGCATCAACATGGATCCAGCCAATGGATGTGGCCACAAAATTCTGTGCCTCTCTGCCCTACCACTCTGTCATGTCATCCTTGGAAGAGCTGATGGCCCGGGAGTTCCATGCATGCCCTCGGCTCAGGGGTCTTCCATGCTTCCCCACAGCATGGAAGGATTGAAGAAGGGACCGGAAGGCTCTTGGGTATGGAGGCCTGCCTGCCACTCCACACGCTGCCTCCAGTGACTGCCATGCACTTGAGAGCAGCCAGGTGGCCTTCTCACCTGGCTACCGCAGATGGCCCTTAGAAACAGCTGGTGAGCCTCCCTATCCCTGGGTCCTGGGTGTCCTGGTTGGAGTTGACCGTGTGCGGGTGGCTTGCTCCTGGACTCGCTGTTGCTCCGCATGTCTGCTTGGTTCTGGGGCCACCTGCTGTGGTGTGTGTCTGGGGAAGTCGGAAGCAGGACTCCTCTAGTTTGTGAGTCCCAGAGGCGTGGCCAGCAGAGCATGACACCAGGAGACGGGCCACACAAGGGGAGCAAGTTCCAGAGGTCTGTTGAGAAGAGAGCACCTGGTGCCCTGTGCAGGCCAAGACCCTGGAGGGCTGATCTTCTGCACAAACACGAGGGAGGCAGGGCGGTTCTCCTCCCCTCCCTCCTTCCTTTATTCCCCACTTCCTACTCTCCAGCCTCCACTTATTTCCTGATTAGTGATTTACTAAGAATCCTGTGCAAAAGGTCCCACGTCAAGCCCCTGGGGATGAGGGAGGCTGGAGAATGGGAGAAAATGGAGAGTTCCTGCAGGTTACTGGGGGCATTGTGAAAGCCACCGTCAGCCACCCTGGTCACTTCTTCTCCTGTTCAGACTGGATGGGCTCTGGGCTGGGGCACTTTCTGGTGCCCTCCACTCCTCAGAGAGGCCAGCACAGACATCCCCTACCCACGCCTACTTCAGTTCCCTCCACGTTGATTCCGGAGAAGATGAAGGACAGCTGTAGGGAACTCCTGCACCACCTGCTGCCCAAGAGGAGGTGTCCTCAGCTGGTCTGAGTCTAACGGGGAGGTTCCAGGGCCACCAGCGTTTTCACAGTGGCACAGCAGTGGGTATTCACCTGGCAAGGAAACCCAGTGGAGTTCACCAGGACGATGCCGCAAAATGACAAGATGAGTTTACAGGTGGCTGTGCACATTGTCAGCTGCGCTGAATGATCCAAAGTGGTCACTAGCACCCTATGCGGGAGTTCAGAGGGAGAGAATAACCACATGGGGGTGTGGCTCTCCTTTGTCTCAGTGAAGGGCTTCCCGAGGGAAGGAGAGAGGACTTTGAATGGCACTCTGTGTGGCGCCCTGGGCCTTGAGCTTTGCTGCTGACCTTCGCTCTGGCCTGGCTCCACTCTGCAAGCTACACGTGCTGCCCCGTCCGCCTTCCACCAGGAGGGTCAGGGCAGTGTGCCGAGCACAGCTCTGGCTCCTGGACCAGGGTGGTTGGCTCCTGGCACTCTGCCCCGCCCACCCAGTCCCAGCGTCTGTGGAGAGTGGACGATGTGCCAGGCGTGGCCCCCGCCATGATGCCCCACTCTGAGCCGCGGTGAGAGATGCCCGTGAAGTGAGGCAAGGGGATGGCAGAGGGGGAGACCAGTTTCAAGAGAAGGGGTCAGGAATGTCAAGTGTGCTGGGCATGGAGAGGTGGGTGAGAGATTCTCCCTGGCAGGTGAGGGGGGAAGGAAAGGGCGCAGAGAGGGAGAGCGTCACCAGGAACTCTCAGGGGAGAAGGAGAAGAGGGAGCTTGGAGCAGGAGGGGCAGCTGCCTGGTTCCTGCGGGGCTGCTCCGGGACACCAGGGAGAGGAGAGGTGTGGGACTGAAGGGCCAGGGCCAGGGTCCTTCCTGGTGGAGCACAGCCCACGGGGTGGAGGGGGCTAGAGGCTGACTCGCCTTTAACACAGACACTGGAGGGAAGGTCAGCAGGGAGGGCAGGCACGGACTAGAGGAGGAGTGGTCTGCGGAAGCCACTGCAGCTCCAAGTAGGAGATCAGACCTGGAGTTCTGCGCATCGCAGGGTCCTCCCCACTTACCTCCCCAACCCCCACGGCTCTCCTCTATGCCTCTGTCTCCACATGCCAACGAGACTGTGGGTCGGTGTACTCAGGGTGCCCTCCAGGTCCACCTCTGCTATTGCAAATGGAGGATGTCTTTCCGTGTTAAAAGCAGATAGCATTCCTTCCCACGTACAGTGCCTCTTCCACATCTGGGGGAGGGAAGGGGGGACGGAGCGGGAGGGAGGAAGGACTGCCTTATTTCACAATGGCCATGGAATCCGAGCTACAGAACTGAGGCTGCAGGCCCACTGCCTGGCCAGATGTGGCTTTTTCTCTCTTCCCTTTAGGATGCTCATGACGGTCCCAGGCCTGAGAGTCCTGCACCCCGTAGAGACCCCTCTAGAACAGCACTGACCAACACATCTGGAGGAGAACCACATGAGGAGATAAAAATCCTCAGTAAAAACAAAGAAACAGGTAAAATAATTTTCACATGCTACATTTAATTCAGTTTCACCAAAGCGTCGTCATCACAGCAAGTGCTTTAGGCTGCTGCAGCAAAGCCCCGTGCGCACAGTGGGTCGTTCCTTCTGGACACAGAGTTGTGGAGGCCTCTGAAACCTCCCCCACAGGCAGAAAGAGGCGCCAGTGGGACCCAGCGGAGGAGTCCCAGGAGCAGCCCCTGCCCCCGCTCCGTGGCTGCAGGCCCCCCTCCTCCTGGCCCTTCCTCCTGGCCCTGGTCTCCTCCTCCTCAGCAGCTGCTCTGTCTCCCACTCACAGAGAAGCACAGGACTGTGGGGAGCACCCGTGGCCCCAGAGCATCTTCCTGTATAACACACTTCATCTGCGCACCCAGGTCAAGAGCCCATTTCCATATTCAGAGCTGGGAACACGGTATCCTCGGTGGCCATCTGTCAGACCACCACACATGCAATCAATACCCACATTTTTAATGACGCATTTTGCATTTTTCTATTGAGTCTGAAATCCAGTATGTCATAGCACATCCAAGTCACCTTGGGTGCCAAATTTTTAATGTCTTAAAATGAAATAAAGTCCTACTTTACCAATAAAATTTAATGGAAAAATAGCTTATTCTCCTACCGATTTTGGAATTTAAGTTTAAATTAAAGAAAAGGGAAGTTTGGTTCCTCAGCGGTGCCAGCTGCATTCCTGGTGTTGGTGACCTGGTGGAGCTGACTGGTAATGGCTGCTGTTTGGGGTAGTACAGATTTAGGACAGCCTCCTTTTCCCTGGTCACCCTCAAGCCAAGGAAATGCATAAGGGCACATCCACCTGCCTGGACTTCAGTACACCGCGTTCCCGGAGTGACTTCCTTTCCAGCTCTAAGAGCACCTTTGTGGGTCTGCGGTCCCTGCCTTACCAATGTGCACACAGACCTAGAGACGCGGGCTGAAGAGGACGCCTGGCTCTCACGGGTGCCTTGCTCTGGAGCATCCCCAGGGCACCCCGGTCCCTGTGGCTCGACCCTGGTGCTTCCCTCCCATTAAGAAATTCATGTTTGGTTCAGAAGTGACTTTGCCAAAGGTGGATTCCTGCCCTAAAGCATTACTAAACAAGACGAGGCCCTGAAGACAGTGGCATCTAGTTCTTTCCATTAAGAATTATAGCACTTAATGAAATTGAAAGAAAACTCAAATAAAATATGGTTCTGTGAATTTTAAAAATTATATGTCCCCTTCCTTTTAAATTGTAATGAATTGACACTGAATTAGTGTCTGCAATATATTTCATTGCATCTATTTTGTACTTTTGGTTAAGAGAAGAAATATTCATTTGTATTATTTTCTACTTTTGTGTGTGTGTGTGTGTGTGGTACTGGAGATTGAAGAGCCTTGTGCGTGCGAGGCAAGCACTCTACCAACTGAGCTGCATCCCCACCCCCCGTTTTCTACTCTTTGTAGCATTTTGGATGCATATTTTATTTATCTCTTGAATAGCCCTTCAAGTTACATAAGAAAATTACTTTATGAGTATATCGAGATCCATGATTTTAAGCACAAAATGCATGCCAGTATATATTTGTTGAGTGAAAGGAATAAAAAAATAAAAAATAGAGAAGATTGATAGCATAGATAGATAAATAAAATAATTAATAAAGTAAGTGAACTCACCTGAGTGCGCGGATGCAGCATTTGAGGTGTTAGAAGTCACGCATATTGTGTGTAGCGTGGCCTTGTCAATGTCGGAATTGTGATGACTCGGTTTTTTTCCAGGGGCTGCTCTTGACATCTCCGCCCTGCAGAGTTCCGAGGGCCCTCTTCTGTGTCAAGCAGACATTCCATCTTCTCGCTGAGCCTCCCCATCCCCTCCTCCCCCTCCTATCCCCTCCTCCTGTGGTGCTGTGGCTGGTGATATTGACAGACTAAAGGATTACTCGTTTCCCACAGCCCCACAAGGTAAATTAAAAAAAGGAAAAGTCAAAGCTATTTCTGGACCCTCTCGCACGTAGGGACTCCCAACTCAATACATCCTGGTTGCTTGGAAATGGTGCTTATTAATGAGTGGGGAAAGTACGCCAGCTCACGGGGCTTTGGGGTCACCTATGTAAGGGATAATGTGCCTCCCCAACACACGTCTGCCTTGGATTCTTGTAAGTTGTTGAGCACAAGAGATTGGGAATATGCTATGACTGTTATAGATCTTAGAAAGCAGTAAGCCATCAGAGGAGCCAGTGACAATTCCAAAACCTTTCCAGATTCTAATGTGAAATTAGTCTATTGGTCCAGAAAAGTGGCAACAGTTATTTATAGGATTGTCATATGCCCACACAAGAGCAGACTAACTATCACTCCTTTTTTTTTCCCTAGGAAAATAAAGCCAGCAAGAAATAGAAAATAAGTACGCATTAAGGTGGGCAGAGGTGGCTGTGAGTGCGGTGTCTGAGCTGTGCTGTTAAGTGGGAGCCGTCACGCAGCGTGGCACTCTGAGCCTTGACGTCTGATCTTTTGAATATAACACTGAACCTCTTGAAGTGGCGCAGACAGTAGGATGTTAGAGAAAGGCTGCACTGGAGCCGAAGGCAGAAGCAGGCCTGTGCAGACACTGGAGGCACTTCTCATGTAGATGACACACGAGCAGATGGATGCCCGCAAAGACCGCAGGGTAAGGGCACCTCTGCTCGCCTTCCTGAAGTCACTGCACACAGCAGAATCAGGACAGCAGCCACGCCTCTTCAGCCAAGCCACAAAGCAGTCAGCACCTGGGGCTGTGACAGGGGGCATCCAGGGCCTGGGAAGGGCACCTCTACTCAAGGGGATGCCAAGAGCAGACTCCTCCCCTGAGAAACCATGGCTCTGGGCAAAATTATCCCAAGAAAGTCACACATTCTAAAACCCCAATATCTGACCTTTAACTTGTGATGTGGAGGCTTCTGAGCTCACACAGTCCACCACAGAGGGATATTTGTCTCAAAATCAGAAAGGCCATTTTGGCAGTGTGCAGGCCACTGTTAGGTGGCTATGGCCCTGAAGAGCCACTGAGATTGGGAATTAGGCTATTACTGTTATAGATCTTGGAAAGCAGTAAGCCATCATGTCTGAACCCTGGGACACAGCAAAGGGGAAAAGGGTGTGGATGGAGTGAAGGTCACTAATCAGTTGACCCAAGATGGGAAGATCATCCCTGAGGAGGCAGGAAGGCCCAGTGTGGTCCTAAGGATCCTGAAGTGGGTGAGAGGCCAGGGTCAGAATGGGAGGAAGCATCCGGAGGAGACCCAACTGGCCATTGCTGGCTGGAGATGGACAGAGCCAGGGATGTGGTGTCTGGTAGAACGACAAAGGACAAGAAGTGGACCCCAGGGCCCCAGAGAGGCCACACCCTGCCCCATCCTGCATTAGCCCAGGGAGACCCAGGTTGGACTTCTGACGTGCAGAGCTGTAAGATAATAAAGGCACATTGTTGTAATCCACTGAGCTGGTGACACTTTGGTGTAGTGGCCGTAGCAGCTGCTACGTGGTGTGGCCTGCGCTCTCCCTCGCCGTGTGGCTCTCGCGCACCTCTGCTCCCTGCAGGCTGAGCTCCTTGTCAGCCTCAGCGCCTGGCCCTGCCCTGCCCTACAGGGCCTGCGAGGCCTAGGCTCGGGCTCTGGGGGACCGGGTGGCAGACGCCATGCAGACTGCCTGGGTCTCCTCCAGCATCCCTCCAGGAACGGGCGGGCTCCGAGAGGAGGGGTCAAAAGAGCATGGTGGACCCGTGTCCTGGGGCTGGGTGAAGACGGCCAGGCACTGGGAGCAGCGGTGGAGGGAAGGGAGGGGCGGGCGGTAGACACGCTGTCTTCATCTCTGGTGTCCAAGAGTCACCGAGGTTTGAAGAGCTTCTGTGGAGCTGTGGAGCTCATCACCAGGACGAGACCAGCAGCTCTCCAACCAACCCGGTGAAGGCCAGCAGACAGGGAGCACAGCCACCACGTCCAGACCAGTGCATCCCACACGGGTGTCACTGGGACGCACTTGCTAAACATGACCTGGAGGTCAATGACAAGAGGACCTGGAAGCGGGCCTCTTGACCAAGGAGCTGACCCTGGGGATGTGTGCTCACTCAGACAGTAAAAATATGAGATGTGACAAAACTGGTCATCAGCCCTCGCCCCCGATGACAAAAACGCAGCTGGCGGAGCACTTCACTGGGTTTGGAAAGCTGCCCACGAGGGCCACCCCTGGTCCCTCCCTTGCTCTGCTCACTGGTTCACTCGTGTGTCTGATGAGGAGCCTGCCTTTGGCTCACCACGGACACCCAGACACACTTCCTTGAACCACGGAAGCCACGCGGCCGCCGTGCGCACCACTGTTGGGCAGTGAGCTGGACAGAGGATGGAGTGACAGGTGTGGCCTTGGAGGGAAGGAAGCAGTGTTCTGATGGAGGTAAAGTCGTACTCGAGAAGGACTCAAGAGGAAAAGTAAACTATTGGGATTCGTGTCCACTCTGCAGTGTTGGAGATTCCATGGCTGTCCACTGCCACTGGGCTGCCCTCTGCATTGGCAGATATGGTGAGCTCACTGCCCTCGTCCCCTCAGTTACAACCCATGCTTGTCTCCTGTCACCCCAGCAATACAATACCTCTATTCTGATATAAAAATAAAATAAAACCAGTTGCCATATCAGGAAGGAATGTTCAGACGTATAGTAGCTGGGTATGCTCACGTAGGGGTGTGTGTGCGTGCATGTGTGTGTTTTCTAAGGAGAAAAGTGAAGGGTTCGATTTTCTCCCATGAAAACTCCTGCGGAAATCTCCGTGCAGGTTTCAGGTCAAGCCAAAGACCCTCACGCCCCTTTGTATTGCAGGATGCCTCCACCTAAGGGCTCCGCCTACCCAGTCACGGGGTTTACACAGTCCCAGAAACTGCGCACATGGAGAGAGAACCCTTTGTTATTTCTTCCCCTGCAGTACTGGGTCGGAGGCCAAGGCCTCAGGCTTGCTAGGCCAGTGCCCGACCCTGGCTTTGTCCCCAGCTCTCATTGTAGCATCTGAAATGGGGGAGGAAGGAAAGAGGGGCACAAAACCCAAACAATCCCTGAGCCAAATTAATGTGTCAAGTGTACTTGATTCATTTTGAAGTTCTCGGCGCGGCCGACAGGAACATGGAGCCACATTGGCGTGTTTAACAAGGTTTCCTTATTTGAAAAATGAAAGGAGTGAAGACAGTTTCTAAGGTCACTTCTGGCTCTAACCTTTCCCTTTTAGAGCTTGTAAATTCTTGAATCTGCCGACACTGGCCTGTTGTTCCTGCCCACCCGCTGCCCCCACCCCTGCCTGCAGCAGGGTCCTGAACACAATCTCAGCTGGGTGGAGGGGGAGAGGTGGCCACTGTGTGCCTGGCGTGGTGCTAGAGGACTTCCCTGCCTGCATTACCGCCCCGAATGTCTGTAACAGGGGTGGGGGTGGGGTTCTCTTGGAAACGGATTGCACTTAGAGACATGGCTCTTAAGATAAAAGGGGTTACACCCCATCAGCCTCGCCATGCCCTGCAGGAGGTGGTGAGGAAGGGGGCTGTGGCCAGGACCCGGACTTCAGCCAGAGCCCTGTGTCAATCACTAGGTAATCACCCACGGCTGGCGAGGACTGCTCCCAGCTTTGGGCAGCATTGCTGGTGACCATTCAGCACCGGGAAGGCAGCTGTTGGCCTGGGGTGGAAAGCCATCTTGCCCACCAAGGTAGGGAGGCCCCGAGAATGAGAAGCCTGATGTAGGAATCACTTGTTTCCTTGAAAAACTGCGAGGGAGCCCTAGCTCTCTATTTAGACGTCAGCATCAATAAAGTAGACCATTCTGCATCCCTGTAACGGCTCTCTGCGCAGCAGCAGGGCCCACCGACAGCCCTGGCCGAGGCACACTCTCTCCTGGCAGCCGCCTGGCAGGCAGCCCCAGGAGCAGACATCAGCAGCAGCAGGTCTGGGCGTGGCCTCAGCCACCTGTGGATGTGCACAAGGCTGTGACCAGCTCTGCCATGCTGTCACACCCACATCAACTTCTGAACTCCCCAACACGAAGCAGAGAAGGAGGAGCCAAAGTTCTACTTCGTAGATTGTGAAATAAAGCAATTATTTGTGAAAAATCTCAAATTCATTTTAAGAAGAGATGGTAGAGTATCATTTCTGAAATCATAGCTCCTAATCTGTGCAGGAGTTTCAGAGCTCTGCCTGCACGTCTCCGGGTGTGATGGAAGCATCATTCTGGGTCCGCTGCCATAGTTCTTTCTCTTACATGGTGGTCTGTATGTCGCCTAGCCCTTCCCTCTATGCTGCGTCTTCCTCCCACATCTTATAAGTAATAGGAGTGTTTGTGAAAAAGCTTTGTGTGAGTTTATTTCAGATTCCCTTCCTAGAATTGGAAAAATGGCACAAAATGGGAGGAACACTTTTTAGACCACTGATGTCTGTGCCAAATAGAATGATTAGCGTCCTGAATCCCCCACGTGCACACTCCCGCCAGCAGCATGTGCGCATCAGGGTAAGAGCTGCTCTTCAAAGATCACTTTCAGATTGGGTAGGAAGTACATGTCTGTTTTAAATGGGGGGTGTTTCATTGTCCACCATTTGTGTCCTCCTGAGTAATTCCGATTTTTCAATTGGCACGTGGCAATCTGGAGTTGACTCAATAGCTTTTTCATACACTGAGGATATTAACTGCCTTTCATTAAAAGCATAACTGGATGTTTAGAGTCTGATCTCCGGAATCATCCGGCCTGACTTCCAAGCCCAGCTCGGCCATTTAGGAGCTGTGTGACTAGGTTCTTCACCTTCCAGTTTTAGTTTCCTGAATTAGGAGGGGGACAGTCAGGCAGATCTGCCCTAAAATAAACGAAGCACCCAATACTTATATTCACTTATGGTTACATTTTTGATGGATTTGCAACAGTAACATATGGGGGCCCCTCTCAGTTGGGACCCTGCCTCCTGTGACCTCCCCCTCCTGCCTCCCTGTTCATGCACATCCCCTCGGCTGCCTTCCCTTGGACGGGCTGCACTGGAGTGGTCATGGGCCTTGTGAGGTGCAGCCAGGAGGACGCTGAGCGGGGCACATTGCCGCAGGTCAGGCGCCTCCCTGTGTGCGGCCGGACACCATGACCCTGTGCCCTCCCAAGTGGAGGAGCTTCCTGGAACCTCGCTGGCTTCGCAGTCCTCCCACTGTCCTGACACCACCATGTGTAGGGACCTCTGGGCAGCCAGCCGGTGCCTGCCCAGCTCCACAGAAGCCCTGTGGCTGGGGGAGCACCAAGGCTCCAGACCTGGGAATCCAGAATTTAATCCGTGGGAATTCTACAAGTCTATGGATGGAACTGGTTAGAGGTTTTCCCCAAATCAATAATACTAAAAATTTACATGATGTTATCAATGAATTAACAAAAAGTTTTGATTATCAATAATGAAGTCAGAATTGCTGTTTCCAGGAAGAAGTAATCAAAACATTTACACCTAAAACATGAATGCAGAAAAATATTATGGAAGTATCATACAATTACTTAAGTAAAATATTTTTTCCGGGTTTATACTTTGCAACCTGTAAGGTTTTTGAGTGTCCCAAATTGACAGTCACTTTCCTAACTTGGTTGTGTTTGTAGTAGTGTGCATTTTTCTTACAGCAGACACTAAGCACTGTTGTGCCTCAGTTCTTAAAACCTGGACCCTGTGGTCCTCCATACGCACCCCAGGCAGGGTGAAGGCGAGCCTTGCCTTTGGGAGATGTGGTCAGCTTCTGCAGTGTGTGGCCTCTCCCCCTCACTGATTCCCGGACCCTAAGGTATGCTCTGTTGATTAGTGTGTGTCGGGGTCGTCCTTGGCCTGCTAACCGCAACCTCCGTAACATTCACAGCCTTCTTCACTGAGGACACCTTCTCCCCTTGTGACAACTCTGATTTCTATGAAAATGTCTGCTCTCTCTTTTCTATTATTTTGAGTTATTGTAACATCACTTTGTTCTCTCTCCCCAGTTGATCTAGAAACTCCATTGACTGTCAGCTGGTCTTACGACATCTGAAGTGATCGGTCCCACCGTGGAGTGGTACCGTGACCTAAGCCGTCCTTCCTGGGCTCAGATCCTTTGCAGTGTCTTCAACAGGTAGCCCTATGAATGTGCAAAGGATCTTCCTGGTGAGGTCTGGATGGCCACAGCTGGATTGTAGCCTGGTTTATCCGGGGATTGTCATTTTCTAGAGTAAATTAGGGACCCAAAGTTGCTTCCTAGTTCAAATTTATCAGGCCTATTTAATTTGCCGATTTGTTTTTCTATGTGCTTTCCATATTAGTTTGAACTTATTAGCTGTGGGACTAAGTGTTTCAAAACATCTTTATTCAGGAGAAACAAAAGTGAATATTCTAGCTCTAAGATCTTTCTAGAGGGCCTTTGAAAACACCTTATTTTTTTTAGACATTTTTATTAGTGCACTGCTGGTGTACAAAAACCGGGGTTCACCTTGACGTGACTTTATTCCACGTCGGCTCCCTGGCTTCCTTCCTTCTCCCCCTCTCTGCTCCCCTCCTCTACTCTACCCATCTTCCTTCTCTTTACTTATTGTTTTTTTGAATTGGTTAAGGAGCCTCATCCTGTGTGAGACAACATCCTGCGCCGAGTCTTTCATGTCCTTTAAACAAACTTGTGATTTGTTCACAAACTAGAGAAGCAGAACTGCTGCTACGTCTGGGTGCAGTGGAGTCCCCTGAGGGCCAGTGGCCGGGCAGGGGCTGCATGGACTGTGCGCACAAGCCCAGCAGCCATGCCACAGGGTCCTGGCTAGTGATGTCGACACCATGCCGTCTCGTCACTCAGGGACGTGTCCACCAGGCGAATGGCGCCTTTAAGGACAAGGAGAAATTGCTGACAAGTGGAGTGCTGAGCCCTCTGAAGGTCAGCTTGCTGTTTCCATATTCCATGTTACTATTGGATCAGGGCAAATTCTGACCCACTCATTTCTATTCCTGAGGAAATGATAAGGAAATTTAATCAGCAAACTAATTAATTAGCATCAGAAATAAAAGAGATAATTCAAAATTGGAATTAATCTGAAATATTTTTCAAGTGTGTTTGTACTTAAAAGCCACAAAAAAAGGAAATCCAGGTGATAATATTGCATATTGTCCTTTTAGGGCCATAGTTGCTTAAAGATGAGAATAATATGTGAGGTCATTTAGAGTCCCTTCTCAGAAGACTACTTGACTTTTTAAAAAAGTACTCTTACAAGACTGCTAAAATGCTCTGGTCAACGAATGGTTGATTTCATGGGAAAGGAAATGCTGTGGGTCTGATCTATTATGCCATGTGAGTCTCTGGGTCTGGTCTGGATGGGGTCTCTCATCTCTGGCCTGAGCTGGCATGGTCTGCCATCATGCCTTTTTAGGTGGGTCAGCAGCACTAGTGAACACCCAGGTCTGATACGGGTCTGGGGTGATACCCTGAATGGCACAGCACCTGACCTTCCGTCATGAGCATTCCTGTATTAACAGTATCTAAAGCTCCGTCAGTGACCCGAATGCTGTTCCTTAGGTGTGCCAACCAGCAGGACGAGAACTAAAACCCCACACAACCAGGGAGCTGCAAACTGCAAGCCACACACCCCATTCACTGGTCAGAGATAAAGAGCATGAGGATGTGTGTGTTTCCCAGGTTGGATGTACCCGAGTCTGCCCACCATGGAGCACACAGAGGCATGCACGCTACCTTCTCTGTCAGAGAAGGTGGAAGGTCCCCAAGTCGCACTACACGAATGATTGCACTGTGGTGTCCCAATGGCCGAGCATTGCTTGTGATTCTTAAAAGCCTACCTGTTTTCACATCTGCTTCTCCATTTTGAACACCTTGTTTTTTTGACATGAAATGTTTCAGGCAAACATGAAAGTATGGATGATTGCATAATTAATACTTCTACATCCGCCACCCAGCTTACAACATAAATTATAAACATTATCATCTTTTCCACGTGAGGTCAGTCATTCACACTTCCTGTGGCATGCACCATCATGCTCTCTTGACCTGGAAGCTCTTACTCCAGACCAGGTCACAGCTTTCCAACACAAATGGAACCATATGCACACAGAAGGCTCTAGGCTGAATGCCTACAGAACCGAGGCCCTCAGACTCTGGCCTTCACTCTATTAGCTACCCAAATGTCAATTATGTCTCCAAAGACCATAAGAAGAAAGGCTACAGAAATTCAGCTTCACGGTCGAGAAAAACAAATCCAAGAGATCCCTTCTGGATGACCTAGGATACAATAGTATAGTAAACACAGGTGATAAAGAATGATGAGTGGGATTAAAGCAGTTATAATAAGGAGGACAAGAGTCATCTGAAAGACACTCGGGCGTAATCCTGTGCATGGCCGAGTTCTAGGCATTATGGTAAGTGCTTTATGTGAATCATGTTAATTGCTATTCATAGCACTCTAGGAAAAGGTATTATTGTCCCCATTTTATGAATGACGAAACAGGCTGGAAAGAGAGTTTGAGTTGTGTCAAACCAAACATCAGTAAAGAAGAAGGCGAGGATTTTAACCCAGGAAATTTGCCATTACTCCTAATCAGCCAAAACATCCCACAAATTACTAGGAAATCTGATTGCACACATGAAAAATGTGTGTGTGTGTGTGTGTGTGTGTGTGATGCTTAACAAAACTTGCCTGCAGCCCTATATCATGAAAGTGCTAGTCAGCTCTGTCTCTCTGACAAACACCCAGGAAACACTGCAGGGAGGGAAGGGTCATCTGGGGTCCTGGCTGCAGGGGTTTCTGTCTGTGGTCCTCTGGCTCCATTGTTTTGGGAACTACCAGGAGGCAGGGGTCATGACCGAAGGGTGTGGTGAGCACAGCGGCTCAGCACATGGCAGCCAGGAAGCAGAGAGGAAGGTGCTGGGATGAGAGGTATCACCAAGGACCCACTCCCTACCACTGGGTTTTGCCCCTAAAGTTTCCACCACCTTCCAGACGCCCATTCTGCTCTGCCTCAGTCAATGGATTAATCCACCTTGGAGGTAAGAACCTGCCTGTGTAATCACTGCCCCAAAGCCCTGCCTCTGAACATTGCCGTGTTAGAGACCAAGCCTCCAGCACAGGAGCCTTCAGGGACCTTGAGACCCGACCTCAACACCACCTGGTGAGTGACACCATGCTTCCTGGGTGGCTTCGTCCTTCTGACTGCCCCGAACGTGTCTGTTCATGTGGCCAGGGTGTGGTTATGTACCATGTGCTGCAGGCTTGCTTCCCCAAGGGGAGAAATAGGGTTAGTAGCCACACCACTTCATCCAAAAAGTAAGCATTATAAATCAATCAATTAATTTTAGCAGTGTTTAATGTCAAACCCAAGACTTCACACAGGCTAGGCAAGCACTCTACAACTGATATCCGCCCACAGCCCTGCATGATTTTAAAAAATGATTTCCTAATGTGTGAAGGTCATTAAACAGTAGACAATAGATGAGGGAAGAGAAAGAAGGTGCAGGATGTTAAGAGTTGGACAGAGGTCTGCTGCCACATGCAAGGCCTCACTCATGTTGGAACACCTAGAAATGGGTGCCCAGGGTCAGAGGAGAGAGCAGAGCAGCTGAGGAACCAAGTGTGTATTGTGCATGAAGGCTGAGGTCAGGGGGTAGGGACCATGGGAGGAGCAATTTGAGTAATATCATGGAATCGAAGACCACAGATGAATGTGTAGTTAGACCTGCATCTAGAGCAAGAGGATCAATAATGCCAGGATAATGTATTAGAAGACCCCAAAGTGTTGAGAGCCAAAGGCAGGTTAACATGTAGTCAGTAGAGCACGTACAGTAGAGGGTAATAGGAACATGCCCACAGCTGTATCTGAAACCAGCTTCTGTCAGGAAAAGGGTATTAGGCCTGTCCCAGGGCCAGAGCAGAGCCCAAGGCCCTGAGCTCCAGGCCTGCCCCACGGCCAGGCTGGCTTCTGCAGATCCAGGCATCAGCTTGGTCCCAGATTCTGGACTGAGATTCTAGGCCCATCCTATAACCAGGGCATCCTCTGTGGCCTAGGTTCCAAGCTCAACTTGAGGCCCCAGGTACACCTTGATGAGGTCCGACTTTAGGGCACAGCAGCACCAGGCTGGCCCCCACAGAGTTAGGTCCAAGGCATACTCCTCTGCAAGGCTGGCCCCTATGAATCCAGGTGTGCTTCTGGTCCTCCTGAGTCCAGCTAACAGATACAGGGCCAAGCCAGTTGGACCCCCTGCCTCAAGCCTTCCCATGGACCCCAGTAGAAGGTTTACTGATGAAGGTTTACCAAATCTCTGATGGCCTGAAGGGCTATTCCTACTAAAGCTAGTCTATAAGGACTTCTTCAAGTGCACAGATACCAAACCCTCTAAACCATGGCTACAAGGGTTATGAATAATTAGTAGAAGATGACTATCAAAGGGATAAAATAAATCACTAGTAACCAACCTTAAATAAGCAGAGCTGTAAAAAATGTTTGAGAAAGAATTCAAAACATTTGGCTTCAAGAATTCCAGTGGTCTGTGACAGAGCTCAGATAAATATTGGATAAAACCATAAAATGATATATGAAAAAGTATTAGAAGTTTAAAAAATAAGCAAAATTAATAGTTCAAAATGATAGGAACCATAAAATAGAATCAAACGAATTCTGGAGCTGAAGAGCATAATGACTGAAGTGAAAAGTGCCATCGAGAGCTTCATAAGCTGAAGAATCAAGAAGAAGGAAAAACATCTTAGACTGGTGATTTGAAATCCACAGCCAGCAACAAGAACAAAAGCAGAAAAGCCAGTGTGCCAAACCTACGAGACTTGTGGGACACCATCAAGGGACCCAACACAAATCACAGGAGTTCCAAAATGAGCAGAGAAAGAGAAAGGGACAGTACAATTTATTTAAAGAAATAGGACTGAAAATTTCCCAAATCTGGAGGGAGAAATCGATATTAATATTAATAAGTCAAAGGACCCCAAATGGATCAAACAGGGAGAAGTGTTTGCCGTGACACATTGTAATCAACTTCTCAAAATCAAAGAAAATTTTAAAAGCAGCAAGAAAAGATCAACCGGTCACCTATAGGGAAACCTTATAAAACTATCAATGACTTTAAAACAGAATACTTGCAGGCTGGCCAGGAGTGGGAGAAAACAGCGCTAAAGAAAAACGAGTGTCAACCTGCAATACCAAAGTTGCCAAAGCTTTCCTGAGATGATGAGGGGGTAGAGACCTACCCAGACAAGCTGAGGGAGCAAATTATTGCAGACACGTCTTGTAAGAAGGCTGATGGGAGCTCTCCAAATTGACAAGAAAGGCACTAGCAACACGGAAACCCCAAAGCACAAAGCTCCCTGTAAAGGTGAAATGTAAATTTCAAAAGACTCTAATATTTAAATTTAAATTCTAACATAAATGTTAAAAGACAAAGGTATTAAAATAGCAATAGTGATTATAATCTGGTAATAGATGCACAATATCAAAAGATATAAATTGCAATTTCAATAATGTGAAATATGGCAGGGAACTTACAGTGTCAAATTTCTATGTGCATTCAAAGTGGGGTTCTCAGCAGCTAAAACCAGAACATTATAGGTACAAGTAATGTTATATAAGCTCAATGGTAAGCATAAAAAAGAAAAAAAAAATAATTGAAGTAGATACATTAAGGAGAAAGAGAAAGAAATCAAAGCATACTTCTAAAAAAACCCACGGAGTCAAAAAAGACAACAGGGTGGGAAGTGGGAGAAAAGGAGCTACAAAAGGATTTTAACCAGGAAATTAACTAACCAAAGGATTTTAACCAGGAAAACAACTAACACAATGTGCCAGCAAGACCTGAGCTCGCTGTCATCGCCCGTGTTACAAATGGATTAAATTCTGCAATCAAAAGACATAGAAGAGGTTCACAAATTAAAAAAACAAACAAACACAAGATCCAACTCTCTGCTGCCTGTAACAGATTCACTCTAGATTTAAGGACACACAGATGGAAAATGGAACATGGAAAAAGATATTCTATATAAATCATAACCAAAAGACATTAGGGGTGGCTATACTTAGAAACAAATAGAGTGTAAGTAAAAAACTATAAAAAAGGAAAGAAGGTCATTATAAAGTGACGAGGAAGTCAGTTCATCAAGAGGATGTAATAATCACAAATAAATATCAATTAAATAATATTTATTGAGTTATTAATTATTGTTGATCAATTATCACTTTATTATTATTTTATTACATGTGCACCCAACTTTCTAGCACCTAAATACATAAAGTAAATATTTACAGAACTGAATGGAAAAGTAGATTTCAATACAATGTTAACACACTTCAATACATTACCCTCTTCAGGATCCTCAATAGGTCATTAAAAGAAAATTAATAAGGAAGCAGAAACTCAAACAGCACTATCAGCCAAGTCAGCCCAGCATGGTACAAAAGACACTCTATCCCACAGCAGCAAAGGGCACTCTTCTGGAAAGCACAGGAAGCACTCTCAGGACAGGCTGCATGCCAGAAATTCCACAGAGCTAAGAAGTTTCTACACAATAAGGAAACAGGAGCAGGATGAGGAGGCAGTCTACAAAGAAGAAAGAAATGTTTTCAAGCCATACATTGACAAAGGGTTAACTTCTAAAATATATAAAATAGTCAACTCAATAGTAAGAAAAAAAGTAACCCAATTAAAATGGGCAAAGGGTCTGAGCAAACATTTTCAAAAGACTAATGGCCAATAAATGCACCACCACTAATCATCAGAGAAATGCACATCAGAGCCACCAGGTGATAGCGCCTCCTACCTGTTAGCATGGCTAATATCAGCAAGACCTTGGCAGACAGCAAGAGCTGTAGAGGATGTGGAGGAACCCAGAACCCTGCACCTTACAGTTATTATCCTAGCAGTGTGAAGATTCTGCTGAAAAATTAAAAGTAGATCTACCATATGATCTGGAATCACTTCTGGTTGCATATTCACAATATCTGAAATCAGAATCACAACAAGATACCTGCTTCCCATGTTCCTGCAGCACAGTTCCTGACAGTCAGGTACAGAGACAAGCCAGAGTCCATTAAGGGAGGAACAGATGAAGGAAGTGTGAGATATATGCATATTTCATGGAATATTGTTCAGTATTACTATATAAGGAAATCCTTTCATTTGTGAAAACCTGGTGACCTGAAAGAGTCGTGCTAAGTGAAGTAATGCCAGCACAGCAAAGATAAACTGTGTGATTCTGTGGGTATGAAGAGGGTGAAAATGTGCGACTCATAAAGCAGAGTAGAATGTGGGTTTTCCAAGGACTGATGCATGGAAAAAATGGGGAACAGTGGTGAGAGGGTATGAACTTCCAATTATGAAGGAGAGCAAATGTACAGAATGGGAATCGTCATGAATAACATATATGGAACTTTGTTGTTTGTGGTCCGAATTTCCTGAGAGTAACTCTTAAATGTTCACACACACACACACACACACACACACACACAATTGATAACTGGGAGGTGATGGACATGTTAATTATCTTGATAGTGTAAGTGTTTCACAATGTACACATATAAAACAGTACAATGCACACCTTAAATATATACTACTTTATTTGCCAATCATGCCTTAGTGAAGCTGGAATGGAGCAGGAAAAGATAAAAGGGGCATTGGTACAACTGTCGTGCTAGCCAGCAAGGCCCCCAAACTGCCTTCTTGTCTTTGGTCTTCAGAACTCTGACTGGCTCTGACTCCTGGGATCCCAGGGGTTTTCTGCAGGGCTTCAGGGACCTGTGGAAATTGTCATCTTTCTCTGATGCATGTCAATAAACTCACTAGAGAAACTCTGTGTCTCCAGCCAGCTTTGAGCTCACATCTCCCTTGACCAGTCCAGCACCCCTCTCTGTTGATGTGGCCACCAAGTGACAGACAACCCCCCCCCCACACACACACACACTTGGCTGGACAGGGGACAGATGATACTTAGAACATGCTGTGTTCCAGGGATTTCATTTCCCTGAGATGGAAAGGTACCTGAGACTTAATTGCTTGCAGTGCTGAGTGATGCATGCTCCCAGACCAGGCAAGAGAGTGCTGCAGCGGCTGGGAGTGGGCATGCACAAAGCCTCTGTAAAGACAGACTTTAATCAGTGCTTTTGAGAAATAAAAAAAAATGTGAGCCTATATGAGGTTCCAAGATTTTAATACAAAGCATATGGACGGGGAGCAATACATTCTTGCTTTACTTCAATACAGTTGCTCTTGACAGAAAAAAAGCAGTGTTGCCACTGTGCAGATTTAGTGACGTGGAATCCTGTCTTGTACTGAGAACACTGTTGGTGGCTACTCCTAACCTGTTCTCAGTGCCAAAGCTTCAAGGTTCGCTGACTCCATCCATCCATCATTTACTGAGTTTCTACTGGTTTCTGGGAATATTCAGAGAATAAAATATGTTTCCACATCACTTTGCTTGGTTGCTCCAAATGATCTTTTAAACATAACAGGGATTCTCTGAGTCCATCTATGGCCTCCCTCTCCTATGGAGAGGCCCAGGCTGGCCACAAGGCTGGAAACCTATAGGGAGGAGACTGGGCACCCTGATAGCCAGGAGATACTTCCTTGGAATGACAGCTATGTGGGAGCCCTTCACTTAAGCTAAGCATGGAGATGCTCTTCTTGCTTTTAGAAAGTACAGAATACTCACCTGACATGTTGCCTTATAAAAGCTTATGCCTTGGTTTGGGGATATAGCTCACTTGGTAGAGTGCTTGCCTTGTATGCACAAAGCCCTGGGTTCAATCCCTATCACAACAAAGAATACATACATACATACATACTTATGTCTTTCAGAAAATTTCTCAAGACAACAGGGGAGAGAAACACTTCCCACTTGGAATTGGAATACAGGGATCTAGCTTATTAATGAGTTGATCCCAGTGGAGAATGGAACAGGTGGTTCAGAGGAAGCCACCCACCAACAGCTCCCGAGAGTGGGCACAGCAGTTGAGCATTGGAAAACCAGCTTCCACAGTGGAGAAGAGCTAAGAATCTCACACTTGAAACAGGCAACCTAAGCTCTGGGATCAGCATATGGCTGAGCTTGAGGGGCAGGAGGTGGTGCCTACTGAGGCCAGTTAAATTCACCAAATCTGGGGGCCCTCCTCCTAGAAGGGCTGCAGGATAGGCTGGCTCACTCCTCTCTCCTCCCCAGAAGGTGGCCTGAGGCTCCCAGGAAGAGGGGACCCAGCTGTCCAGCCAGGGAGGGAGGGGAGCCCTGCAGTGGGACTGTGTGTAGGACACCCACTCGCCTGACCACGTGGGTCAGAGCTGAGGTGAACCAGGGGCAGGGCGCCTGAGACCCCAAGGGAAGGCACCCTACTTCAAGACCTGACCAAGAAGAGCAGATGAATAAGTGAAGTGGCCCCAACAGTGGTGGGGAGGGCCAGCAAGTACCTCCTGCTCCAGAGCCAGGAGCCAGGCCATGGGGGAACTGCCCACCAGGAGCCAGGCCATAGGGGGACTGCCCACCAGGAGCCAGGCTGTGGGGGGTACTGCCCACCAGGAGCCTGAGGGGGACAGGGACCACCCACCAGGAGCCAGGCCGTGGGGGGACTGCCCACCAGGAGCCTGGGGGGGACAGGGACCACCCACCAGGAGCCAAGCAAGGTTTAAAAGCACTTTTTACTTTCCTTACCGTGTACCTTCTCAACCAGTTCAGTCTAACCACTCAGATTTCTTGACTGATGGAAAACATTGTCAATAAGTTTTATTAGAGATTTGTTAGTATACGGCATTGTTGTGGACAGGCAAAGTTAATATTTTCAAGATGTCCACATTACCTGAAGTTGTATACAGTTATGCAATCCCAATCAAAATACCAATGACATTCTTCACAGAACTAGGGAAAAAGCCCTAAAATTCATTTGAAAGAATAAAAGACCCAAAATAGCCAAAGTAATACTGAGCAAGAAGAACAAAGCCAGGAGCATGGCAATACGAGACCTCAAATATCCCCCAGAGTTATGGTAAGAGCATGGTATTGGCATCCAGATACAAAGAGCAATGCAACAGCATAGAGGACACAAACACAGAGCTCCGTGAACATATAGTCACGAAATACTCAACCACACCCTGGAGAAAAGACCATCTTCTTAACAAACGGGCACCATGGACATAGGAGAATGAAACTAGATCCCTGTTTCTAACCCTGGGCAAAGGTCAGATCACAGTGTGTCAAAGACCTTGTCATTGGACCAGAAACTTTGCAATTGCTAAAAGAAACAGGTTAACACACCAACATATGGGCAGAGGAACTGACTTTTTAACAAGACCCCTAAAGCTCAAGAAATAAAACCAAGAAACAGTAAGTGGGATGACATAAAATTAAAGCTCATCTGCTAAACAAAGGCAGCAGTTGAGAGCGTGAGGAGACAACCCACAGAATGGCAGAAGATCTTTGTCAGCTACTCCTCTAGCAGAGGATTAATATCCAGAATACATAGAGAACTCAAAACTTAGTACCAAAATACCCAATCAATAAATGGGCTAATGAACTACAGAGACATTTCTCAAAAAAAAAAAAATACAAATGGCCAACAGATATATGAAATATATAAAAATATGAAAAATGTTCAACATTCCTAGGAATCAGGAAAAATTAAATCAAAACTACATTGAGATTTTATCTCACTCCAGTCAGAATGGCAGTCATCAAGGATACAAATAGTAACAAATGCGGTTGAGGATGTGGGGAAAAATACCCTCAAACATTGCTGATGGGACTGCATATTAGTACAACCACTTTGGAAAGCAGTATGGATATTTCTCAAAAGACTAGGAATGGACCCACCATATGACCCATTCATCCCAGTCTTTGGTAGTTATCCAAAAGAACTACAATCAACATATTATAGTAATACAGGGACATCAATGTTTATAGCAGCACAACTAACAACAGCCAAATTATGGATCCAGCCCAGGTACCCATACGCAGATGAATGTACAGAGAAAATGTGGTGTCTAAATGCATTAAAATGGGGATTTTACTCAACCAAAGAAGAATGAACTTAGCATTTGCTGGTAAGTGGATAGAACTGGAGAATATGATGATCAGTGATATAAATCACACTCAGAAAGTCAAGGATCAAGTGTTTTCTTCCACATGCAGAAAGTAGAATAAAATAAGGAAAACAAAGAGGGACTCAGTGAAGTAGAAGGGAGATCCCAAGTAGAGGAAGGGGATTGAGGGGAATGGAGGGAGGGTGGGAGAAGGGAGGGACTGGATGTGCATTCACCTTCATGATACCTACAAAGTGCCAATTAGAAGAACAGGAAATAAGTAGAACGGGTTCCAGTAGAGAAAGGGGAACAGAGAGTGGGAGAAGGGTAAGGGAAAGAAGGCCCTGGGAACTGAAATAGGGACCAGTCCAGTCCATGCATGTGTGAGGATGTCAAAATGAACCCCACTATTGTGTACTGTCTTCACCGAACATACCTAAACATCAGAAAACGAGAGAGTTCTGCATCTGATTGCACAATTTAAAAATGTACACTCTGATAGGGTTTGAGATATGTGGATGGCCATAAAGCCATTGCCACAGTTATATGGGTGAATATATTATTGACCCCCAAACTCTCTCCTTGGACCTTTAGTTCTCTTTCTATTCCTGCCACGTCCTTTTCCACACTCCAGGGACCGCAGACTTTCTGCCCTTGCAGACTGCTCAGCGCACTTTGTCACTGTGCAGAGACAGGGCTGCACCGTGTGCCTGGCCTTTCCATTGACGGTGGTTGTTTGGGGACCGGCTGTGCTACGGTGTGTGGTGTGCTGTGACACATTCCTTCCTTGTTGCTGCTGAGCCAGTTTCTGTGGTGTGTCTCTTCAACTATTTGTTTATTCTTTTGCTTGTTGATGGACATTTGGGTTTGTACAGCTTGTAAGTATTAAGAGCAATCCTGCGTGAACATGAGAGGAAGACCTTTATGGGCACATGCATTATTTTCTCTAGAGCAAACATCCAAGTGAGGAATAGTTAGAACATATGGTATATATTTGCTTAACTCTAAATTCAAACAAACAAAACCAAATAAACAAAACCTGCCAACCTTTCCCAAAGCCATAGCTGTGTCACTTACATCCCAACAACAGTTCTTGAGGGTTCCAGCTCCCACACACCCCTCCAGCACTGGACGCTGTCTTACCAGCTTTACCCCTTCTAATACGTGTGAGGTGCATCTTGCTGTGGTTCTGTGTGTTTTCCCAATGACTGAGGGTGTTAAGCCTTTTTACATGTTTAGCTCCCAAAAGAATATCTTTTTTTTTTGATAAAGTACTTTTCAGATCTTTTGTTTAATTTTGAAAAAAAAACAAACTTTCATGTTATTGATTTTTGAAAGTTCTTTGTCTATTTTATGTGTAAGTCCTTTGGCAGATTTAGACTTTGCAAATAATTTCAGATTGTGACTTATCTTCTCACTCTCTTAACAGATCATTCTAAGAGGATGATTTTTTGCATTTTGATCAAGTGCAATTTATCAATTTATTCTTTTATGGATGTATTTTAGAAGTCATGTTAAAGAAATCTTTGCTCATCCAATTATTTCCAAACTTTATCCTAGGTAATGTTTCAGAATGATTAGTTTTTGATTTTACATATAGATTTGTGATCCATTTTTTTAAAGAGAGAGAGAGAGAGAGAGAGAGAGAGAAATTTTAATATTTATATTTTTAGTTTTCGGCGGACACAACATCTTTGTTTGTATGTGGTGCTGAGGATCGAACCCCGGCCTCACACATGCCAGGCGAGCGTGCTACTGCTTGAGCCACATCCCCAGCCCCTTGTGATCCATTTTGATTGATTTTCAATCCATAGATTAATCTGAAGAAAACTGAAAGCTATATGGAGTCTTTCAATCCATGAACATGGTGTACCTCTCTACTTACTTAGGCTTTCCTTAATTTTTTCCAACAATAGCTTCAAGCATACACATCTTGACATCTTTTTCAGATTTATCCTTCTAAGTCTTGATGATTTGAAATTAATATTTCATAATAGTTTTTGATTATTCATTGTTGGTACTTAGGAATTTTTTTTTTGCATATTAATCTTAAAAGCTGTAACCTTACCTGTGTCATTTGTTAGTTAGCGTTTTTTTTTTTTTTGACAGATGTCATTGGGTTTTCTACACAGAGGGCCATGTTGCCTAAAATTACTATTTCTTTCTCACATGGATTATTTTGATTTTTTTGCTTGCCTTATGACACTCTGGCTAGAGCCTGAAGTAAAATGTTGATTACACATGGTAAGGGCAGATGTCCTGATGACTGGCCTGGCCTTTGGGGAAGACATTCAGCTTTTCACCATTAAGTGTGTTAGCTGTTGGGGTTTGTTGTTGTTGTTTTGTAAATCTCGTCAGACTGAAGGAGCTCATTGTCTTCCCAGAAATAGATTTGAATTTTGTCGCATATTTTTGTGGTATTTATTGAGATGGCATTTTGACCTTTCTTTTTAGTGTGTTCATGTGATGGATTGCGTTGAGTAGGGCCCTGACTGTGGCGGATCCTGGCCTGGTGGCTCCTCCATCTCAGAGGCTCTTCCAGATGCCAAGCCACTGCTGCTTGGCTCCTGGCTCTGACCCCACCCCACATAGCTGTGTCCTGCAATCTCCACGCTCTGTGGACTCTGGTCCTGCTATACGCCTGTGTTTTCTTCATGCATTTGAAACTCTTTCTCCCTGGCATGTGTCTGAACAAGTGGGCAGTGGCAGCTTCAGGCTGCCCCACACTAAGAATGGCACGTCAGACTTCCTCTCCCTGCAGAGTTGGGCTTTCCTCATCACCCTGCCCACAGGGGACTGTCCCGTCATGGCCTCTGGGGATGGATAACTATCTGAGGAGCCACTCTGGACATTCCTTGGGTAGATATTACCTTCTTTTGGTTTGTGCCTGTTATGAAGTTCCATCATCGGTAATAGCATTAGATTTAACAAAAATTAAACTCACAGTGTTTGAATTTCACTGCAATTATGAGGCAGAAATGAGGCGTAGTCATGTCAGCCTGCTGGCCTCACCTTGGCTTAGAGAGCTCAGAACATGGTCGAGAAGCTTAGCTTGCTTTCTTTTTCTCATCCAGAGACATGGTCTCAAAACTGTTTGCTGGTTTCCTTAAGGTGCTTTGATTTACACCCCTCCCCTGAATGCCCCCCCCAAAAAAAAAAAAAACCAAAGTGCTCTTGTCAAAAAAGATCAGTAATTCTAGGCTACATAAATTAACAGTCTCACAGGATTTTTCAAACTGTCAATGTGCTGATATACTTTTAAAAGGTCAAGAAGGAAATAAAATCTAAATTTCTTACAAAACCCTAGTCATAGTTCTTTTCACTGGTCACTGTCAGCCGGGGGGCTGTCCTGACTGCTAAGGTTAGGCAGTATGTATATGTCTGCTGGGGATCTCAGAGACACGGAGCAGAAGGAGCCGCTCACCTCTGCCCACTACACTGACGTCACGGGCACCCTCGTGTGCATACCTTAAAAGAAATACCTTCACATCAGTGGCATGTGCCTCTGTGGACAGGTGCCCAGGATCGGTCTGCTTGCTGAAGACACGGGGAGGTAACTTCAAAGCTTGAGAGCAGAGCGTCTGTGGGGCAGCCTGCAGTCCAGGTCTGACAGCTGAGCCCAGGGCACCAGGCCGAAGAGGTGGACATCCGAGCTCTGGGCCAGCAGGTGGCTTCAGCGGTCCCCTGATGATGGGCGACACTCGGGCCTCCAAGGCGGGATGATGACCACCCACCACTTTGCTCAGTCCACCAATTTAAAGGCTAAAGTCTTTTTGAAGCACCCTAAAGACACACCTAGAAATCGTGTTTAACACATTGTCTAGGCACAAGGTGGCCTGGGCAAGGTGACATGTAAGATCAACCACACACCATAACCTTAGGCACAGAAAGTCAGACCACCTTGAGGTATCGATCAGATGCATCGGGTGTAGAGCAAAATTCATTCCTCTAAACAGAAGTCTTGCTTGCTTACTGTACTTTTCACACACCTCCTTTAAATCACAATGTTAAACTTGCCGTTCCAGGAAGACAGACTGGCACCTGTCTCAGAACCCTGTGCTCTGCGTTGTGCTGGTGAGAAGCAGCCTGCACTTGTTGGTCCCGGGTCCCCCAGCTCCTGGACCCTGAGCTGGAGTCTCTCCCTGCGGTGCCTGGGGCAGGGCTCCAAGCCCTGGACAGCCATGCAGACTCTCCTCCAGGAGGCTCCCAGATTGCTAATACCATATTTCTTCCTTTTGAGCAATTTATTTCCCTAGACTATTTAGCATCATGATTTTTAGGAATCGACATTTACAATTGCTTAAGTAGTTCCTGTCAGTCCTCTAACTTGTTCTGAAGATGAGTTGAACTTTAGGTGATGTTATTTTCTGGAGAAAACTCTAGTCTCATTTAATACCTTACCCCAAGAAAAATATGCCGTGCCATGTCAGACAGATTCAAGCCTCCTGCTCCCTGTCTGCCAGCCCAGCCCGGCTCTGCTGCAGGATGAATGTCTCGGAATCGCTGAGACTGTGATCTCCATGACAGTGCCGTCCATCTCCTCCGAGCCGTCCCTCCAGCTCTATGAAGGCTGGAGACGTCCCCCCTGGGTGTTTGTCAAATTGTTTGTCTAGCCTGGAACCAGCTACCCAGGCTCTGCTCAGAATGTGTTATGCAGATTCCCTTTTCCCTGGCTGCGGGCACCTCTGAAAGCCTGCAGCCAGCAAGCTGGGACAGGCAACCTCAGGACTGCTCCTTTGCTGTGAACCACACTCACTCATGTCGGGTCTCTGCTGCTCTGGGTCTGCTCAAGGTAGCTGCGTCAGCAGAAGGGTGCTTGCTGGGCCACGCCTCTGCGGTATCTCGGCTCCTATGCATGGTGCTCTGCCCTCCACAGCAGTTCTCAGCAGGCTGCTCCCCTAAGGAGACGCTCAGGCACACACCCGTCTCCTGGGCTCCTAGAAGACACTTTGTAACAGTGAAATATTGTTTCCCATACAGAACTTTTCCACAGAGTTGAAGGAAAATGCACACAGCTGTTCAATGGTTCTTGCCCTGGTCAGAGGGTCTTTGAATGTGACTGTCTACTGGGTATTTCACTTGGTAATAGGAACAAAAGATAAAACAACATTCCTGCCTTAAAAGAAGTTGCAATGTTTTGTTTGAGGAGACCAACATAGTAATAAAAAGGATCCCAGTCAGGAATGGAGCTTGGCGTATTTTGAAACCTTTGTGGCTGGAAAGCATACACTTGTTTTCAAAGGTGGTTGCAAATCTTCTGTTTCTGCAGTGCAAAGAGTCAGCTTCTCTGAGAGAAGGCTCCTCTTGGGTTTGGGTGGGAGTCTTTATGCATTCGGATATGCAAAGGGGACGTGGTGGCATCCTTCCGCAGCAGAAAGAATCCAAGATGGACAACTGTCCCACTAAGGTTTGAGTTGCATTTCTGCAAAATATCCTGATGGGAAACATGGCTTCTAAGGTGGAGCGGAGACTGGGATTCTTCTAGTGCTGGGCACCAGCTGGCCAGCTGACAGGGGAACCTATTTGCATTCAGTGAACTTCAGAGCAATGCTGTTCCTTTGAAAGGGTCAGGCGAACATCGGAGGAAAAGACCACCAAGAGACCGTCTCATGCAACAGCAAAGGGTTTATTGGGGGTCCAGCATGCTGGGGCTCAGAGCTCACTTCAGAGGAGCAAAGAACAAAGAGACCCGAGAACAACTTAAGCAGAGTTTATATACATTCTTTGGAGAGGGCAGGGACTTTACATACATCATAGCATCCCTTAGCAAATCATCACATACCGCAGGAAAATCAAATAACAACTCTAAAACATGATTAGCACATTCACTGGTGGGAATAGGTTGGGTGGGGGTGATGGGTCAGTACTAAGATGGGTATATATTTAAACTGATTGGTTTAAGCCCTGAGGTGTATACGTGCTGGATTGCTCGGTTTCTTTCTGGGAGGGTGGGTTGTTTTTACAGAACAACCAGATAGTCAGGGGAGATTTCGACACACATCTAATGGGCAGTTCTGGGAATTGTTTTACTGCCACATGAATTTCAGGTTCCAAATGCAACTTAAAAACTTTTCAGGACAAACCTTATCCTTTACATTTCAATTTCTTTGTCCTTTCACCTTTTGGTTGGCTTTGTGGGGATTCTTTCCTGAATTTCCTCTCTGTGACCCAAGCTGCCAGTCAAGCTCTGACTTTCCTGAGTGTTGGTGGTGCTCTAAGATGTAGAAAAGTGCTCCTGTTTGGGGTCAGAGTGTGAGGAGCAGCAGCAGCTCCAAGAGCAGGGCAACAGGACAAGAGGAGGAGCAGAGAGATGGGTGCTCAGCAGCTCTCCAGCTGCCCAGGAAGGCTAGCTAGGACTGTGGGCAAAGACATCTGCACATGCCCTGAGGTGCAGGGGAGCTCACCCAGGGGACACAGCATGTCCCCACATGCCCTGAGGTTCCAGGGGAGCTCACCCAGGGGACACACATATGTCCCCACGTGCCCTGAGGTTCCAGGGGAGCTCACCCCAAGAGACACAGACACGTCCCCACCTGCCCTGAAGTTCCAGGGGAGCTCACACAGCATGTCCCCATGTGCCCTGAGGTTCCAGGGGAGCTCATACAGCATGTCCCCAGTGCCCTGAGGTTCCAGGGGGGCTGACCCCAGGGCTGGTCTTCCTACAGCCACAAGCCTTAGTTTGCAGATTATTGCTTTGGGGAAAGGAAAGGAAATACAACTGTTCAGAGCTGGCACAGCAACACCACCCCGTCACGTAGGGCCTGCTAAGGCTCTGCAGCTCCGTCAGGCCTAGACCCTAAATACATCGCAACAGAATGACGTCCTAATGCATTTCCTGACTCATGCAAATAAATAAAGGGAAACCTGGAATGCCAAGCAACCTTGGGACTGTTGTTCTGAATCTGGGACGAAAGAGCAACAGTAGCTTCTTGCAGACCACAACAGGGGGGACAGGAACACAGTGCTTCAGGTATTGGGCCCTGAATGGGAAGTTGGAACCTCAAAGGAGAAGTGGAGTCTGAGGTGAGGATTGTTTCCAAATCAGTGACTTTTCTGCTTGCAGGAGAAGGCCAGGCCATCCTCTCTGTTGGGAAGGACCTTTAATTGAGGCCCTCTGAGGCTTTCCAGACGTAGTCTGCAGCCTGTGAGCACACAATAAAGTACCTAAAATGGACAGGAGTGAGACACCAAGAGCAAAAGTGGGCACATCCACAAAGAGCATGGCAGAGACGCAGCCCTGAAAGTTAAGGTACTGCATCAGGCAGGTCCTCACTATCAAGCCCTGTGTGGAATGCACTGGAATTAGAAAGAACCTCAGGAAAGCAGAAACAGCACACTAGAAACAAGTGTACCTAAGTATAATCGACCATGGTTTTTAGAAACAAAGATATAGTTTCAAATTAAAATCAGCAGATGGTCTAAATAAGCAATGGAATCATTTTCAGCTCAATCATTTTTCGTGGGAGAAGACAGAAGAGATGTTAGGAGCATGAAAGGCTGGATCAGTAGTGGGACCTGTGTGGAATATGAGACAGGCAGAGGGACACAGCAGAGGGGGATGAGGGGCACGTGAACAGTACTGCCACTTTCCAGAGCTGACTGGGGACCCTAGCTCTCGGCAGCAGGAGGCATGGTGTGTGTGTGTGTGTGTGTGTGTGTGTGTGTGTGCGTGTGTGCACGCATGCACTCATATGTACAAAACTGCACATGACGCTCGCAAGCAATGACAAAAGTTCTCTAGCGTCACAGACTGGGAGGGAAATATTCCAACCAGACGTTGTTCCACCAGCTTTTCATGGACTGGGTGATTCTGGATTCATGCAGAGATTCTCTTCAGAGGCTGAAGATCATACAGAATTAGAATGCACTAAAACCTATTTTTTGAGATGAGAGTAACCTTGCAATGAAAATCAGCTAAAACCAGCAAGAGATGGAACAGTTTTAGATAAATTTAATCATAATTGCACATCTAGAACTGGGTCTAATTGAAAATAAAAATCCAAAATATGATATCAACAATTAAAATCCAGAGTTTATAAAAATAAAGATAAAACAATGTGGTTTAATACATTTATCCCAGGAATATAAAAAGAGTATATCTGAACATATAAACTAGATTTTCCTAGATTTAATTGCTTTACAGAGAATATTATTTCAAAGGAGGCAACAGAAATTCAGCAATCATTTGGGAAACAATAGAATGAAATAAAATAGATAGCCACCTACATGTAGAAGTAAGCTTTCTTAACTTGGTAAAAGATACTTACAAAATGATTTCATTTTTAAGATTGGAGTGTTAAAAATCTTCTCAAAAGCTAATATGAGTCAGTATTTTATTGGAGGCACTAGCTAGCAAAATAAGACAAAAATAGATATTCAAAACATACAAGTTTGAATTAAAGAAAGAATTGTCAGTATTTACAGTTGATATGACACAGAAAATAAAATCAATCCATAAGTAAAATGTGGTCACAATAAAACGATTTATTCATTGGGTGGATATAAAATTAGTATACATAAAATTGCATTTCTACATTCTGAAACCAAGCAAGGAAAGAAAGTCACAATCTACATATGGTGACCCAGATTGTGACTAACAGAACAAGTAACTCAAAGTCCAACAGCAACACCTGATCACTCAGAATCACACATACAGAACTGGGGCTAATAGAAACTAAAACCCAAGACGGGGTACCAAGCCAATGCCATATACACGGGTAAAGGAGATGTCACTCAGTGGGTCACCTGTGTCAGGAACGGTCCATGCTCACAGGAGAAGGAGATGTCAC
>NW_026000019.1:25086147-25096884 GCF_001458135.2 Marmota marmota marmota
CAGTGGGTCACCTGTATCAGGAATTGTCCATGCACACAGGAGAAGGAGATGTCATGCAGTGGGTGACTTGTATCAGGAACTCTATACACACTACATGACATCTCCTTCACCTGTGTATATGGCATGTTCCTGAAACTTAAGTGACATACTGTATTTTCCCTTGTTTTCCTGTGTATGTGGAGAGTTCCTGAAACACAGGTGACCCAGTCCATGACATCTCCTTCTCCTGTGTATGATGTTTCTGAAATATAAGTGACTTGTGTTCAGACTTGAGGCTCATCCACAAAACAACTTGACATGTATCTGCAAATATTCCCAAATCTGAGAAAACCTGAAATACCTTTTTTTCAATAAAAATGCCCTATTTAAGAAAAGATGTAAAAATCAAAATATTTCAGCTGATAAAATGGCTCCTCAAAAACAAATACAAAGCAGGAGAAAGCTGTGATATATAGCTTTCAAATCTATTCAAAATTAGTTCAAATACAACTCAAGAACTATTGAAAGATAAAAACATTCTTGTCATTGGCCAGAGTAACACAGAGAAGCAGGATGTGTACAGAACTGGCACAGGAAGGGGCCATGCGCAGAAGCCATCGCAACCAGCCTAAAGTTTGCAGGACAAGCTACTTGGAGAGAAGAGAGGAATGACATCATATATTAGGTGCTCCTTTGTAGTATTTGTGTCTTCTGAGAGGACACAGCCCCATGTCTGCAAATATTCTAGGTAGGTAGCCCAAAGCTGAGTCTTCGAAGGTCATCCCATCATGCTGTAATACAGTTTCTTCAAGAAGGTGCAGAATGTGTAAAAAGAATGAACCATAGCTGTGGGTCCATCACTGCCATTTGCTCACTATGAAGTGGACGTTTGGGTGAGAACAGAGCCGTGTGCAGTACCATGCCTCTGGAAACACATTCACTAGGCTCTCAGATGGCAGATGACTGTGCACCAGGGCAGCAAGTACCTATCTAGGGCAATCCTCTATTCCAGTGAGAGCAAAGTGCTGCCATTCCATGGTAAAAGGTCCAGTGTAACCAGGCTTCCTACAGATCCATGGCCGATACCCTGGAGAACGATGCCGTACCAGGAGCATTGCTGGCGGGGACAGACACTCAGCACTGTGATAGCTTTGGTGGCCGTAGTGATTGAATCTCCATTTCAGAGCCTCCCTCTGCAGTCACTATGGACACTTCTTCTGTGAACCCACTGGACCATGACAGAAGTGGCTGGTAAAGACACTGACTGATAGTCACATACGGGGACATTGTGTCCATGAGGTTATTAATGTCTGTCTGGCCCTCCACTGGCGTCCTGAAAAGGGTCAGTGGTTGTCCCTTCTCAGGTAGTTCTTGCCTGTCACACAGAGCCACCAGTAGCCCAGGCCTAAGGTTTTTATTTCTCCTTCTTAGTGAACTTGGTGTAAAGGACTCTCCATTAGGACACAGGTGCAGACTGGCAGAGAGGGAAGTATGTGGCAGGAGCTAGGCATGGTCATTTGATGATTTCCTAGAGAGACTTGCTGGTGCTCTGGGGTCAGATCTAGCCCGATATCATAAACAATTCCGTTTGATAATGATTAGCCATACACACCCAACTTTTTGGTTTGTTGGGTTGAACAACACTCAGTTTGTGTTGTGGGAAGCTCAGGTTGAATGGACACTTAGTGGCCTGTGGTTAAAGCTCTGTCTGTCCTGAGGGCTAGTAATAAGCCAAATAAACAGAAAGCATTCAAGAAGACAGGAGTTTACTCCAAACACGGGCTCTGAGCCACTGAACTCCAGCATCTGCAGACACCTTCTCCTTTTGCCACGGACATTCCAGGCACACTTGTGTCTGTCTGCTGGGCCACAAAGCCCAAGCCTTGCGGGGACTTGCATGGCAGTCTGACTTGATGCAGGCCTCTGTCAAAATTAGCAGATTTCAAGTCTCTTGGTAAATGGTCCAAGTGGCGTATCCACTAGAGGTATACCCCAAATCCAGAGGGACCCCTGCAGGAGGAGTCAGATTAAACTGTCTCTCATCTGGGGAGGAAAACAGTGATACTTCCCACATCACTGCACCTCCAGAAATTCCACTGGGGAAAAATATCCTTGAACTTTTTGGAATGGATGCTAGAGTGAGGTCAAGGTAATTTGTTAAGCAATAATACAAAAACAATATGCCTGAACTATGACTTAGAATTATGAATTAGACTTCAAACACTAAGAAAAGCATAGTGAAAAATAAATTTGATCAAACTTAATTAAAAAATTAAATGGAGGAAAAGGAAATTTGATACACTTGACTACAGATTGCTTGAAGAAGAAAAATAATAAAATAAAATAACCCAAATAGTTATAGTCCCCCCCAAAAAATCTTTCTCAAAATAAGAAAAATCACAATGTGCATTTTAGGAGGGGCCAACAAAGGACCTCAGATAAGTGATGCAGAATGGTCTGCCCTTAGTAAACTATTTGAGGAGGAAAAGTCCCTGATTCTAACACAGAAAAACTCAGAGAATGAGCACTTTATCTGGCCAGGCTCCTGAGGGCTGTATCAGGTTCCTAAAGGATGGACCTACTTCCACTATTATTAAATTTTCATGTGCTTATATAATTTATATAGGATTTTTTTGTTGATGATTTCTAATTTATTTCATTATAATCTGATAAAATGTAAGGAATTACATATTTTTTTATTTGCTGAGTTGCTTTGTGATCTAAAATATTTTCTGTTTTGTAGAAGTTTCCATGAGTTGCTGAAAGGAAAGTGTATTTGGCTGTTGTGAATAAAATATTCTACAGATGCCTGTTATGTCCATTTGACACATAAAATGTTTCAGGTCCAAAGAGTCCATACTAAGTTTGTATCTGTATGTCATATCCCTTGATGAGAAAGATGAGTTTAAATCACCCAGTATTATCATACTGGAGTCTGAGACTTTAATTCTTGTAGTGTCTCTTTTGTATAAGTAGATGCACCAATGTCCAGAACACAGGGTCTACTATTATTGTATCTTTTTGTTGGATTTTCTCTTTACCAGTATGAAGTGACATTTTTGTCTCTTCTGATTAAATTTGGCTGGACTTCTGCTTTGTTGAAAATGAGAGTAGTTACTTCTGCTTGTTTTCGGTCTCCAGGCACAGGATACGTCAATTTCCATCACTCAACTTTCAGCCTATGACTGTGTTTGTAAGGTGAATCGCTTGCAAGGAACATATAGTCGGGTCTTGTTTTCTAATCCATTCTGACAACCTTTGTGTTAAAATTGGAGAGTTGAGACCATTTACATTCAATGTTATCATAGAGAGATGTTTATTAATTTCTGTCATTTTAATTTCTTTGTTTTGTTGAATTTGGTCCTGTTTCCCATTTGCTTAGCTACTCTTCAAGTGAGATTTGCTCCTTTGTAAGCTCTAGGGCTTGTGTAGTATTTCTTCACATGGAGTATTTTCTGTAGTGCTGGCTTAGTAGTCAGGCACCGATCAATGCAAATAATATATGTCATTAAAAGACGCAGTTGTCTACTGTGGAATGTTCCACACTGATGCCACAAAAACAGAAATGACGGGGTCAGCCACAGCCAACAGCAAAAACAACACATAACTGAGAATTAGATCTGGCATTAAAGTAAATAGCAGGTGTCAACTATGTCATCCACATGACCAATAACTACAACAACAACAATAGCTCTAAAAATGGTAACGATATAGTCCATCAGTAGAAAATAAAATGTGATCGGGATGTAGAAGAGGGTTTCCAATGTTGAAAATGTGAACAGAGATAATGCAGAAGAGATAGACCAAGTAAGAATTACAAAGAAGGAGTAGGAAAAATAGGAAAAAACAAGTAAAGAGAGAAAGAGAAAACAAGAGAGTTTTTGCTGTTAGCAAGAAAAGAAAGGAGAGAAAAAGAAACAAACAATACCCAAACAAAAGCAAAGTAAAGAAACCAAACTAACCTTCAAAAGAGAAGGCAAGAAAGAACAACTATCCTTAACAAATGCTAAAAATGAGGGAAAAAGAAACAAACATGTATATGTCCACAAACCCATCAGTGCAGCAAGAACACCAGAGCAGAGCCAACCAAACTGAACAAAACCAAAAGCAAATGAACAAGCAGAGAGCCGGCAAAAGATTCTTAGTGGAGAACTAAGGAAGTGTCTCCCCTGAAGTGGTCGGAACGGTTGATGAGGATGGGTGTCCCTGCCTATGCCCATCTGCCCTCCTCTTTCCTCCTGGGCTCTGGACTAGGCAGGGGAGATGGGGGGAACACAAGGGCTGGGGTAGTTCACCCTCCTTTCTGTGTTGCTCACGAGCTGCCTGCTGAGTGCCCAAGACTACAGCAGGTTGGGGTGGCTCTCAGCTTCCCTCTCACCAGGATGAGGTAGGAGGCGATGGGAAGTACCGTCAGTTGGAGTTTGTCTGCACAGAATGGGGTGGACAGCTGCAGAGTTCTGGGAAGGAAGTTCTGGTGGGGCTTAGCTCCAATCAGGACTTAGGGGCTTTGTTGGGTGGTATCTGCTCTGGAGAGATTTGGCCAACACACCTAGAGGTCTGCTGGTTGCCAATCTCGGGAGTCTAAATCTCAGGAGCTTCCCAAGAGTTCTACTCGTGGGGCAAGGGAGCCAATCCTTCACACCCTCTGCTGCCCGTGAACACAGCCTTCCCCGGCCCAGGCCCCAAGTGTGTTCACACCTGCCTGTTCAGATTCCTCACCCACCTCACCTGGTCAAGTGAGCCATCAGACTCAAAGGGAACGTGAGTTACATTCCCCTCCATTTTCCTGACTTGAATCCCTCTGAATACAGTCTTGTACGTGTTTCAATCCCACATTCTGCTAGGAACACCCTAGGTCACACAGTAGGTGCTCACCAGGGCAGTATGGCAAGATCTGCTACCATCTCCTGGACTCCCACAGCTGTGTGCTGCGGTGGGTCTCCTCAAGATGGCTCCTGCCTCAGCTTTCCACTGCCAGCTGAGAAACAGAGCACTCTTCAAACACCAGTTCAGGCTGCAGCCTCTGGATCAGATGCTTTCTGACCTGAACGATTTCCCATGCCAAATCTGTCTGTGGTACTTCTCTGTGTTGTATGTACCGTCCTCTCCATCACCGGGACCAGTGCCACAACCAGTGAGGACCCAGTGGACTCTTTCTTGTTCTTTGTTCAATGCACTAGAATGTCTGAGTCTCTAAGACTCTGACTGTATGATATGGAATTTTTGTAAGATCTTCTTGAACCCACCTCCCTGAGAAGCAGTATTCCTGCAGCTTCAACCCAAGCCCCCAAGCAACTAGGAATGCAGCCTTCCTCTTACCCGCCATCTTGAACCCACCAAGAAGCTGGTCTACCAAAGACAAAGCCAAACAAAAACAAAGACATAAGCAAAACCACCAGGTCCAGATAGCTTAGAATCTAGATTTCCTTAATATATAAATTATTTCAGAGCACAGAATACACAGAATAACACTGATAACACTGATACATACACAGGATAACATGGATAACACTGACATATTTAAACTGGACAAATATGGCTAAACAAAATTATAGAATGACGTTGCTGCAAAAATCTTAAATAAACTATCCAACATCATTTTTTAAAAAAATAATATACCATAGCTAAAGGGAATTTAAAACCAGTAATGCATGATTCTGCATTAGGAAATATAGTATATCATTTATCATTTTGCTACATGTAAGAACAAAAACCATGATCATCTCCCATTCATGCTGAGAGAGCTTTAAAATAATTCAATATATTCATTATGGAAACATTTAAGGAAATAGGAATGGATAGATATTTCTTTAATTTTAAAGCAACATCTTTCTTAATGGGAAAACCACAGGAGTATTTTCACTTGGACCAAGAGAAAGTCAAGTATTCCACCACCTCTCTTAGTACTGAACAGTGTATTGGAAAATTCAACCAATGCAGATAGAAAAGAGGCATAAGAATTCTAAGAGAAGAGGTACTCTATCAATCTGATATTATGTGGGGGGAAAATCGATGCTAAAGAAATCTAAACAAACAAAGAATTTAGTACGATATAAAATATAAACTTATATATAAAGTCAACGGAAGTTTGAAGTTATAATGGAAGAGAAAATCTCACTTGTAGGGGAAAAGACAGAAGGTTAGAAGTCTTAACAAAACCATTCACAAAATATGTTGAGGTCTTGTATTAGATTTGACACACTCCTGAACTCACTGATGGAGAAAGCAGAATCCCTGTGCTTGGTCCAAACGTCCTCATTAAGCTAAGTCATAGGTTTCAGGTGATTCCCAAGGAAACACTGTGAGTAGCTCTTATGAAGCTGGAGAGCTGATGTCAAAGTTCCTGTGGAAAATGTAGACATGCAGAGGAGCCGGTCGACCAGGGAGGAAGTCAGCAGGAGGCAGACGCCCTAAGTACCACGTGTGGTCTTGGCACCTCAGTGGGAAGCCACTGAGACGGCATGTGCAGAGTCCCCAAGCAGAGCCAAGTTCCTGGGACCTCAGGGTAAGCTTGCATGGCATCTCAGAAGAGTGGAGGACTGTCACTGCTGTGTCATCACGTCTTGGGGCAATGGAGCCGCCTTAAAAGATCACACTACCCACAAGAACGAGCTCTATGGGATCAGATCTTAATTTATAAAATTAAACCATGAATGAGCTAAAAAACAACAAAGGGTCATTCCCTTACAACACGGGGCATTCCCTATGACACAGGGACTCTTCCCTTATAACAGGAGGATGTCCCCTTACAACCCAGGGTATTTCCTTACAACTAAAAATAATAAATATTTTCTAAAATAAATAAATAAAGAGATTGTGTTCATCTACAACTAAAAAATATTTAAAGAAAGAAAGAACGAACTAACGGTGCTGTACCAGGTAGCTGTGCTCCATCGCAAGGCAAAACGCATCCTCTTCCTGGACCAAGTTTAAGATTGGTTCTGAGTTTCCTGACACCATACTGTCAACCTCAATTTACTCATTTGAAAACAATCAGGAAAAGAAGCCTGAAAACCTCAGACCACTTATTCCAAAGGTAGAGTTCGCCAAAGCTGAGTGGACAGCCGGGACAAGCAGGTTGCCGCAGGGTCTAGAAGCCGTTTCCCCAGCCTCCGTCCAACTCAGTACAGATTTTGGACATGAAATTCTCTGGTCGTAACAGTGCTCTCAGGACTTGCCCAGTCTTCACCGTCTGGAACCCAGGATTCAGCCTAATTGCTTTTTAGGGGACTTCTATTTGAAAGTGAAATGTACTTGGACCTCTGGCTGGCAGGGGGCTGGGGTGCAGAGGGAGAGGGAAGGCGGGCAGGAGGGTGGAGGTGGGACATGCCCAGGGCCCTTTGCATTTCCCTTCACTGAAGCCTTAGAGCAGAGCCGCCCTCACCTCGCTCTGCACTGAGGCTACTGAGGAGGCAAAGGGCTTGTCCAAGAGCTGGACCCGGGAGTCCAGCCAGACCCTCAGCTTCCGCATCCCGACGCCAACCCTTCCTCTGTCTGCCTCTCAAAGCAGGTTTAAAGTCATCTTGATCCCATGACAGCCACTGAAACTGGGAGGTATTCTTTCACCTTTCTGGCTAAATCTTCGTAAAATCATTGTCGTTAAGCGGTGAGTTCTAAACCATCGCACAGGGGAGTACACGTCTCAGAACGGTTATGCCCCTCTCTGACCTTTGGAGATGCCTGAAGAAAACAGGATGAGCTTGTCCAGCAGCACCTCATTCCCAGCTGCACCAAGCACAGTGCAGGCCTGGCCCTTGGGCAAGGGGCATCATCCTTCACCATCAATGGCACCCAGTGAACCATCAGGCTCTTGCTAGAGTACCTCTCTAAGAGGCTAAGGAGAGCACCGAGACCTCAGGCCGGCAGTGAGGAGGCTGAGTGTGAGCTAGAGCTGACAGTTCAGAAGAAGACACACTCCCCCAAACGCCACATTTCCCAGGGGGCATCCCCGAGTCTGCCCAGCCTGCCTTCCCTGCTGTACAGACAGGAAGAAGTCTGTCCTTAAGATGGCCCCGGAGGGGGAGGGGGTCGCCTGGAGGACCCTCTACAAGTTCTCCTTCCTTCAGGCCGGTGGCAGAGCATGGTAAGGGCCACGTGGCCAGAATGAAGCCTGTTGCCCTGTCTGTTCCTGTGACGATGACGTGCCTGTTCCACGTCGCCATTGGTCAGTTCACATTTGCTGGCCAAGAAGAGACCAAGCGAGATGGCCTGGGTGGCCTATGGCATTATGTTCAGCATTCTGTGTGTGGCTGGGCTTTAGAAAGAAGGACTTGAGAGCCTCCTTTGGGATAGGAAGTGGGGGATGTTTCTGGGCACTGCCTGTTTCCCAAGGGCCGTCTTCAGGAAGTTGGAGTGTGTGCCCTGTTTCCAGTGAAGCTGCCGCATTGGCTCAGCGAGGTTCTAGGATCTGGAGTTTGGAAGTGGACAGTGGCCCCATGACTGCAGAGCTGACCTCAGAGGCCCTGCCCTGTGCTGCTGTTGTGAGTGGAAGGAAGGCTGACTCCTGATGCGAGGGAACCCTGTGAGTACCTGCAGCACACACACCCCTGGACACAGGGACGGCCAGTGCAGTGCTGCCCTTCGAAGCTTATGGAAAAACCGGAATGCTGATTTTCGGACGTGGGCAAACTCTCTATTTGTATTCAGGTCATAAAAGCAAGCCACTAGGTCCATTGTATCCCAAACCTGACGATCTGTACAGCAGCCACGTCACAGCAAAGTCATGGCACAAGTGGTCTACCTTAATCAGATAGGGGCTTTAAATAAAAGGACCCACCTCAGGAAGGCCACCAAGCGTCCTGGATGGAGGCTTCCAGAAAGGGAGGTCCAAACAAGAGCCCCAGAAGCAGCAGCTACTGTGTCTCATCTTGACGGTGAACTTGACCTTGTGTGGCAACACTGTGGACAGCACTTCCTCCCGCTCACCTCAGTGATGCTTCTGGACAGGAAGAGCTTTTGTGGCCACATGAAGAGGCTGCTGTCCACCTCAGTCACCAGATTGAGAGGAACAGGACACCATTCTGAAGGTCACACTGACCTTCTGCACACAGAGCTCTGATCTTTCCTTGATTTTCACAATCACTACGTTTCCTTAGCTTCCGAAACTGAAGACGACCCTTCCACCCAAGGCCCCTGGCATCTCCTGGGCTATGTAACAACATACTTTCTTTTTTTTCTGACCTTCTAGCATTTGCTTCTGGTACCTCCTCCTTGCCCTCTCCACTTGAGACTGGGGTTTTTCTAAGACTTGCCCTCACGTACTAATCTCGTTTGTTCCCCTGAGTAAATGCCTGTGCGTGCATTTGTGCAGTGCTTTCTGAGAAGTAGGCCTAGCCACTCCGGCTTTTAGGAACATTGGAGGGGCTAAAATGTTAGGTTCCAGTGGTTCTGTGGAGCCGGGCAATGGTGAAATTTCACAATACTGGAGCAAGTTGATGAGTGAGTGTGTGTGTGTGTGTGTGTGTGTGTACACACACACACATGTGCACAAAAAATCTGAAGGCAGATGCAAAGCTGGAAGAATGGCCCAATAGAGAGGGGAGAGGAGAAACTTACCAATTCTATTCCAAAGAAAGCACCACACCTACTCCGCCAGCCCCAGCTACTTCCCTAAAAATAGTTGAATTGCCAGACATTTTCCTCAATGTCCTGTTGGAATATTAAATGCGGATTCCACAGCCGAGTGGTCTCCCATTCATGGCTGGACTTGCTGCTGTCCTTGCTCTCTCTGGTGCTGATGCCCACTGCTGTAGAGAGAGACGATCGTCCTTGCCTGCCCAGGGCGGGCGTCTCAGTCTAGATGCGGGAAAAGCCTTTGGAGGCAGTGGACCCAGCTGCCCACCTGTGTTTGGGCTACTATCCTGTCCCTTTGCATTTCTTGAGGGACCAGCACAATCCTGCTCAAGTTGTCCCAGCCCATCTTTCCTGGGCTCTCTGGCTCCATGTGGATGTCACATTTAGATTCCCCAACACTTTCCGGAGTCATTTATGACAAGACCTCTTCTGGGACAGCGCTCTGTCCTGCAGTACTTAGAATATCATTACTGAACAGCGCCAGCTGAGTGTCCGACACTTTAATTTCGTGGTTTTTGCATGTTCACATTCACATATTTATCAAATCACCCATCCACTCCCTGGAATCTGTGGACGGCAGGCTTCTGCCATGCGCCAGACCAGGCCTCGGAGAAGCAAATCCCGAAAAAATTTATTTCTGCTGGAAGAGGCTCCCATCTCCTGGGACAGAGAAGCAGATCTAGGCTCCCATCTTGTGGGTCAGAAGCAGATATCAGGGTGTCAGGGCCAACCCAAGCAGCCAGAGGCGAGGGCGGGGCCAGAAGAGCTGAGTTAAACTGGGTGAGAGAGCGGGCCTGCTCGACGAGGGGACCTTGGAGCTGAGTGTGATAGTGACCAGCACTCTAGAGTTCAGCAGGTTCCTCAGGGTGAACTCTCCACACTCCTCAACCACTCCTCAAGACCACCCAGCCACTCACGGCCTGGTGTAACAGGGCTTCAGGGGACACCTAGGCATGCATGTGAAGGAGAGAGCCTGGCACAGACGTGGGACCAGCAGCCTGGCAAGATATCAGTGATGGGCAGAGGCACTGTGGAGAGCATGCCAGATCAAGGGCAGACATAGCCAGAGGACCACACCCACTCTCCAACTATTTAGTGACATAACCAGAGGACCACGCCCACTCTCTAACTATCTAGTGACATAACCAGAGGACCACGCCCACTCTCTAACTATCTAGTGACATA
>NW_026000019.1:25097310-25175228 GCF_001458135.2 Marmota marmota marmota
TCTAACTATCTGGTGACATAGCCAGAGGACTATGCCCACTCTCTAACTATCTGGTGACCAGCTAGAGGTCCATATCTGCTCTCACACTATCTATGACCAGCAGAGACACAGTGAGTGCTGCTGAGCCAGTCAGACCCGGGGCCTTGTCATTGGAGAGAGGTCTAAGCTGGGCTTCCTCCCGAGGGGACAACCTCGAGGAGCTGAAACACCTGATCCACGTGGTCAAGGAGGTTCACTCCTGCCTCAGACCAGGCTAGGGTGCAGGACTGCGTGAGGGTCTGAAGTTGGGTGGAAGGAGGGGTGGAAATGGGCCTTTCCAGGGGACCTCCACGTTGTCTGTAGCTGTCCCAAGGATGCATTTTGGGAGTCGAGAGGACTTGAAGGGATTTATTATGGGGACTACTCAGCGTTTGACCTCGGCTTTGGATCTGAGGGATTGACCAGCCAGTGCCGCCGGTTAGTTATGTAAGAGGAAAGGAAGAGACTTGAGGGACAGGGAATAGGGATTCTTTTCAGTTACAAATCATGGTGTTCATACTCTGTGATCTTCATCAGGTGACATCTTCTTCTTTGGCTTGACAACGTCTCCATAGTAAAGTGTGTACACGTATGTGTACATATAGCTGTCACACGCATCACTGCCTACTGTTGGTTCTGTGGTGCTGATTTCAGGTGACATACTCTGTATATAACACTGATAGGACTGCTTTAGTCAGCTCTTTGTTGCTGTGACCAAAAGGCCTGAGGAGAACAACGTACAGGAAGAAAAATTTCTTGGGGCTGAAGGTTCCCGAGGTCTCAGTCCACAGAGGGCCACTGCATTGCTGCGGGTCCATGAGGCAGGACGTCCTGGGAAGGGGAGGGTGGGGGATGACTGCGGGACACGGCAGCCCGGAAGCAGAGAGAGCTCCCCTCACCAGGGGCAGGAGATACACCCACCGTCATGCACCGTGACCCCACCTGTCCCCCGCACCCTGCCCCCCACAGTTGGCCCCCAGCTCGTCCGCTCCAGCCGGTCAGTGACTTGGCCAGGCTGAGCCTCTCACAGCCCAGTCGCTTCACCTCTGAACTTTCTTGCTTTGTCTCACACGTGACCTTCTGGGGGATATTTCATTTCTAAACCATAACAAAGACTTTAGAAGGAAAAGCAATGACGTGCTAGCCAAGAAACCTGTGCACGATACTTCAGCTGTCCTGGCCTGGTGCCAGTTTGTGGCTCATGGCGACCACCCACGTCCCTCACTGCCATGTCCTGCCCAGACCAACACAACAAGAGTTAGGCGAGGAATCAAAGTCACAGACGGACCCCGTTAGCATAGGACCTTGAGAATACTGAGTCCAGAGCTGGTGCGACACTGTCAGGTACTCAGAGCCACCTCCGGTTGGGACAGCTGGCTTCACGAGGCGGCTGCTTCATTCCACGTTGAGTGTTGGGTGTAGCTTCAGGCTGCTGAGCCTGGTACAGCAGCAGCACCAAGGAGCGCTGCGGTTTTATTAGGTTGATCAAACAGCAGTCTATCTGCTCTGGTGGCCAGGAAGTGTGATCTCTTATCACAACTACCCCACTTCATCTCACAATCGTGTCTCACGGTTGTGCTTAAAGCACAACTCACATTTTATCCCAGGTCCTGAGGGCCCGAAGAACGAGGGAGACCAGGGTGGTGGGTGTGAAAGGAATTGAGCTGAGGCCGATCCCCTTTTAGGGGCAGTAAAATTAAGTCTGAGCTCTTCTTCTTTCTAGGAAAACAATCAGTACGTTTGCTTGTTATCATGTAAAAAAAGGAAATATTGGCATTTTTAGAAAGCTTTTATTTCACAAACCACTTTCATGCTGTTTATTACACTTGATTGTAGCCGCGGCTTAAGTGTGTACTGGTCTCTTTGACACACAGAACTGCTCTGTGCTCGCCACCTCACTCATGGAGACGAGGGCAGTCGGTGTGATCACAGGGCACCGTGACACCACATGGACGTGACCCACAGCAACCCGCCCAAGCAGCTTCGTCCGCGTGCACCATGAACGGACTTTCTTTCTTAAGTGGGGGAATATCTAGTGACACGCCATTGGACCTCAGCCCAAGTCACACCGCTCGTTTCTTCAGACTCCAAGATCAAGGCCATTTACTCACTGGACCCATGAGGGGAAAGAAGATAAAGGAAGAGCACAAACCGGGATGGGGCTGCGCTGGCCCTGCTCTCCGGGCGCTGGTCTCCTGGGGGCTCATGTGAGGCCCAGGAATGCCAGCTAGCATGGGGGCGACCATCGTTGGTGGCATCTGTGCTCAGCTGCTACGTCCAACCCTGGGCCGCCCTCCTCGTACCTGGCCTGGCTGGCTGGCTGCAGGCTGCTCTCACTCGCCTCCCGGGTGGGTTCCCGCTGGGAGAGTCGGACGCTCCTTTTGCTGTGTCGAATCGGCTCCTTCTGCACACCTGCGTCCACACCCTTCGGTGGGGGATCCTAGTGGGTGTGCTCCTCTCCCAGACTCGGAAACTCTTGAGGACTTTCCCATTCATCTTTGAATTCTGGACACACCGTCTGGTGACTTGTAGCCCGAGGTGTAGCCTCGACAAGCTTGTTGACTGTGATCGGATATTAAGGTGGGATTTCTAACTCACCTTCACTCCAGAGACCAGTGCAAGAGAGACTGGGACCAAGGTGAAGGCCCTCACCCACACTGTCCCAGAGGCACAAGTAGGTGCACCTCAGTTCTGAGCTCCAGCCCAAGGAGCCCGTCCTGTCCTCCCCCAAGCTAGCTCACGCTGTCAAGCCATGGGTCACAAATTTTAAGCATAAAATAAAGTCACTCCATCTAAAAATGGATCAGAATTTTAACAGTAGTGATCGGATTTTCAGATTTTATGTTGGAGGAGCTCAAGACCAATGATAAGGGGAAACGGTTCAGCTGTTCAGACAAAGCTAGGAGGGTCAGCAGCTGACTGCCCCTCAGACAGAGCTCTGGACATGAGGGAGTTTACTTCTAAGAAGCATCTCAAAGCCCAAATCTCACGGAGACTGATGTAATTTGTGGATCTCTTTTTGTTGAAATCAATCAAGGCAAGAGCAGGGTGGAAGGGGGCACCCGAGGGCATGAGGACCCTCTGGGAGGGGGCCAGGAGCTCCAGACCAGGAGCGTGGACAGAGACGGGACACAGAGAACTGCCCACACACCCTGAGTGCTCCCTGCTTCCTGCATGTGCGAGCCCGTCGCTATCTTCCATCTGAGGTCACAGACGAGCATGCACAGTGAGAGGCAGCAACACTCACCGGGCACCAGATTCACGCATCACTCTGCTGTTTAAGGTCTACACGACCTGGGAGAAGCCCCCTCTTTGCAGATGAAGTGATGGAAGCTCAGAGTTTTAGGAAGATTCCTGAAGCTTCCCTGACAGAGGAAAGTGTTAAAAGGCCTGCCTTCCCCAAGGCCTGGTCTGTCAACCACTACAATCCACCTCCCCACGTGGTGAAGAGCTTCCCTTAGTAAATATCAGGTTTAGGCAAAGGAGGTCAAAGTATTAGAAATGAGTAAATCCAGCTCTCAGGCTCAGTGACAAGCACTTGAGGAACTCTATCCTCCTGCTCAGGACTGAGGTGGCATCTCCTATGGGAAGATCCTGAGATGGCATCTCCTACAGGAAGGTCCTGTGTGATAGGCACCCAGCTAAGGACACCTGGTCAGGACACAGGTGACATCTCCTACGGGAAGGTCCTGTGTGATAGGCACCCAGCTGAGGACACCTGGTCAGGACTGAGGTGGCATCTCCTACTGGAAGGTCCTGTGTGATAGGCATCCAGCTAAGGACACCTGGTCAGGACTGAGGTGGCATCTCCTACTGGAAGGTCCTGTGTGATAGGTTCCCAGCTGAGGACACCTGGTCAGGACAGAGGTGACATCTCCTATGGGAAGGTCCTGTGTGATAGGCACCCAGCTGAGGGTACTTGGTCAGGATGGAGATGGCATCTGGCATCTCCAGTGGGAAGGTCATATGTGATAAGCACTGTCTCTATCCAGAGAAACAATCCACATCCTAAACATGAAACTGCCCAGATGCATCTCTTGTGCTATCCTTGCAACTGGCTTTCCAAGTGTGATCAAGGTCCATTTGATCTGTTGGACAAACGTTGTTGAACACCTGTTATGAATGTGACTTTTTAAGGTTGCCTGAGTTATCAAATAAAAACACTGGCCACCCAGATAAATTTAAACTTCAAATAAAAAATGCATATTATTCACATAGACATTTTTCAGTTATTTCTCTGTCATGTTGAGTTTATATGTTAGCCCCAGGCCTGGTTTTGTAGCCTTCCATTATCATGTCATAGGAATTAGGAAATTGGTCCTCATTCTTATTTATTGAACATGGTCACATTTTAAGTTAATGTGCACATTCCTAAAAAATACTATTCTTTGTTCTTATTTTAGTTTGGATTCAATCCCAGTATCAGCTCTCACTTTCTCTTTTAGACAAAAGAAAATACTGCTGAGCTATTGCCGGGTGATGTTTTGGTAGTTAGAAAAGGAATTAGCCCATCAAAAAACCCTCCAGCCAGATACCGTTAAAATCACAGACTTTTGGATTCGGCATAGGCACCTAAGATTTTGAATCAGTTCCCATGTCTTATTTAGGAAATTAATTTTTCAGAAGTATTAAATGGGTTGGGAATGGCTAATTTAAAATGATTAAGTGGTCGCTAATTAAAAATCAACTTTATGTCCAGAAGAGACTTCTGTCCAGGTGTACGTTATGACAACTTGGCTCTCTATGTATAAACTCATTAAAAAGTGTCTTCACATCCCTTCTTGCCCCTCCTTACCGCCCGAGTCCACTCTTTACCTCACCTTCGTCTTTCTCTCTTTCACACACGTGCACCAACACACGCACACATGCATATGCAGTTACACATGCACACACACCAATACACACACTCACACACGCAAACACACAGATGCACACACCCCTACTGACACATGTATTCCAACACATACCTTCACACATATGCACATATGTGTGCACACGTGCATACACACACACACACGCACACATACACACACAGTTGAGGACTTAGCTGCATGGACTGCCAGGATTTTGCCTGGAGAAAGACACGTAGGACTCTGTGACACACCACAACGCTCCTCATGAAGTCCCCTTCCTGCCATGTCTGGCTGCAGATACATCCAGTGTACCTGAGGCACCGGCTGTGCTTTATGAAGTCTAAAATTTTCAACTGGTGTGTCTCTCCGTGCAAACTCATTAGGCACTATTTACGCCGCTGCAGCTGCAAAGGGAGAGGTTCTGAACTCTGGCATCTACAGTAGGCTTTGTTTCTCATTTACATTTGCATATTAAAGTGTTTGCCTGAAATAGGCTATTGAAATTAATTCAGGATTAATTGGTGTCTTTATCTCATTAGGACAATCTAATTTAAGGATGATGAAATTGTTTAGCCTCCCGTTTGCATAATTAGATTGCTTTGAATTGCTGTCATTATTGGCTCTTTAGCATCATCTGTAGGCCTCAAACAGACAAGAGCTCCAACCTCATAAAGACCAATCATGTGTTACGGCAGAGGGCTGTTAACCCCTTTTAACCCAGCTCGCTTGGATTAGCAGTCACAGTAGACCAGCCGTGGTCCCCCAGAGCCTTGAGGGCTTCCCTCTTTGAATTCTTGATGTTCACGTTGATCAATTTCCCTGCATTTGCATATCTGGACAAGGGGGCGGCCACAGGCTCTCTTCTGGGATCCACCATGTTCAGGAGACTCGTTCCTCTTGGCAACAGCAGCCTGCATGCCACAGTGGCCTCCTCTGTGACAAATGTCTCCTTCCTGCTTCCTTAGCTACTGGAAATGCTTCATGACTGAAAAATGTGGCATTGTCCTCAGCACCTCTGTGTGGAGGCTGAGGCTCTCCCAGCTGGACCTCGGCAGCCACAATCTCTGCCTCAGTGAAGTCGCAGAGTAAAGGAGTCGGGGAGCTGTCAGACGTCCCCTGCCCTATCATGCAGCAGGCAGTGGGAGTCTTCTTGAGGACCTTGACGTGTGGGCACAGCCTGAGGCAGCAGGAGGCCTCAAGGAAGGTCTCAGGACACGTCTGCAGCTGCTGTGGGAGCAAGGGGCACGAGAGTGATGGAGAGCTGGTTCTGGCACCAGCTGACTGCGGTAGGAAGCTCACACTTCTGCATCTCCAAGGAAGGGTGGGCGGGCGAGCGCGCGAGCGAGCAAGGCCTCTCCCTGCTACGTCACCTCCCGCCCCGCCCAGGCCCAGGAGCTCACGTGGATTCTCTAGGGATGAGTGGGGAGCCCCACTCAAAGCTGGTTGAGCCCAGTGCTCTGAGAGCCCCTCCTAAGTGGGGTTTAAGACGGGTCCATAAGCACATAGTGTTGTCACATTGTGCTGGATTCCTGCTAAAAATCAGTGCTGGGACACAGTTTTTGAATTTAATTTTTTTCAGGTAGGAAGAAGAGCCCAAATTATAGAACAAAGGGGTTTCTTTATTTTACAAACTGAAAAAAAAAGACATTTGGTTTCATGTCTTTTTTTTTTTCCTGAAAATTGAAGTGGCCTGTGGAATTGTAACTGTATTCCCAGTGTCTTATTCTCTTGCCCCTCACTAGCTCTGCTGGTCACATAAGAACCAAAAGCTCAGTAAGGCCAGTTGATGAAACAATCCCAATCCTGCTACTGAGAGCAAACAGGAAGAAAAACGCCTTAGACATAAAAGCAGGAGCCAGACCCCTGGTGGACCCCTTTCAGAGACAGTTGCGAGGACTCGCAGCGAGGAACTTAATGGAAGCATCTTGAAAACGACAGTATGATAGAGGGGTGCCTTGTTCCTGTCACCCCAGTTCTATAAGAGAAGACTGGAATTCAGCATGGGAGCAGTCTGCAGAGAAGAACTGCCACCGCTGACTGTAAAGACCACTTTGCTTCTACTGGAGGCTCTGCAAAATCTAGCCCGGCTCTCCACCCAAAGCACTGAGGTCACACCAGCTCAGACGATGAGCTCCCGGGTTCCCCAGAGGTGCAAGGGCACAGCAGAGGGCTGGGTCCGGGGTCTGTCCTTTCCTCCACTTGCATGGCCTCCTCTCGTCAGTCTGGAATGAGGGCAGCATGCAGCAACCTGGGGGGCTCAGGGTCGTCCACGTCCAGACACACTCAGGAGCGCTCCTTGTGATTGGCGGTATCCAGGGTGTTAAACAGAGACCGAGACATTCGAAATCATAGATGAGACCAAGCCCTAGATATGGGGACGTAAGGACCCGGTCACAGCATGCAAGGACACACCCTGATAGCAGCTGCCACTGCAGCTGCTCAGGGAGGAACAAGTGCATCCCAGGTGTCAATGAAGCCATGCGGCAGAGGGCACCTGAGCCTGGGGACAGCGACCGCTGCTCGCTCAGGTGGAAACATAACTGCCCCCCAAAAGAGCACCTCCCATCTGGACTAGCACGTCCCCACCACGTGTGGAAAGCTGAGTGGACCCCGCTCCTCTGAGCCAGGAGAAAGTCAGAGCGGGCGCAGCAGCTTAGCGAGTCCATCCACGTCGGCAGCAGCTGGTTATGTCTCATCACAGTGCAAATTTATGACCCTGGAAGCAGCCTGTGCCGGCGGTCCTTCACGCATCCAGGCCTGGACTGTGAGCTCGTGACCGGAGCAGTGGCAGGGCTGCGGGCTGTTCTCCCGGACCTGACAACCTCTGGCTGGGTCAGACAGACGAGGCTTGGACGGCTGGCCCTGCCTCCAGGATGTCACGGGGGAACACTGAGTGAAGGGGACGGGCTGACAAGGGCAGGAGGCCTTGGGGAAGGCAGGCCCGACTCCCCAGAGGACCCAGGAGGCTGGTGCAGACACAGAGGTCCAGGGTGAAGCCTCCTGTCGGGAGCCAGGCTGGGCCGCAGGTTAACCCAAGGACAGCGGCCCTCAGGTTACCAAGCAGGCCTGTCCTCAGAGGCCCTGGGCTCACTTTATGTCAAAGCTGAACGGCAGAGGGTCCGGGGCAGGTGGGGGACTGTGCGTGTGCTGTGTGGCCTGGGACCTTCGCACACAGCCCAGAACACCCTAGGTGCGCACCAGCTCTATGGCAGCCTGCTTTCCAAAGCCAGAGAAGCACGGAGGACCCTTACTACCAGGGACTCTCCTTTGGGAAATTCCCCTTCCCAAGTGACACTCAAGACTAGAAATTTGTTCTTTTTAAGTGAACTCTAAAATCTATCTCAGTTTCCACTTGGCCATCCAAGAAGCAGAATGCTCGTCCCTCTGTGTAACGTTAGATTAACGCGTCCGTTTTCAAGGCTGCTGGTAAAAGATGGAGGAGAAAAATGTTTATTCTACACCATCTCCTAAAATTTACTCCACAGAAAAACAAAAATATGTAAAAAAGAAGACAATGGCTGAGTTTGCCAAGGAGGCCCAGATAGCGCCTGCCTGGGAGCGGAGGCGTGGTCACCAGCCTGCGCCAGCTGCTGACTGGGCCGATGGTCCCTGCACCAGGTCAGAGGGGCGTGGGCCACCTGCACGATGACGGTCCTCAGGAGTGCTGGAAACAGGTGTACCCAGGGTCAGAAGCCCAGGTGCCCGAGAAGCAGGGCGCACCCCTAAGCACCCCAGAGAAAAGCAGCTGGAAGGAGGTTAGTGGGAAGGGTTTCCCGGCTCTCCAAGACGAGCAAAGGCCTGGCGTGAGACACTGGGAGAGAACTGCACAGCAGACAGCTCCGGCAAAGTCCTCTGAACCAGGAGGTGCACAGCCGAGAGGACACGTAGGGCAGACCTGCACAGGGACCTCAGGGCTCAGGGACCCCTCCCAGGGCACGCCAGTCCCCTCCAGGGAGCCCTGGGCCTCCTCACCGTGGGGAGCTGGGCAGGGTCGGTTAAAAGGCCTCGCGGAGCTGAGCGGGAGCTGACCCCCGAGCTTACCAGCCCCGGCCATCTCCACTGGTGAGTGGGCACAGTCTGCAGCCCAGAGAGGAGCAGTATGCACAGGTGTCTGGTGCCAGTCCTGCAGAGCAAGCGTGGTAAGGGGGACATCCTAAGCAAGTTAAAGACACATTTATTAGAATCACTGAGAAAACTTGAATTTCACATCAGATAATAAACTATGAAAATATTTCTCATTCCAAGAAGAAATGTGGATAAGCTGAAAAATATGACAGGAGAAGTTCTTTAAATGCCTTGTTGGAGGAAAAGGAAAGAGAAAGTAGAGAGAAGAAGGAGAGAGGGAAGGAGAAAGGACAGCAGGCAGGCGGGGAGGGGACCCCGAGGAAATGGAGAGCACCTTGGGAGGACCCCGTGGTGCTGGACGTGGTGCAGAGGAGACCGAGTGCCATGCAGCACGATTTAGGAAGGCAGCAGAGAACAAAGCCACAGCATCAAGGCACGGAGTGCTGTTATTAAGAGAAAATGGAGAGCCCGTACTTTTTACATCCTATTTTTTAGGTGAAATAAAGAAAGGATCAGAGGTGTGATGTGCCGCATAGGAGGCCGATTGCAGGCGCAGCACAGTTTGAGGGATTACTGAAGACTCAAGGACCAAGAAAGAAAAGCAACATCAACTAAAGTCCTGGAAGACAACAACTGAGAAGCCCCAAACCTGATAACACACCAAATAAGCACCCAACAGCTCCCCTCTAGGGTGGCTCGACGGAGAAGAAGGACCCCAGAAGAGCCTCCCTGACCTCATTATTATTTAACACTCCTCACAAGTGACAGAACCAGCTTTTAAACTCAGATATCCCAATCTGAGAATTTATAGGAAGACTATCTGAAATTCAAATTGAAGTTGTTTTATGCCTGAACTCTAATTGCCTACAGTTCACAACAATTCTTCAATAAAATCTGTATAATTAGCAGCATTGATTTAATGTGATAAAGAAAAAACAAAAGGGTTCTAGTCTCAGAATTCAAGCATGTGGAGCATAGAAATGAGCAGCGTCCTCATTCCCAGAAATGACAAAGGAGGGTGAAGGCACAAGGACACTCCAGGCCCACTACCAGAAAACAGATGGGTGGCCCATGTCTGGAAAGGTGGGGACCAGTGGAAATGACTCAGGAAAACACTGGGCATCTTAGTGGACCTTTGTCCACAGGCTGGGTTAGTATTTAAAACCTCCGATAAAGGAATGCTCAAGATGCCATTAGTTCTGATTTCTACCAAGTGTTCAAGGAATTAGCACCAACGCTTCGCAAACTCCTGCAAGCAACACAAGAGGTGGGGCAGATTTCAGTTCTCTCTGGGTGATCAGGATGGTCCAGACGAGGGCAGCCGAGGCCTTCTCTGGGGGAGGCTGCACGCTACACCCTGGTGAGCGTGCACACTGGTCCTGACGGACGGCTGGCAAGTTGAGTGTGCTGACACATCAAAGTGAACACACCCAGCACCAGGGAGCGTGTCCCAGGAATGCAGCAGAACAGGCATGAGGACCCCCCTGCCACGTGAGCGCACAACACAGTGGCCGTGTGCAGCCCAGGAAGGAGCCTCACAGGGCACCAGTGGCTGACCCTGATCTCAGCCTCCAGCCCCAGGACAGAGAGGAGCATGTCCATGGTGTCCTGTCCCAGCCTCTGGCCTGCAGTGATGGCCACCCAGGGTGCCTGCTTTGCAAGGTCCACCAACGCGGCCTCACTCCCATCCACCTCATCCTGGGGCTGCGTGTTTGCTTGTGTCTTGACTTCAGCCATTCTGTTGGGGTGAACGGGACTCACTGTGATTTTAGTTTGCATTTCTTTGATGTCTAATGGAATCCAAAGCTTTTCCATATATAATTAGTCACTAGGACATCTTCTGTTAGAACCCTTCTATCTTCTGTTGATTCGTGGGTCTTATTTTAATATACGCATTGAAGTGATTCTTCCATTACTGTTAATGGTGTGTATTTCTGAATTGTGGTCACGACACTCAGCATGAGACTCACCCTCCTCAGCCACGTTCACATGCACAATGCACATACCCTAAAGTGAGATTTCTAGTCGAGGGCCAAAAAGGGTGAAGAAAGGAAGAAGAGGAGAGAAAAGGAGGGCAAATAAAAGGAAGAAAGGGAAATGGCATCAGTATTAAAAGGATGTGAACCGTCTCTAGTCAGAGACTGCATGACCTTGAATACGAGACAATGTGACATTCCACAAAACTACCTCCATGAATTCATCAAGGTGATCAGATGTAAGATCAAAATACAAAGGTTGATTTTATTTCTGAACTTGATTATTAAGCAATCCAAAAGAAAAATCAAGAATTCCATTTACAGTAACACTGAAAGAAAAAAATTTTGATAGTTTAGAAAAAGAAATGCAAGACTTATACACTGAAAAACAAAGAGCCTTTTGAAATAAGTTATAAAGGTCTTTGATACATGGTATTCCATCTCATGTTGGATTATGTTAAGATGAAAATACTCCCCAAATTGATCTACACATTCAGTGAAAAACTTCTTAAAATTTCAACCATCTTTTTCTTCTACAGACATTGACAGGCTGATGTTAAAGTTCATGTGGAAATGCAAAGGACCTAACAGAATGGAAGTAATTTTTAAAGAGAGTAAAAATGTTTCATGCTTCTGAATTTCAAATGTACACAAACGAAAATAAGACCCAGTGGTACTGGCGTAAGAAAAACCTTCAGATGAGTGATGTATAATTGAGAGTAGAAATAAACCCTCACATTTAATATCAATTGATTTTCAACCAGGGTGTCAAAACAATCCAGTGGGGAAATAGCAGTGTTTATAACAAATGGTAGTATTCAGGCAACCGGCTATCTGCATGAAAGAGATTTTGTTCCTTACCTTCTACCATACACGATAGTTAACCCAACAGATCAGAGATGTTAGTGCAAGAACAAAAACTCCGACATTCTTAGAGGAAAACATGGACATTTTATTATGCTGGGTGAGAATGTTCCTCAGATGTGGCACCCAGGATGCAGTGGCAGAAGAACACAGTAACTGCTTTTCAACAGAATTAAAGGCCTTTTGTTAAGGGACACCATTGAGGGTGTGAAAACACAAAATGGGACAAAACACTTGCAAATCCTGTATCTGAAGTGATCTTGTGTCCAGAACACGTAAGTCACACTTAGAACTCAACAATGAAAGACTAATAAACTTTGTGTTAAAATGGGCAGAGATTTGAATAGGCAGTCACCTAATGAAAATGCAGAAACAGCCCATCAATATGTGGAAAGGTGCTACCCTCAGCCTCCAGGAAACGAACTCAGGAGGACGGCATGCCACATTACCACGAGGACAAGGAAGGACAGGCACAGTGACAGCAGCGTGAGCATTTTGGAGCCCTCAGACATCACAGGTAGTGCAAAGTGCACAGCTGCTTTGGAAAAGAGTCTGCAGGCACCCCTCCCGTCCCTCACGTTGACCATACAGTCTGACCACTCTACTGCTAGGCACAGACTCAAAAGAAAGGAAAATACATCCGTATGGAAACTCGTGGGGTTTACAACAACTTTATTCACAAGAGCCCCCAAGAGGAAATGACCCCACGTCTATCAAAGAGTATCCATGAGGGACATCCACGGTAATAAAGCACAGCAATGGATAAACAGAACACGTGGAGTGTAATTCAGCCAAGAAGAAAGTTAAATACTACACGGATGAACCTTGAAACCTGGTGCTGAGACGCCACGAAAGACCACACATGGTGAGATCCCGTTCTGCGATATGAGCAGATTATGCCATGTCCCCACACAGGAAGTGGACTCTGGCTCCCCGGCACGTGGGCAGGGGTGGGGTGGAGAGGAGTGGGGAATGGATGGCTCTAATGTGTGTGTGATTCTTTTGGGGTGTTGAAATGTTCCAAAATTAGATGGTGATGATGCCATCATCTGTGAATATAGCAATGACTATTAAACACATTAAGTGGGGGATTTTATGATGTGTGAAATGTAAAACTGCACAAGTGGGAGGAGGGGGAGGAGGAGAGGGAAGGGAAAGGGAGAGGAAGAAGAGGAGAAGAGGAGGAGATGAGGAAGAAGATGCAGAGGAAGGAGAAGGAGAAGAGGAAGCCATCCGCACAATAGGCAAAAAAAAAAAAAAAAAAGAGTTTAGAATCCAAAGCAGATGAATGAAAAAATGTAAGTTGCTAAAGCCTGTATATGAGGACAGCAAACCACACTCATGATTTTAAAAATCAAGATAAAATGTCATTTTTCATCTATTTGCCCAGGATTCAAAACCTTGGTAATGCTGTTATATAGCACTGGGAATGTAAAGTGGACCACACATTTTAGAAGGTGATTTGAATAGTTCGATAAGATACAGATATGGAGATGATATAAAAATACCCAGACTTTTGAAAATGCCTGTCTATATTGACCTAGCAATGCTGTTTCTGGAGACTTAGCCTGAAAATCAACAAGCAGATAAATACACAAGAACAATTAATGCACCATTGACGTCACAGAGAACAATTTAATGATAGAAAAGTCTGTAGAGTGTGATTCAATTTCATATTTGTTCATGAACTAGAAATGCTGTGAAATCCTCATGTGAAATAGGACCTGAATGGAGTGGGGAGAGTGAGTGTGAAGCACGCTGTGTGTGCCTTCACGCGTGTGGCGTTAGTGTGGGACATGCCTGGGAAGATCACCTGTCGGCTAAGGGACGGTACTCATGGGGACCGGTACACACTGCCACTGCATCCACATCTAGGATTTTACTAAAATGCCTGAGATATTCCTTGAGTTGGTGTCACCTGGTTGAAACACAAAGAACATTCTGGAGCTGTCCACATGTGCCGAGGGGAAGACCCTTCTCTTTCACACTCCTCACACCTGCAGTGTCCTGCCCTGTTCTTGGTGTGTGATGGTGCAGGGCCGAAGCCAGCTCCACAGAGGCCGGTGGCTCAGCGTCCTTGCCCTCAGCTCCACCTCGGTGCCACCCTCTGGTCCCTGCTGATCTAACAGGAGGCTGGAGCTCCAGGCAGCACCTGGCTTCTCTCAGCCTCGCGGCCTTCCATCTGAAATGCGCTCATTGAAAGCCAAGTGTTAACAGTCCTCATCCCAAGAATGTCGTGATGGCCACCTTCTGTTGTAACTAAAATGTCAGGGTGAAAGTGGCCTTTGCCACCATTGCTTTGCCACTTCTTTTGGCTTATAAATAGAAACAAGAAACAAACAAAAGCAGGGCACCTTTGTAAAGGGACCTAGTGCCACCAAATGCTCACCTGTCTGTCTGGTTCCCTGAGTTCCTGTCCACTCAGCATGTCGGGCCCCTGATTTTCCGGGCCACCGCCTCTGACGTGTGGTGCCTGCAGCAGAACACTGAGCTCCGACAGCTGGCCCCTCGTCTGGTGGCATCACGAAGGCACAGGTTCCACTGCTGTTGAATTCACTGTGGCTGACGATCGTAGTGATGGGCTTTGAGTGTTTCATGGAAATAGTGGGAAATTCCCAATGACTGGGGCTCTAATCTGACCCCGCAGTCGGGGCAACCATCAGTGACTGTGTCAGTGAGAGGCAGGACTGATGGCCCCCGTGACAGCCTGACGCCATTTTGGAACAGGACTTGGAACAACCACGTGCTAAGATGGAGGTCACATCCCACTGGACGGTGATTCTCCCGTGCTCGTTTACAGATTTCTTCTATTTCTGAATCCATGCAGCTGCTGTCCCTGGGTTGGTAGCTTCTCACTTCACGTCCCTACCTGTTACGGTGCTATTTCTATTACAACGTGTGGACACATGGCTCAGAACAGCAGAAAGGTCAAGGGACTGTTAAGAGGAGGAGGCCTTTAAAAGAAAACCGAACAGTTTCTGTGAACTCGCAGGAGGTGTGGCTAAGGCTGCCTACCTACTGCAGGTGCCTGTGGAGGGTGGCCCACAGACCCACTGTGGGTCTGCTTCCCTGTGGGTGTTCCCGGGCACTCAGAAGTCCTCGGCTGTGCCCAAGGCAGACGGCCCTTGCAGGAATATGAAGTCTGCTCTGGCTCCAAAGTTATAGTAATAGTTTCTTGAAAGCACAGCACCTGTCGTTGGGTACAGAAGAGAAAGTGCTCCCGGACACAGAATTAAGTGAGAGAGCTGCACCAGTCAAGAAGAACCAACTTCATTGAATGTCTGTTATTGACAGGCATCACATGAACTCCAACAGCACGGCCGTGTAGAACCTGAGGCCCAGCGTCTGGGTCCCGTGTGAGCCCGCAGGTGGCACAGATGGCTGTGGGTGCGGTGCATTTCCAAAGTTCCTTCAGGCTCCGTCCTGCTTGCCGTCCTGCCCTGGGACCCTTTGTCACCACTTCCTGGGTGAAGGAAGACCTCTTACCTACGGGTTTCCACAGTGCCCTCCCCTTGGGGTGCTGTTCGCAGCACCATGAGCTCACTCCACTGCTCTCAGCTCAGCTCCTTGAAGGTGCCTTGAAGCAGAGACGCCATGTTGGTGTCACTCGCCCCGGGCCTTTGCCATACGTGGGGCTTGTACTAAGTAGGTGCTCATTGAGCACGGAATAACTAGAGGGATGCATGGTCAGGTGGGGTCAGCAAAGACTGATGAGACCAGGGCCCTGTGTCCAGGAACCAGGCCCATGGGACGCCACCCAAGAAGGGTCTCGGCACAGCTACCTCTCCCACCTCCAGCGCTCCCCCTTGTCCAGCTGGACACGGGGAACTCAGCTGCTCTTCTGAGTCAGCCTGATGGTAAGGTCTGGTAAGGATCCAGCTACACACAGTTCTCTTTGAGAGGTTGGACACGTGATTATAGAGGGTTTGGAAATCTTTACAAGAAGTACAGTTTAAACTGAGTGGCTATTACTTAATAATTCCTGTAATTGGTTTTTAGCCTGAAATTGACACAAACCCACGAAGCTTGCATTTCCCCAATTCATTTTAGATTCCTCAGTCTGAAGATGACACCAGAAACTAACCAGTGGTAACCAGCTGCAAATCAAGGCACATTTAGCAGATCAGTGTTGCCCCATTTTGTGAATTATTCTGCACAAAACAATAACACACAAACATAGGTTTAAATATATAAGTGCCTGGCATATTTTTTGTGTCTCTGTGTGTGTATTAACAGTGGAGACCTTTAAACTGAGTTGTTACTAGCCATCTTAATGGTGTACCACCTTTCGTAGGCTTCCCACATTTTCTACAGCAAGCGCGTGTTACTTTTAATAGCTAGTATGGCTAACCTTTCTTGAGCACTTATTATGTGATAGACACTGCTGAAACCATTATGTGAATTAGCTTGTAAGGCAGGTATTCTCCCTACTTTATAAACTAGGAAGCTGTAGCTTGAAGAAGTGTCTCAACAGACCTGAGACTGAAAGGGATGCAATGGGATCTGAACCGAGAGCCACATTGACTAAAGAGGAAATGAGAGGAATCGCGGGATGCAGACGGGGTTGGCTGCTCTGACTTCGGCAGTGGTGAAGCAAATGTGGTCTTGAGCACAGGTCCCACCTCGACCCATCTTTTCCTGTGACGTCACTGATGTGGCTCAGGAGAGCCCAGCTCCACCCCCTCCAGTCTCAGTGCTTGGGTGCTTGCCAGGCCTAACCAGAGGCTCCCCCGGGGCCGATGCCCAGCCGGAAGACGGCTCCCACGTGGCCACCGTTTGAACTCCATTATAGCTGTGGGCGGAGTGGGCTTTTGGACTCATGGCCACAAACCTCAATAACTTCACAGGTTGTTTCTGATTATCTTAAAACAATTTATAGATGAACTGTGTTCCGTAGTTGTAGACGGAGTAAAGAAGATGAGGTGGGCCATGGGTGGGAGGGGGAGGAGAGACAGGCCCAGCAGTGAAAGGCACCCTGCGGTGCCTGGCTGGGTCCGTCACCCTCGCAGCGTGTCTCCACTGGGGCCCTGGGTCAGAAGGCCCTCACTTAATGCCCAGCTCCTGGGGTCTGTGTGGGTGGTCTTAGCTTCCTCATTTTGAATGTGCTCCCCAATACCAGACCTAAACGCATCGTTCTGCCTGGACCATGTTTAGCTGTACGTGTTTACCGGAGGCTTTTGCAGATATTTTGTATCATAAATACAAGAAGATCTATGGAGATCTTCTACTGAATTTGATTCAGGAATATTGTTCAATAGTTGGAAAAGTTCTCAGCTCTTTCTTCTCTTCAAACACGTGATAGGCACCTGGAATTCCAAACCAGGCTTGAATTAGGGCTGAAAAGGGGAAACATGAAGAAATCCACACTTTGGAGGAACGTCTACTCTTCTTGGACAGATAAAAGGGAAAGTGCTCTGAACCCTCCCCGGAGAAGGAGAGGTGCTCGCTCCTCTTCAGTGGCTCTAAGGTCAGCCCCATGCACCGGGGGACAATTTCGAAGTGACAATGTGACAGTAATGGTTGGATGTCTCTAAGAATTCCCACTAAGGAAATAAGGATGAATTTCCACAAAAGGAAGCAGAAATTCAAAGTCCACGATGAGGTGACCACAGGAGGAGCTCAAGGGAAGGTGAGCACGTGGCCACAGGCGTGCGTGGGCAGCGCTGGGCTGGGCGCACTCTGCCGTCTCTAGTAAGGGGGCTCCAGGTGAGCAGCACATCCTGCTGTTCCCACGCCCGAGCGCTGGAGAGGCTCCCAGTGCGGGCGGCTGTGGCCTGTGCCCCCCCAGGCCAGGGCTCACCTCCTGTCTCAGGGGGAGTGCAGTGGGCTGGTCAGACGACAGTCAAGACTGTGGCCTTCACTGTCAAGTGTGGGGACAAGGAGGACTTGCTCCTCCCAGCGTCTTGTGAGTGAACATGGCAGCCCGCAGTCAACACGGGGAGGCACGTAGGGAAGAGGTGAAGTTAGGAGAGCCGGATCCCGGCCGGGGAAACACGCCTCCCAGGTTCAGGTCTCTTCTTCAGGAACTGGAAACTGACGGGGAGAAACACAGATGATCATTCTGGAAACGTGAACGAGAAGATGAACGTGGAGGTGGACGGTGGAGCCCACAGGCTGGCAGCTCGGGCTCCACACCAGGCCTGGTCCGCGCTGCCCAGGACGAGCTCAGCGGCAGCTCTTCCAGGCAGAGCAGAAGCCACACCTCGTCCCTCCTCATGAAGGGCCTGCCGGTCACCTGGGCGACTTTGGCATCGGATTCCCGGTCCTTTGGATCTTGAGACTCCCAACATGAAAACTCAGTGGCTCAAGTCTGTGCTGAGAACTTGACGCAGCCGCAGGGCCGACTCTGCGCAGCTCCCGAGCAGCTCCTGAGTTGGCCACAACCGCCTGACGCACACAAGCCCTCACTTCCAAACTGCCCTCCTCGAGCGCCAGTTCAAGGGACGTTCTCAGAAGGAGCACACTCCTTGACTCCCGGCAGCTGGTCAGCAGGCGGCCTAAGGTCTGCGGCCTCCTCTCCTCCCGAAACCTGAGGCCCGACCAGCAGATTCAAGAGGTTCTAAAGTCTAAAGTGCATGACGATGGTTTTGAACCTCTGTGACGATTTATCTCATCACCAAGTTGCGTTTTCTCATCTCTACCTTCCTTTCCCTCTAAACCCCTTCCTTGTTATTTGGATGAGATGAAGTTTCCAGGTTGCTTAGGAAATGACACCTTGGCAGCAGCTGCCAACCCTGTAACCAGGTCCCACTCTACCTCAGCTTGGGGGTCAGGGGTAAACGGATGGCGTCTACTATTGCAGATGAAGTGTTGTAAAAACAGTGTATTTGATTGAAACATAAAGATAGATTTTGCCATGGAATCGTCCAAGAATCATTTCTCTGAGAGCTGGGGAAGGAGAAGGCCATGCAGCTGCTAGGTCCAGGCATCCGGCGGCAGCAAGCCCTGTGCCAGAGGCCTGGGGACCTGGGTGCAGAGCCGTGGGAGGCAGGCCTGCATGAAGTCCAGCACCGCTGGACGGGCAGAGACCCGCCTGCCAGAGCAGCGGCACCAGGAGCCTTCACAGGCCATTGTTCTTAGAAAAGAAGGGAAAGATCTCAGGGCTTCAGATGTTGAAATGGCTCAAGAGATGAACAGCGTAAGGACAATGGCCCAGCGTTGGCATTAGCAGAGTCACCGAGCTGTGGAAGATGATTTTTCAAGCCTTATCATCATAATTCAAAGTATTTATTAAAGGGCCAATACTTCCGTCAACTGGCAAAATGTGTTCATGTCATCGACTGCCATTTGTGCCACCGTGTGTGCATGTATTGACTTGTTTATTGAATATCTGTTGGCGGAGGCCGTGTGACAAGAGCCGCCAGGTGCAGAGTGACACAGAGGAAGTAGTTGGAGAGAACGTTACTGAGCACAACAAAGAGAATTCTCCAAGACGTGTAGGCTTTGTTCTCCTTACTGGGGGTAACGAAGAGTTGTCTGAGTGTTTTAGTAGAAGTGACTTGTTTCTGTTCTATGAAGAACTCCTTTTCCTCATGGAGCCTGGGCTAGACGTGGGAGAGCCAGGAGTAGAGACCTGTGCCAACGGCTGCTTGGATCCAGGGAGAGAGGCTGTGGGAGCCCACGGAGGAGCAGCTGCGAGGCAGAGAATCAGCAGGAGCCAGCGGCTGTTGGGAGGCAGCCTTCCCAGGATGGTGTTCCGATGTGGGTGGTGAGGGACAGGAGGAGCCAAGGTTCCCATAGGACATCCCACAGACAGAGGGGTGGTGGCCCTTTTAGGACTGTCCTTTGGGTCAAGGTCCTTGGTCTCCACTGCGTCTCCAGTGCCTAGATCAGGCGTGGGCCGGAGCTGGTGCCCGCAGCTGTCCTCTGGTCTGCTCTACCTCCCATGTTTGGCTAACAAAGTAGTTTAAGTTCAAGTTGAGATAACAGAAGGAAACAAGCCACCGATGCATAAATACACCGACTCTGGTGCTGAGCTGTTGGAGTCACAAGTGGAAGAGCTCGGAGCAGCAGGAGGAGAGAGCAGGATGTGGTGAAGGGTGGCAGGAGGTTAGAGGACACGTCAGGAGGCCCACAAGTCTTCCCTAAGAAGACATCCTGCAGCTGACGGACGAGGGGCAGGCAGCTCTGGGAGGCCTGGGAACCTGCTTCCAGGCAGAGGAACCGGGCAGTGACGGGGCTCTGCAGGCGCTGCACATGGTACCCCCATAAACAGAGCCCGTGTGGCTGAAGCCGTGAGCAGGGTGGTGCTGGGAGGTGAGGCCTTGGGGTCACACATGGAGCCAGGACCGGACACAGGCACTCCTGGGCTCCAGTGAGGGAATCCATTTTATCTTGAAGGAACGAGACCCCAGTGGAAGGTTTCAAGGTAGGCAGCAGCAGGACCTGACTTGTGTTTGACTCCATCCATGAAAAGTCGGGGTGCCCTAAGAGCTATGCCGTTCTCGACACCCAGTGGGCTAGTCCACACCATGGTGATCAAATGAAGCCGTTTCCTGCTTATTTCTATCATTTTCTCAAAAAATTAGAAGAGAAACTGTCGATGAAGGACTGGGAATGAGAAGGTTTTTGAAGATTTGAGGAAAGGGAGGAGGAGCAATATCACGTTGCTCGAGTGCCAGTGAAAATCAGGTGTACAGTGGGTCTGCCCAGATTAGAGACTGCTTTAAACTAGCTCTCAGAGCTTACGGAGAAAGACGGAATCTGGGGGGTGGCACTGGCTAGGTTATGACACCAGGTGGAATGACAGGTGATGAAGACGTCTCAGGGAAGGGCCTGCTTCAGGTGAGGAGGACATCGCTGGACAGGACTTACAAGGCAGAGCCGTCAGCAGAGGCAGGAAAGAGAGGGAGAGAAACTCAAGATTCAGAAATAGCACCACGGGTCACCAGGAGGATTGGTCCATGAAACAGTGGAGGACCTTTCAAGGAAACGAAAAGCCAGGGCGAGGGATGGACTGTTTAAGGAAGCGGTCGTCGAGGCTACAGGAGCTCACAGTGGCAACAGGAGGGGAGCAGGTTGTTCCAGGTAACCTGTTCCAGTGTTTCACCCCTGATGAAAGGGGTCAGCAGGACCCCAGCCCCAGAGAGGGATGTGACTTAATTACACGAGTGCCCTGTTACTGGGGTGCTTGCAGGGGGCTGGGGAACCTCCCTCCAGAGCGTACAGCTTCACGACTCCCCCAGGGACCACGAGTGGTGAGGAGGTAGGATCAGATTGCCCTGGTTGAAGACAGAGATTGGAGCAACGTGGTCAGTGAATGGAACTCAGAATCAAGAAGGGCAGATCTGAAGTCTCTGAAGGGAAGGACAGAGATAGTCAAAGGAGTCCTGTATTTAGAAAGGATTTGTTGTCCTTATTTTTAATAAAGGCCCTGTGCATTAACAACTGCTCCCGTGTTCATATTCCTATGACATGTTTTGGTCATAAACACACAAAAACATCATAATTTCTTTAAAAGTCTACACTTTACTGTGAATTTATCAAATGTAGTGAACAAATCTTATTCAACTTTGCTACCCAGATATCTGCCACAGTGGGACATATGAACATTAAAAATATCATTTTGAATTGATTTCTATGTCAAAACTACATTTTAGGAAAACAGAGATTAATGGGATTAAAATAAAACAGGAAAAAAAAAAAGGTTCAGCAATGGTTTATAGTGGCAAGATGAAGAGCCTAATCTTTGTGATGTTATTTTTGACAGGGAAATAGATATCCAGAAAGAAATGTCAGAAAGACTCCCAGGGAAATAAGCCTGAATTGACTTGGAGTGTCCAACGGGGTAAGGGTCACGGGTGGAGTGGCAGTCCAAGGAACCGTTGGAGTGGGGGTAGACTATCTTGAAAGAACACACTCGGATGTCTTTGAGAATGGGAAGGGAAGAGAGGGGTGTAGAGGACTCGCTTCTCAACAACAAAACCATGTGACACACACACCCCTATGTCCCTAATAATTCAAGGACTTTGGGATGGGTCCTAAGGTCATAAATAAGCAGAGAAATGGTTATTAAAGAAAACCTATTATATCTGTGTTAGAAGAGTAAGAGTCTGTGGCATTTGAGCCATGACCCACTTACCAAGCTATTTGTCTAAGCTACTGCCAGTAGGAAGCTGCTCAGAGAACTCTGATCCATGTGGGCTTGGTGAGGGAATGGAGTGCCCTCTTTGACAGTGCCTTTTCTTGGAGGTAAACAGCCTGGGAAGAGCAGACACGAGTGTTGAACCCTCAGCCCCGATAGAAAGAAGCAGAATTCTAGGAGGCACAGCCACAGGACGAGGCTCGCCTCCACCAGGTTCTGCCCAGAAGGAGACGGTTTTAATCATGACGAGTTTCACAGCTCTGCCTGTGAGAAATGATGACTTTGGAGCAAACCACAGGAGATTCCATGGGTGAAGGCTGACTGACAGACGTGGAGATACTGGTAGAGAGCCCTTCAGAGGGTTTTCATAGCCTCATGATGAAATCAGCAACAATCAGAATATCAGAGCAACCACAAGTTTATCAGAGAACCCAGGAAAGACTCAAGATAGACCCTTCTAGAACCATAGTGACTCTGGGGGTTGGGCAGGGTGTGCACAAAGAATAGGAACAACAAGAGCAGGGAGTACATCCCCCAAGGAACAGTCAGAGGAGGGCATGAGAAAGACTTACAAGCATTCCCCATGTTACACACAGAACAATGAACAAAGAGCAGAGGCCTTCTGCGCCCTAGGTAACTAGGAGTACCCTCTGAACCACCTTCAGTTGAACAGCAAGTTGTTTAGATCAAGGAGACACTCCCCGAGAGCCAACCGTAAAGTGAAGTCACACATGTCTGGCATTCTGGAAGACTTCTCTTGTCAGAAGCCATGTGTGCTATCAAGAGTGTTCTGAGAAGGAAATCCAGGCTAATTAACAGCAAACAGGTAAACTTCTTAAATTACAGAAGAGGTCCCAAAGCCATCCACACACCCAGTGGTAGAAAGTAAAATTAAAAATAAAACTGGCTAAGGAGGATTAAGCAGGAGAATTTATAATAGTGATTTATGTTGACCCAGGGACAACTCCTCAATAACTAGGGTAAAAGATAAAAACAAGAAAAAAAATCTGAATAGAGACAGAGGCTGCTGTATGCTGTGAGGGAGTATACTTTAGAGTCAACTCAATCAACTCCCTAAACTATATCTAAGCCATATCTCACAACCTCGTCCATGCTAGGTAGGCTAGGAGCACCAGCATCGTGACGTATTATAATGTCTTCAATCTCCAGTTTTCCACAAAGATCTACGGGTTACAAGGAAGTCAGAGACTGATCACACCCAGGAAAAAATAACCAGCCAATAAAATCTATCTGAAGGGGTTAGTAGATGAAGCCTGCAGTCAAAGGCTTCAAAGCGACCATTATAAATATAGTCAGAGACAAACAGAACTACACGTAAGGAATTGAAGGAAGAGATGGTGATAATATCTCCTTGGATAATCAATGAAGAGAGTATTACATGGGAGTTCTGAAATTGGCAAGTACAGTAAGTGGCCAAGTTCCTCAGAACTGAGAATCGGTGTTAAATACATCAACAGCCACATGACACTAGTGAAAAAAAAAAAAAAAAGAAATAGAGAAAGGGGAGAGATGAAAGAGAAAGGGGAAGTACTTAAAAGAAATAGTGAAAAAAACTTAATAAATGGCACAAGAAACATTAGTTTACACATCTATAAATTAAATAGGAAAAAAAAAAAAAAAAACAACTCCCCTAGGGTTGATGTATAGAAGTAAAAAAAGCTCCCCTAGGGTTGATGCATAGAAGTGCACACCTACGTTGAAAGCAAAAGACAAAAAGAAAATCTGGAGGCAGCAGGAGAAAAACGACTCACCATGGCCAAGGGAACCCAGAGCAGACTGACCGCTGACTCCCATCAGACACAGTGGCCTCAGAGGCAGTGGGACAACACAGTCCCAGTAGCGAAAGGTAAAACGCAGCCAAGAAACCTTTCTAGAAAGACCATCTTTCACAAGTGAAGGCAGAGCCAAGAAATTCCCATAAAAACTGAGAACACATTCTTCAGTAGACCTGCCTTTAGAGAAAGAAGATCTTCAGGATAAAATCCAGTGCAAACGGATAGCAATTTAAACCCACCCCCCAAATAGTGTCAGTAAAATAACTATGTGGGCGATTCTACAAGATAGCATAATCCATCAGTGATAGAAAGCAGGTCAGTAAGGAAACGGCAGAGACTGGACCTGACAGACCTCACAGAGAATACCGTCAGAGCAGCAGAAGACACAGTCTCCTGACCACCCAGGAGACCTTCTCCTGGACAGATCATATGTGAGGCCACAAAGCAAGTCATTTTAATTTAGATTAAAATTAAATTGAATATATTTCCCAACCATTATGGCATGACAATAGAAATCAGTACCGAGAAGAGTTTTGAAAAATTCTAAATATGTGGAAAACAAAACTACTATAACCCAGGTAATGCATCATAGAAGAAACTAAAAAGGCAATTAAAATATCTCAAAACCAACAAAACTATAACCACAACACACTGAAAGTTATGGGTTGCAGCAAATGAAATATCATTGGGAAAAGTTTATAACAATAAATGCCTCTACTAGGAAAAATGAAAGATCTCAAACAGCTTCAAACAACTCCAAAAACTGGGAAAAGAAAAATGAGTTGAGCTACAAGTTAAAAGAAGCAAGGAACTAGTAAAGACTAGAGGAGAAATAAATGGAATTGGGGGTAGAAAAACAATAAAAATATTGACAAAAGCACATGTTGGTTTTCTGAAAAGAACCAAAATTGCCTGCTGGGAGCCAGAATGGAAAAAGAAGACTCCCACAAAAGAGAGCAGAAATGGAAGAGATCCAAACGGATGCCTCAGAATCGGAAAGAACAGAGAGGCTGCTCGGAACTGTCCACCCGAGGAAGCAGACCAGCTGCTGGACACTTCGGACCCACCAGGATGCACCTCCAGAGCTGAACCCCAGGAGCCCAACAGCAAGTGGCTCAGGTCTGTGGCGATACGTCTCCCAACCAGTTCTTGTCAAAGTCGTCCAAAGAGTAGAAGGGAAGGCAGTGGCCTCCACGCTCAGTTTAAGCGGCCAGATTTCACTCATACCAAAGCCCGTTAAGGTACTAGAAGAAATGAGCATCCTAGACCAAAGTCCTCGATGGACGTGGATGCAGAAGTCCTCGGCAACGTACTAGCACACCAAGTGTAACTGCACACACGAAGAGCCAACACCTCGGTCCAGTGGGACTCCGTCTTCACACCTCCAGATGATTTGTACACACAAGGACGTCCATTTGATCCCCCAGTGACAGAATGAAGGGTAAGACCCTTGACCCTCTCAGTCGATGTAAAAAATAGCACTTGATAAAATCCAAAATTCGTTCGTGCTAAAATGAAAAGTCTCGACATTAATTTGTTAATCTAGAGAAGGATTTTACCTCAACACAATGAAATCTGCATATGGCAAACACACTTGTTAGGATGACTGTTATCAGAAAGGGTGACATGCGTAGGTGGTGGGGTGGCCCCCGGGGAGCCTGCTCAGGGCTGGTGGGAACGGAGGTAGGCACAGCCTCGATGGCACAGCCTGGGGCTGCCTTGGAGCATTGGAGCGGAACCTCCTCAGAAGGACCCATCCACCCGGGTGCAGGAGCCTCCCGCACACAGAATGCTCTTCAGGACGGAAGACTCAAGGCCATAAAACAAGCTCCTGCACCTGAAGGGACTGAAAACATGGATGCATATCGACTTAAATCACAACGGAATTAAATTAGAAAATTGGGGGAATTCATGAATATAGAGAATTGGCTATAAAGAAATTATATGGGAAATTAGAAAACACCTGAGACATGAAAATAAGAAGGCATCGTCCCCAAACTTGCTAGTTCAGCTGAGGTGGCACTCAAAGGTACTCATCACACAAACACCTGCATTAAAAAGAAAGACGCAGTGAAAGTGGTGACCTGACCTTCAGCTCCAGAAGGAAGCAGGGCGGGCTAGATCCGAGCAAGCGAGCAAGCGGAAGGAACGGGAGGGAAGCTGGCGGTGAACTAAGTAAGACAGAAAAGAGGACAAGCTCACAGGACAGAGGTGGGCTCTAATAGACCCTTCAGACGATCAGGAGAGAACCCTGAGTGCTGGTATTCTTGCTTCTTCCCTTCCCTCCTGGGGTCTTGTGTCTGCTTTCCCACCACATCCTTGTGTTATTCCTACTCACAGAGGGCGGCCCTTGTCTTGAGATGGCCCTGTTGTCACCCAAAGCAAAGGCACCTTTCCAGCTCACTTTCTCTCCTGTGGCCTTGTGGCCGGGCTGGGGACCCCCACTCTCCCCTGGCAGCCTGCTCCTGGCGGCTGTGTGCAGCTCCCCTCCCCTCCCCCTCCACCTTGGGGTGCTGCTCCTGCAGTGTTCTCTTTTGGAGAGGGAGGCTCAGAGGCAGGGAAGGACCGAGCACAGCTGGGGGGCCAGGCACTGACTGCACTGGGACCCACATCCCTCGGGAGACTGCTGGCAAGTTTGTAATTGTACAGAAATACCCTGGGGAGGTGGTGAACTCAGAAATCTTCCAAAATGTAACAATGTGCAATACATCATGCTTTGAGAGCCTCCCTTCCTGGTGGCATAGACAGGATGTTGTCACATTTCCTCAAGGGGGAAAACATTCCCAATTTTTCCCTCTTCCCTGAAAAAAAAAAAATAGACACTAGTCTAGAATTACACAAAACAGGTCACGTTGAAAGGGACCCAACTCTCGCCAGCCCACAGCATCGGGACTTTCCTGAGCCATTCGTCTTGCTGATCTCAGTAAAATGGCAGAGGGCTGGGCACCGAGGCCTGGGGTGGTGACTTTCTGGGAAGACCTGGTGCCACCTGTACGTAGGCTTTCAATTTCTCTCCATCCGTGTTCATTTTCTTCTAATGCTGGGCATGGGGAAGCAGATGATGAAGACGTGAGCCCCATGCCTCCGCCATGCCTGGTGGGTCTCCTGCCAGGAAATGGCCAGTTGTTTTCCTCTCATGAGACCCAAGGGCAGGTGGCCCAGGGCTAGGGCACTGCAAGATCTCTGAGACCCCAGACCCTTTCCCTTCTTTGTGTCGACCTTTTCATTTTCACTGATGTATGTTTTACATGAGGGAAATGTGCAGGTCCCAAGGGGGCTCTTCAGTGACGATTCGTGACCAGTTTATGTGCATTTGAAATCCACACACAAATCAGGAGGCCCAGCAGAGGCCGACGAGTGCACACTTGGAGGTAGGGTGGGTGCTTCTCATGCTCTAGGAAACTACCAAAGGCTTCAAGGTGCTCCTGCCCCACGGAGTCCACTAGCAGGACATCAAAGTCCCAGGGCCTCTGCGTCCTGCCAACACCTGGTGCCGCTGGTCTTTATTTCAGCCTTTCTAGTGTGTTATCCTGATGCATCATTGACGCTGTCATTTGGTTCCTTTGATGGCTCCTGAGGCTTCTTGTGCTTGCTGACATTCGTGAGTTTTCTTCCTGGAGTGTCTTTCTAATGGAGCAACACGCCTTTTTAAGTGCTGTGCTGAAGCTCTTATGTGTTCTGGATGCAAGCCCTTGTCTTGTGTGTGCACTTCGAAGACTGTCTTCCAGGGTCGCAGCCTCCAGGCAAAGTAGAGCTCTTTGCTTCATTCCCTGGTGGAACAACTGTGCAGAGCACACATGTGGTGAATGTGGTGAGTGTGCAGAAGTGACGAGTGGAGGAACAGATGAATGGACGGATGGGTGAGTGAATGGATGGGTGAATGGATGGATGGGTGAATGAATGAGTGGATGAATGGGTGAGTGAATGGACAGTTGAATGAACAAATGAATGAATGGATGAATGAACAAATGAATGAATGGATGAATGAACAAATGAATGAATGAATGGGTGAATGAATGGATGGATGGATGAACAAATGAATGGATGGATCAATGAATGAACAGATGTTGACCTTTTGAGAAGAACGAGTTTCCACTCATGTTGGCTGTACTTTAACAAATAGTTTCCAGTCAAACCTTGTCTCCTTTAATAGCCAACTAGCTCCCTGAACATCCCACACTGTCACCACCCTGATAACAAATGGAAATCAGGTCACACAATAAACTGTCAGATATAACTATACCCGTGGAGACGAGGGACAGAGTATCTGAAACTGGGCTTGTCCCAGAACATCTGGGTAGCTCCATTTTCTCTGGCTGTGAGACGCGGCGTTCCCCTAAGGATTTCAAAGATGTTCCAATGCCCCACGGCCCACGGTTGCTCATCCACAGAATGAGGAAAACCAAGTGCTCACAGACCCGCCAGGCCAGGAGGCAGAATGCGAATGGATCAGGATGCTCTGTTTGCCTTTCGGGGGGGGGGGTTCCCACAGGAAGTGCATCCACTGCACCCCCCAGCTACAGCTCAACCTGTAGCTCATTAGGGAAGCCCTGGGGTTTCCGTGGCAACTGTGCAGGGCTTTCAGGGAGGCTCCAGACCTGATGGTTGCCAGGAAACCGCGCCAGGGGCACCGGGGAGGCTGGGCTTGGTGGTGGCTGCTAAGGAGAGGTTCTCATGCTGCAGCCCTCTGGGAAGGGCATTTCAGACCCTCGGCTCTCAGCCTGGCAGATGTCACCACCCCTTGAATCACCCGCTGCAAGAAGAAAAGCAGGAAAAATGAAAAGGTGCCCGAGTTCAGCATGAAACCTGGAAAGCACTTCCTGCCTCCTACCAGGAGTGGATGTGTGTAAATAACTGGCAAGCAATCATGAGGGAGCCGGGCGAAGGTGACTTTCAGTGTGGAAGGTGGAGGCTCCCTCTTGTGATGTGGGACGCTGGGGCATGTGTTAGAGACCTGGGGAAGAGCTCTGCAAAGCTTGAGGTGTGTCTCCTGCTGGTGTGCAGTGATACAGAAAGACAGCCTGCAACGAGAAGGAGGATTCCTTTCCCCTTTGGAAGCAGACACATCTATAGAAAGGGAGGCGCGAAGTCACCAGGGCAGGCGCTGTGCTGAGGAACCTAGGGCTGCACACAGTGCCTTCCCCACCCGGGCAAAGGCACCTGCCAACCTCAAGTGGAACTGTCCACCAGGAGGTAAGGCATGCACGGCTCATTAATAACCATTACGCATTAACAGCCAGACTTCTCAAGGGCGCCAGAAAAGACGGCTGTGGACCCCAATTATGTTTAGAGATGATTTATTTGGGGACTCTCTGAACCTCACAAGTTGACAGAATCCTGATTTCATAGAAGAGGAAACTGAGGTCCAAAGACATTTCTAATCTGCCCAAGTTACAAAATAGGTAACTGAGACAGCACGCGGATCCAGGTTCTCTGACAGTGTTCCTTACACCACTCCGGAACCCTCACCCACACACCCTTTGCATCAATATTCTCATTTAAACATCATATTTATCCAGTCAAGTGTGTGTCGGTGCTTCTTTTTGTTAGGAAAGGGGCGGAGTGTGAAGAAGTGTTAGTTAACACCCAGGCTCAGACCCCCGCCATCCAACCGAGCCACGTGCTCCTCGCTGTATCTTCAGCACCTCTCACCCGGAGCCCGGTGACTCCGCTAAGGGGACAGGAAGGGCACTGGGCAGTCAGATGTCCCCAAAGGAGAAGAAGAACCCTGGGCTACGCAAACAAGCTTGGGACATTATCCCGAGGCCCTGTCCTTCCAGCTTCCAGCCCTACGGAAGGACTGTGAGTGGTGAGCTCCCGGCCCGTCTCTCCTGCCCAGCTCCCCACGCCTCGCTGAGCCTCCCTGAATGCGGCTCCGACCCCTTTGCCCCTGCCCTCACCTCCTGGGGCCATCCCTTCCCACAGGCTGGGCCCAATGCTAGCTGCAGACCTCTCCTTGCGAATCCTCACCATTGTAACCTCGGGACCGTGAGCCGCCAAGCCTCCTCGGCGCGGTTTTTCTTCTTTTCTCAACAGCCTGCTCTTCCTCCTGCTGGTGCTGCCTTCGCCCTCCCCTGCATCAGCCCTGGGCTTCATGCAGACTGCTGGTGGGAGGCGATGGCCACCCCCTGAGCCTGGGCCAGAACCTAACCTGCAGCTGGCTTCAGATGACACCTGCTCCCAGACACTGGCACTGCACGAGGTCCACTGCCCGGGATCAGCTGGAGCCTCTCTGGCCCACCCCTGCCCCTGCCTGGGCAGCCTGTCTCTCCAGGGCAGGGCTGCGTCAGGACCCAGCTGACGTCACATCTGGCTGACAATATGGCTGATTCCAGCGGCACAAAACCTTGTGCTTAGAACCTTGATACATGAAAAAGTCCACACCAACCTGTTGGAGGGTGAGAGGCTGTTAGGAAGAATCAGGTGCCTGGTCAAAGCCTGCTCCAGGCAGGCAGACACAGCTTGGGTCCACCGTGACCTGTCAGCAACTCTCTGGCCAGCCAGCTGACAGCAGATATGTGCTAAGCTGTCCTAGAGAGGAGACGGGCCCAGCCAGCTCTGCAGAATCGTGAACAAGGCGAATGGTCTTGCCTCAAGTGGCTACGTGGAGGAGATGGCCCTTACACACACAGGCTGACCGGTGTCTGGGGAAGAGGGGCAGCAGAGCGGGAGGAGATGGCCATCTGACCTTCACGGAACCACCCACCACCTCCACGTCGGAGGATGTCATCGTTACATTTCACAGGCTCGTTCCTGGCTACAGGGGACAACTCAGGAGACAGCCGAGGGTCAGTGCAGAGTTGCCACAGTGGTCCCCCAGAGCTGGCAAGAGGGGCTGGCCTTGGGCACAAATGAAGGGACGAGTCTAAAACAAGGGCAAAGAGGATTCCAGGTGGATAGGCCGAGGCAGGCAGACTCCTCTGTGTGCAGGCGGCGGGAGCCCGTGGAAGTTGCTGGCAGAGGCCGAGGCTCTAGCACCACAGGAAACAGACGGTCAGCTGAGAAGGAGGAGGGCAGGGGGGTGGGAGGCCCAGGGAGAGAGGAGGGTGCTGGTGCTGCTCAGCGCAGGGGCTGGCCTCACGTGCTTCCAGCCCTGGGGCCAACCAGCACCACCAACAAGAGCTAGACAGAAGCCCACGTGTCACATGTGTGTGAACAGAGTGGGACCCACAAAGCCTTTCCCCTGACACCCAAGAGCAACACGTGCGAGGCAGTGGGCTTGCCCAGGGGACTGTGATGTGGCCACGCGGGGTGGTGTAACCCGTCCTCACATCACACCCACAGCTGGGTGCAGAGAGCATCACCACAGCCAGGAGTCTCTCCACGCCGGGGGTGGGGGGGGTAGGGGGGGTGGGAAGCCCCTGGAGATGAGCGGCCGCATGCCAACGGCCCTCCCCTCTGAATGTGCAGATTCTGGTCATTCCTGTGTGTTCTTTGTACTTTTCTGCATTTTATAGATTTTTTCACCAAGAATACGCTAACAGGAAAAGAAACAATTGGTGCTATTTTGAAAACCAACAATGGGAACCATTTCTTCCTTCCCTTCCCTCGCCCCCAGCACAGAGTTGAAATTCTCGGAAATTTCCAGAGGTGGACAAGGGGTGACAGGAAAGTCACCCTGAAGGCAGAGAAGAAAAGAGTCATGAACAGTTGATGAAATACGGGGCTTGCTCTGAGGGCGCCTGACCTGCCCTGAGTTCCTGCCTTGGTTACGCTTCCTAACCTCCAAGTGAAGGCTGGCCTCCGAGTGAAGGCTGCAGGATGCCTGGCCTGGAGCAAGTGTGCACCTTTAACTCCTTCACAGTCTACACCACATGAGTCCCCGTCCTCGGTGCTCTGGTGCCCCATGGCTTCCCCGGCAGGTGAGAAGGCACATTTCAAAACTGCACCTGCTGCCCGAGTGAAAGCCCATCCCGCCCACAGATTGACTCACGGAGCTGTTCTGATTACAAAATAGACATGACTTCCACATCACAAACCTGCGTGCCAATGTCAGCTACGAGCATGGCCAGGACAGTGGGCACGGCCGAGTTCCTGACAGAGAAAAGCATAGTCGGACACAGCCGCTTTCAGGTGAGATGTGTGGCTCACCACGCCCCCCACGCACCAGCGTACAGGCTGGAAGACCTGATGTTTCTTAAGACAGCACTGATGCTTACTACGTGGGATGCTTTCTGATATATAGAACTTGGCCCCAAACCCTATGTTCAAGAGCACAGAAAGAGATCAGCACTTTTGGAGTCAGACACCTCAACTAAACTCCAAGCTCTACTGTAATTGGTTTTGTGATCTTGGCTGATTTTTTAGGTTTTCTGAGTCTTAGTTTTCTCATTTATAAAACTGGGATAATAGCACCTATTGCAAACAATAGTTCTAAGGATTATTGTGTGTTAAGTGCTTAGCGCCATCCTGGTACATAAAAAAATACTCCTAAATCATAAGTAGTGATGCCATTATTTGAAGATTATTATAGTGTTCAGGTGAGGAATGGATTCAAAGCCAGGTGCTCAGTAAACATGTAGGGCGGTCTGGTTGTATAGACAAAAATTATTCTGCCAAAGAGGAAATGTGAAAGAATCAGACAGGCACCTTATGCCTACAGAAATCTCCCCGCCCCCCGCCTTTTTTCCTGTTGGCTTAAGAAAACATGGACAATCTAACAAAAACTTGTGGTTTAAAAAAGGTCATGGGGAGAAAAAAGATATGTAATCAATGATCTATTTAGCTAAGTTTGAAGATGGTCATGTGCTTTGAAAACGCTCTCAAGGAAAAGGCAAGCTGATTTAAAAAATTATCCCTGGGATCCCTGTGTTCCAGAAACCCACAAATCTCTGAGAGTCATCATGATGTGGGCCTGAGGAAGGCTAGTTACAGCAAGAGAAAATCCTGCCAAAGAATTCTGTGGGAACATGTAGGAAAAATTATTTGGAGAAAATATCATCGATTTCTTTTCAAATATTGAGGGGCCAAATTGACTCACATGAAACAGCCGATCTCATCTACCTGCAAAACAGCTCACAGTTCCTCTCCTTCCACAGGTGGTGGACATCACTAGGCCGAGTTCATGAACCACGCTGCATTTCAATATGGAAAGGATCATTAGAAACCCTTTTCAACTACTTGCAATTCAAGATGTGCACGAACATACACTCCTCTCTTCAAAAAATGTATTAACAAAAAAAAATTGCAAAGAAAGAAAATAGAGGCTGGGATGAAGAATCCCTCCCTGCTCTGTTTGGAATCACCCAAAGCATTTACATTAGCAGGCGTGTGATAAACGACGTGTCACCTGGCTGAGAGATAAGAATCTGTGACCTTTCAGTGCTTGGATGGAACATGAGGACGAATTACGAAAAGCCAACTTAGAACTGAGGCAAGGAGCAAGTCCTTTTGGATCTCACGTTCCCCATGGCCCATCTCTCCACCCCTCCCTTTTTACCCTTTATGAGCTTTTCAAAACCATCATCTGAATGAATGGGAATTCATGCTTGGTGATTTATAGAGCTTACTTATGGGAGCTGATAAATGATCAAAAAATTACTGATGTCTCGTATCGTGGCCAGACTTGTGCCCAGCGAGCCGCCGTGAGAAGTCAAACGGGCAGGTGTGTTTGGGATGCGCTTCACCAGCTAGCCCTGTGTGCCCTGCCCCTAGGAAAGCCACGGCTGGAGAGTCGCTGCTGGAGCTATTGCCACTGGGTGTGGGGCTCTGAAGAACGGTCAGGCGGGTTGAACCCGGAGCCTCATTTACCCTGAGGAGCAAGTACCCAGGAGACGGTGCACTGCCTCAGTGTCCCAAAGCTGGTGGGGACCAGGCCAGGGCACAGCAGCTCGCCTCTCCCAGGGTGCTGCCAGGCACACCCCCCTACAGCCCCTACCAGACTGACCCAGTGACTGTCCCTGTGGCTTTGCCCAACGCCTGATGGTAACCATGAAATGACTGATTGTTACAGGTGCACTGACTTGAGTGGTGAAGACGGAAATGATCATAATAAGTAAAAAAAAAAAAAAAAACCACAACAGAATTTCTCCCCCAGAAAACTATCTTGACATAAGGGGAAAGAGCGTGTAGTCTTGTAGACACGGTCTCCATAAAGGGAAGAGCCATTTCTGGAGGTTTAACTTCAAGTACATTTTCCTGGACGGGGTAAAGGGTGAGAGGCGCCTGGAGTCAGGAGAGCCTCCAAGCCACTACTGTGGAGACCTGACCCTGATAGGCCTCAAACAGGTAGGAAGGACGAGTTTCAGTTCTTGGTTTTCAGCAGGTTATTGGTCTCATTGGTGCCCCTGTATGGCATTTCTGTTGCAGTCACAGGAGGTGGAGGAACAGGTGGGGCTGACATGGGGGGAAACCAGGGGCTGGGCACGGACCAGAGGTGGAGCAGGAAAGGCTGGTGAGCAGGCGGAAAGGGAGACAGGTCCCCGCTGCGTCTTTGAAGATGTCCGCGATCTGTGCCATCCCCTGGGACTCTCTTGGTAACACAGAGACAAACAAGAAGGGTGTTATGGGTTTGTTTTTTCTGCCCAATCAAGAGGTACCTTGCACCCTGCCGTGGCCTGCCTTCCCAGAGCTCTGGCCACTGGCCTGCCGCATGGGGTCAAGAGTCCCCACTTGTCATTACCACACCCCGAGGGCCACCTGTTCTACTGCACATGCCCCGAGGAGCCTGCTCTCACCCCCGAGGAACTGTCTTCTTCACTGTTTGCTCCCTCCAGCCAGAGCCAGTTCTGCCCTAATCCCCGTCCCGGATCTCTGGTCCACACCGTCTCATAACTCTTGCCATATTTTGAATTATGGGCTGATTCACGCACTTCCTGTGATAGCAGGAGCTCCTGACGGAGAGGGACGCATGTCTATGGCTCTCATGTGGCCTGACCTGTGGGTGGGTCTTTGCTGAAGTAGGGTACATGTCCTCACATTCCCTGCAACAGATGAGGGGACAGGGTCCAGGCTTCCTGATTGACACGGAGCCCGTCCTCGTCCCTGAGCTACTCAGACGCCTGGGCTCTCCAGCTCTCTTGAGAGAGCTTCCTCAGCCACCCGGCCGGAGCAGACGTGCTCTGTGGACTCCAGAACCGGCCGAGGCCCTGGACAGCGGGGCGTGGCGAGCACTGAGTGCACTCACCCTGGCTGGGCCCGTGTCTCTGTCAGGCTCAACCAGACCCCAAGTGAGGGCTCACTGAGAGGAAGCAGCCCACAGCAGCCCCACCTTGACCTCAGGCTTGGAAGAGGCTGTCCTTGGCCTTGGAATAGCCAGCCACTCCCTGGTGAGTCATTTCCACTCTGGCTGCTGAGGGCTGGCCCCTGGCACCCCAGGTCTGCCGTGAGAGACTGCCGTGGAGAACTCCCTGCAGAGCTGGGGAGTCTCTGTGGGTGGGGCAGGATTAGGCTGCTGGACCACCACAGGGGGCCCTTCCAGGTGGACCCCCTACTCTCCCTGGTCCACTCCCGGCTGCTTCCAAGCCGCCAGCCTTTCTCCCTGCAGGAGCCTCTGCGCTGGTTTCCTGGCTTCTTGGCTTCACCTCTGCTTCCTCAGGACAAGGTCATCATTGTATTGTGCACTCTACAGAATCCTCCAGAGACTCACCACACCCTGCTGGACAGACACCAGGGCCCTTATGACAACCCACAGAGCTTTAGAGAGCTGCATCCATCACCTCTGACCCGGGTCAGTGACGTTGCTCACACTCTCCGTCGCCTCCCTGCCCATTGCTGAACTTCCCGGAGGCTCCTGCCTCAGGGTCTTTGCACTGCCTGCCTAAGGTGGCCTGGAATGCTTTTCCTGACCCTCCCTTAGGGAACTGCAGGACTCCCACCCGCGTCCTCCACGCCTGGCTGTCCACCTCTAGGTGGAAGCTCTGTTCCTGCATTACCTCCTCCTGCAGGAGACTTGCCAGCCCACATGCAGCTGTGGCTTCATTGTCGGGTCCTTGGTTGTTCACTGTCCTGTGTTCTCTGCAGGGTGCAAGCTCTAGGCGGGCAGGGTCATGTGTGCGTCTGGTCATTGTGCCTCCTGTCCCCAGGTACCAGCCTGACCTCTGTTAAGCAGGTTTTTGAAGGAGCTGAAGGTGCTGGAGGGATGGCCCACAGGGCCTGCTGCGCACAACTCTTCCGGGACCCTGCAGCCCAGGGTCTAGCGTGTCCACACGGCGCCCTCTGTGGCTGCGCTCTCCTCTGCTCTCCACAGCTGGCTGGATCGGGGTGGATTCCTGACAAGAGCCAGCAGCCAGGGGCTGCGCAGTGGTGTGGGTGGCCTGGCAGTGATGAGCTGGGCCACATAGTCCCCCAGGAACCTGGGGCAGCAAGTGAGGAAGGAACCGATTGACGCGAGTGAGAGAAACGCAGAGAAGAAACCAGCTGCTGCCTCCTAAGACCACCGGGGCCCCAGGACCAAGGGCGGCCAGGGCTGTCCGCGTTCCCTGAGGTGCAGGGGCAGCAGGCCACGTCAGATCCTAACTGAAGGAGCTGGTCGGCCACGCAGCTTACCCAGGGGCTCCGTCCCCCACTTGGGTACCAGGTGAGCGCTTCTGAAGCCAGGGTTTCCAAGGGCTGCCCACAGGCTTCTGAGGACACACCTGGAGCGAAGACATCAGAGAGGGCTTCGAATCCATGAAAAGAAAGCAAAGCCCAAGTATCGGATTTTATTTTGTAGGAGGGAGAAGCGCTTGTCTAGCAACATCTTCTCTTCATTTAGTCACTTGCTGACTTTGTTCAGACCAGGCCGAGGCACTAGGATCACAGCTGTGAGCCAGACCTTCCCGCTGCTTGGAGCCCAAGGGGGATTCACTGATAGACGGAGGGTAGGAGACAGACGCCTGAGCTGATCCCCACATGGCACGTGCCATACTGGGGCTGTTCTCCACGGTGACTGTGACCACGGAAGACCGCTGGAGCTCGGGGGATGTTAATTCCTTAGAACCGTGGAAAGAAATATCTGCTTATCATAAACAAAGATCTGGGGCCAAACTGCGGCACTAGACAGTCATTGACTGGCCAAAGTCCTTTGGCAGCAGGCACCAAGTGCATCACAGACTGACTTAGACCCAGCCGACTAAGTGGAGCTCTTGCCGCTGTAGACAATGACCAGGCAGACACGGCGACCTTTCCACGAAGGGCGGGACTCGAGGCACAGCACTCAGAATCACTGGTTGGACAGAGACCTAAGGGGTGCATCCCAGGGCTGTGGAGTGTAGGCCTCTCAGGGATCTTTGACGGCTACAGTGGGGGAATCCGAAAGCTCTGAAAGCCAATCCTTGCATCTTAAATGCTTTAATTTCACAAAGACAGCCCATTTCTAACATCCATCATGCTAATTAATAGGTTGCTAGTTTCACCAATAAAATCACATTTGACATCCGCATGCTAAGCAGCGAATGCTGGTTGTCAGCGGAGACAGGAATAACAGAAGGGCTGGCAGTGGCCACCGGAGTGAGTGCTGAGGGAATGCCGGCCAGCCATGCCAGGACCCAGATTTTGACCGTGCATTCGCTCACCACCTACCTGAGTATTTGCACTATCCTATTGATCACAGTTAACACGCTATGGTAATGAATGGATCTCAACACACAGGATGGAGAGGCACTAAGAGACTTCGAGGCTTTGGCCTAAGCAATGGGACAGAGTTGTAGTCGACTGAGAAGTTATAAATCATGGGAAATACAGCTTGAGGGGGAAGTTTGAAATAGGTCTTGATCATCTAGTGATGATTTCTAGTAGAAAAGTTAAATATATGAGTCTGGAGCTCATAAGGGAAACAAGACACGAACGTGAAATTGGGGATTATTAAGCAAATCCTGGTAGTTAGTCATAGAACTGAAGAAATTATTCCAGAAGAGATGAAGGCAGATAGAAAGAAGAGGTTCTGGAGGCTGACCCAGGGACACTTCAGCATTTATTTAAGTGGCCAGGGAGGTGATGATGATGATGGTGGTGATACAGGTAGTGGTAATAATTACAATGGTGATGGTGGTGATGGTGGGGATAATGATGTTTATGATGGTGATGGTGATGATGATAGTGATGTTGGTGGTGGAGGTGACAATGGCGATGATGATGTTGGTGATAATGATAGTGATGGTGATGAGGTGGTGGTGATGGTGATAATGATGTTTATGATGGTGATGGTGGTGATGATAGTGATGGTGGTGGTGGTGACAATGGTGATGGTGGTGGAGATGGTGGTGATGGTGGTGATAATGATGTTTATAATGGTGATGGTGATGAGGTGGTGGTGATGGTGGTAATAATGTTTATGACGGTGATGGTGGTGATGATGATAGTGATGGTGGTGGTGGTGGTGGTGACAATGGTGATGAGGTGGTGGTGATGACAATGGTGATGATGATGTTGGTGATAATGCTAGTGATGGTGATGAGGTGGTGGTGATGGTGGTGGTGATGGTGGTGATGGTGGTGATAATGATGTTTATGATGGTGATGGTGGTGATGATGATAGTGATGGTGGTGGTGGTGGTGACAATGGTGATGAGGTGGTGGTGATGACAATGTTGATGATGATGTTGGTGATAATGATAGTGATGGTGATGAGGTGGTGGTGATGGTGATAATGATGTTTATGATGGTGATGGTGATGATGATAGTGATGGTGGTGGTGGTGATGACAATGGTGATGATGATGTTGGTGATAATGATAGTGATGGTGATGAGGTGGTGGTGATGGTGGGGATAATGATGTTTATGATGGTGATGGTGATGATGATAGTGATGGTGGTGGTGGTGACAATGGTGATGAGGTGGTGGTGATGGTGGTGATGATGGTGATGGTGATGGTGATGGAGGTGATGGTGATAGTGGTGGTAATAATGTTTATGACGGTGATGGTGGTGATGATAGTAATGATGATAGTGGTGTTGAAGGTGGTGACAATGGTGATGTTGGATGTGATATGGTGATGATGATGACGGTGGTGGTGACAGTTTGATCATGGTGTGGCAGTGATGATAACAGACTTGCACCTACATAGTACTTGTCTTATAGTGAACACTGTTTTAAGTACTTTAAATATATTCATTCACTGAGTGTTCACAATACTCCTGGCCAGGTACCGCTACTAACCCCACTTTATAAATGAAGAAATCGGCACAAGGTTGCCGTGGAAGAGGAGCTGTGGTGGGAAAGAAGGAGAGTGGGGGCAGTGGTGTCTGGGGTCCAGGGAGGTGACCGATTCATAAATGACCAGGAAATCTGTGTCGAATACTCTGGAGTCAAGTCAAATGACTCAGAGGCAGACCCTGGTGACGTTCTCTATTGAAACAGAATGAAAACATCCCACATGAGTTGATTCGAGAAAGAAGGGAGGAATAAGGTGAAGGTGGGGATCCCAGGGACCTGACTTGAAGGAGACTTTCTATAAAGGGGTGAAATAGAGCAGCTCCTGAGGGTGGAAGGGGCGTGTCTCTACACAGATAAGAACGGAACCAGTGGGACGCTGGGCACAGGAGAGAGGTGGGAGCCAAGAGAGGTCCCCAAGACACAGGCCAGGGGAGGTCTGGAGCTTCAGTGGAGGACTGGCTTTGGGCTGGGCCGCGGCGCACTGAGGAAAGAGGCAGCCGGCTGGGCCCTTTGCTGCCGGTGTGCGGAGGTTCTCCTCCCGCCATCGGTGGAGAACGAGGCGGGAGGACCTGCAGGAGTCCTGAGGTGGAGACCCACCGTGGACTGGCTGGAGAACTGCTGAGGAGGCCGTGGCCCCACAGTCTGTGAAGCTGTGGGGTTTGGGGATTCAGGGAAAGGGACCATGTGAAATCCTAGGAAATGTTTAAAGTGAGGGGCTGGGGATGCGGCTCAGGTAGCGCACTCGCCTGGCATGCGCGGGGCGCTGGGTTCGATCCCCAGCACCACATAAAATAAAGATGCTGTGTCCACCGAAAACTGAAAAATAAATATTAAAAATATTCTCTCTCTCTCTCCCTCTCTCTTTCCTCTTTCTCTTAAAAAAATGTTTAAAGTGACCTTTTGGCAAGAAACTTAAAGGCAGAAAGCCCAAGTGAGGGGCCAGAAGGGGACGTGCATTTTCAGAACAGGTGGCTGTGACAGGAGGGTTTTCCAAGGAAACTGTGTCCCCAGGAGGGAAAAGGGTCTTGTCCAGTTTGAGGTCCTGCTCAAGAAGACCCCAGGACCTGGCAGGGGTTTCCACGGAGAGGTTCGGGTATGAGAGGCTCCGCGGGGGGCGGGGGGGGGGAGGCCACCTCAGGGTGGCCCTGTTGGGCGGAGGCGTGCACAGGCGTGCTCTGAGGAACTGACCTCGGACGCCTGGGCTCCAGGCGGCTCCTCTCCCCACAGTGGCTGAGACAGGTGCTGCCAAGCTGGGCCCTGCCCTGCAATTCAGGGAGGAACGGGGTCAGGAAGGCCACCAGCTCCCCGTGGCTGCAGGAGCCAGCGCATGGGGCCATAGCCAAGGGAGGCTGGTCACCCCCAGATTCAGGACGGAGGCTGGGTCCCCAGTGAGTGGGGTTGAGAAGTGGGGCCTTTCAGAGGTGGGAGGTGGTCAGGTCATGGGGGAGCTTCTCTCGAAGGAACGAAGGCTCTCACCAGGGGACCCCGGCGAGTTCTGAGGAGAGTTGTTATAAAAGAGCAAGACCAGCCTCTCCCCGTCCCCTTGCTGCCTGTCTCACCATGTGATCTTTCCCTCCCCCGTGGTGTTCCTGACATAAGGTCAGCCACGGTGATGTGACATATCTAGGGAGGGCTTCTCTAGAGCTGGTGTCATGCTGTTGGGACTATCGGCCTTCAAAATTGAGAGCCAGCGAAACTCTTCCTGAGAACGTACCTAGCCTCCGGTACTTTGTCATAGCGGTAGGAAACTGATTCAGACAGTCCTGAATTAGATTTTGGAGGTTAATAACATATTTATGAACTGAGACAGTGTTTGTAAACTACAGTAACCCACAGCTGCCTGCTCCTCTGCTCATGAGGCCACCATGTTGGTGGATGAAAAGAAGAACGTAAAGGAGGCAAACCACAGATCTGGTGATCACAGCAGTGCCGGGGACTGAGCTTGGCCATGGGCATGCAAGGCAAGCACTCTGCAGCTGAGCTCAGCCCCGGGGTAGCACAGAGTCACAGCTGGGAGCATATCTGAGAAACACATCGGCAGAAGTCCCCACTGCTGCTGTCACGATGCTGCGAATTCAGGAGCTCAGCACATCACAGCCAGGACTGTGTGATGTGGGGTAGGGAAGGAGGCTCTTCCCACTGGCTGAGCGTTTGGAATTGGAAAGTCAGGGATCTGGCTTCCTAATGAGGTGGGTGTTTGAAGAAAACCATTATGAATCATCATGTGTCTGTCAGGCCCGGCGGAAGCCGGGAGGTGCTGCCATCAGCCAACAGCTGCAGCCTGCTGCTGTCACCACAGAGGGTGGACGGCGCGGGCCTTGTGCGGGCCACGCGGTACCCGGCCGGTCCAGAGGCTGCACAGAGGGCTGGGTTGGAACGAGTGCAGACTGGGGGGAGATCCAGCGTGAGGCGTCCACCCCGAGGTTCCTGTGGAACCCGAGTCCCTGGCAAAGCCGCAGCCCAGCCTGTGCTGCTGCAGGACCTGAAGAGCCGGCCAAGAACCATCCCAGGCGGTTGGAGAATCGTGGACGGGGGTCGAGACAGGAGCAGAGGGTTCCGCTTCTCCTGCTTTGAGCCCTGAGGAGCAAAGGACCAGTGGGGGACTGGGGACCCGGGTGAGGTGAGCGGCGTGGAGGTTCACCTTTGGTGTGGGCTGCAGGAAACCTGGTGTCACCATCCACCCTGGTGGTCTGTCACCCACCCCACAAGCAAATAGACAGAACCCTGGGGAGACGCTCGAGACCCAGCCGTCCAGCCAAGACTGGCCTCGCCTCAGCTCCAGGGGCAAGGATGTGATTGCTTCACAGCACATGCCCAAAAGGAAGGTCCCGCGTTCCCTTTAGAGCTCAGGTTCAGCAGCCAGATGCCCCAGAGAGCTCTGGGCACCACTTCCAACCAGGAAGAGCAGCAGCCCGGGGCGGGGCGTGCAGGCAGCACCCGTAGAAGGTTCCTCCAGCTCCAGGACCCGGAACAGACACGCAGACAAGCTGAGAGCGGTTTCCACTGGATCCCTTCCAGTCTGCTCCAGGGCAGGCAGTCACCAAAGAGCTGGGGTTCCTTGGCCCAGAGTCTCTCCCTGGGAGTGCTTAGCCCGGATGTGAGGGATGTGAGGGGCAGGGAAAGGGCGCACCACAACCTCACCACCCGGGTGAAGCCTTAGGCACATCAGTCAAGGATTTTTCTGTTTCTTTTTAATTCTCTCTCTCTCTCTCTTTCTCTCTCTCTCTCTCACACACACACACACACACACACAGACAGACACACACACACACACACACTCTTGATTGCTCTGCTGATACTTGCTGATTGGTACACACACAGATACACACATAGATTCAAATATTTCCTTTTCTATCTTGTCATTTTTTCTTTTGTCAACACGTCACTATTTCTGGCTGAGATTGGGGGGCAGGAGGTGGTGCCTACTGAGGCCAGTTAAATTCACCAAATGGGGCCCTGAGTCACCTCCTCCAAGCCTAGAAGGGCTGCAGGATAGGCTGGCTCACTCCTCTCTCCTCCCCAGAAGGTGGCCTGAGGCTCCCAGGAAGAGGGGACCCAGCTGTCCAGCCAGGGAGGGAGGGGACCCCTGCAGTGGGACTGTGTGTGAGACACCCACTCTCCTGACCACGTGGGTCAGAGCTGAGGTGAACCAGGGGCAGGGCGCCTGAGACCCCAGGGGAAGGCACCCTACTTCAAGCCTGACCAAGAAGAGCAGATGAATAAGTGAAGTGGCCCCGACAGTGGTGGGGAGGGCCAGCAAGTACCTCCTGCTCCAGAGCCAGGAGCCAGACCATGGGGGACTGCCCACCAGGAGCCAGGCCATAGGGGGACTGCCCACCAGGAGCCAGAGGGGGACAGGGACCACCCACCAGGAGCCAGGCCGTGGGGGGACTGCCCACCAGGAGCCAGGCTGTGGGGGGGGACTGCCCACCAGGAGCCTGAGGGGGACAGGGACCACCCACCAGGAGCCAGGCTGTGGGGGGACTACCCACCAGGAGCCAGGCCATAGGGGGACTTCCACCAGGAGCTGGAGGGGGAGGGGGTACTGCCCACCAGGAGCCAGGCCACGGGGGACCCCCACCAGGAGCCTAGCGGGGTTACTCTGCTTTCGTTTCGTACCCTGCCTTCTTGTCGTCCAGCCAGGCACAGGGAGCCACCACCTCCCTCCACCCGGCTCCCTCCCCGCATCCCCTGCCTGGCTTCCTCCTGCTTGGGGTCCTTCTCAGAGCCACACCCTGCCCTGCGGCCCTCATGCTGGGCTGGTTCGCTGTCTACCCTTCCCACAGCCCAAGTCCACGAGCACAGGGGGCAGGACACGTGTGCTGTCTTCTCTGCTGTCACCACGGCACACGGCGAGCCTTGATGAACAAGTATGGAGCACAGTGAAGTACACTGTCAGCTGGAGGTCGGTCCTGGAGTAAGCCCAACCCCTCCAGGGGTGAGGACTGCCCCCAAGGCGGTGGACACACACACACACACACACACACACAGGAACCAGAAGACAAAGAAGAGGAAGGTGCTTCTTAGCAAGGGTTGCAGGCCAGAAGGCTGGCTCTGTGACTGCAGTGTCCCTGTGAGTGCTCAGCCTGGGCGCTTTCCCCTGGGACCACAGATGTCATATGTGACCTGTGGGTCTTCACCGTCTCCTTTCAAGTGGTGTCATTCCCTCCAGTCTCATGCAAACCGGGAAAGTCCATGAGCCTAGTCGGCAGGGAGTCTCTGAGGGACAGCACTGGTGGAGGGCAGACCTGCCCGTGGACAGGCCCCACGGATCATGGCCGCAGCGGGCTGCAGACGGACCGTCTAGCTGGAGGAGATTCTGTCAGGGAAGAGAGGAAGGTGAGGCACCAGCCCTCCATTTAAAATCGCTCGCCAAGATTCCCCAGGCATTTAACTCTCGGCCCAGCGCTCCCTACATCTCTGCTCAGCTCATGGTCAACTTGAGCCTTCGTGGGCCTTGGGTTTAATCCACAGCCTGGGCCTCAAAACCACGACGACCGCAGTGGAGGCGAGTCTCCCAGTGCTCTCTGCTGCGTGGTTTGTGAGTCTTGGCGCTGACAGAGTCCGCCGCTGAGCTCGGGCTAGTGGAGTCCCCCTTACCCCCTCGGAACCCACCACATCCCTGGCAAGGACGGAGAGGAGAGGAGACGACCCGGAGCCATTCCTGTCACCTCTGCAGACTGCTCTTCCTGATGGCAATTCTACTGTCAACAACCCAATGTTCCCCTAAAGAAAACCAGGCTGATAGGGATGCTTCCTCCCCACAATGTCTCTGTTTTCTAAGCCCATTTCATGAGTTAAGAAATGAGAAAAAGAAAGAAGTTCACATTGGTTTGAAGTAATGCGTGGCGTTGCCAGTGAGGGGCGAAAGCCACTTGGCTTCTGCTCGAGCGCCCTCACCCCAGCCCTGGCCGGGCCCAGACCAGCGGACCCAGGGCTGGACAGGCTGGCAGGACGTGCGTCCAGCCTGGAGAGGCAGACGCTCCACTGCGAGCTGCTGCCTTCCCTGCAATAATTGCCTTTCTTTAGGTTTCAGTGTTTCCCTTTGTGTTTACGATAACAGAGGGATGCTTTATTGCATTTCACCAGGCCGGTTGCCATGGTGATCAGCAGTTGCTGTGTGCTGTAAAAATAACCCTCCTTCCTTGATAGATTTCATTCGAGTGAAAATAACCCTTAAAAATAGGTTGAAATTTACATAGTGGCTCTTCCTGCGGGTTCGGGGAGAGGAGTGGATTACTTGGCGAGCTGGTGGGTGTGCAGGCGGGGGCTGCAGGGGGTCTGGCAGAGGCCTCTCCATGGGGGCCACTTCGGGCCTTCCCTTGCACTGGGTCTGTCCTCACAGCTTGGTGTCAGGACAAGGAATGGCTTTCAGAGCAGAGCCAAGCTCCTGAGGGCACGGGGTTGGTGGGAGGTGGCAGCAGGCGGTGACCCCAGACGGCATAACAGGTGGGCCCAGAGTAGCCGTCCATCGCCTGACCGTTCAGGACCACTGTGCTGGAATTCGTCAGGATGCTCTGCCATCCTGCGCATTTGAGAGGTCACTGTTCTCACAGACCTTCACCAGGTTGGAGACTGAGACGTTCTGAGGCAAAACCCTCTTCTCCATGTTGAAGAGGCTTTTCAACCTTATCTAAGCACAGATACCCTGCTGCATAACAAGTAGAAAATCCCACTTGGGAGACCTATCAGGTCCTTCACATTCTTCCTGGGTGTGGCTTAGCCACTGGAGGCCTCCCACCCACTTCTTTTGCCACGGACTCCACCCCAAGGAAATGAAGAAAAACTAGAAAACGCCGCGGGGCCTGGTAGCAGGGCAGCTGGTGCAGATGAGCCGGGAATGAACATGGCAAGTACCCCTCCGGGAAGCTCCCCCCAAATTAATAGATTCAAATTTGTTGAGAACAAAATCAAAATTGTCCTTGCACTGTAGTCACCTGAGGTGAACTCAGATACTAACATCATCACCCATGTCCATAAATCACTTCTGATTTAAATAGTTTTCTCTAAAAGGTTGTAGGCATGGACATGATTGTACCTGTCTCTCTCTCCCTCCAAGTTATGAACCCAGGGTGAGGGGCAGACTGGTTCTCCCTGGCTGCGTTTCCACGTGAGGAAGCTTGTGGTTTACAAGCCTCACGTAGATACTGCACGTAACGTGTTTTCCCCTACACAATCAAAACTAACCCCTTCTCTCCCTACTACCTCCAAAGATTCCTGAAGAATAACTGGATACTTCTTAAGTCAAACGCCCTAACACTAGGACAGCTTCATATTGTCACATGCAGCCATTCCTCTAGTTTCTGAAATTATTGATTGGTAAAATTAATTTTTACCAATGTTCCAAAAACTTTTCAGACTGCCCATTAGCCCTGATTTCTTATTCTTTGATGCCTTGAAAGAAGGAGCCCTGGCCTGATCACACCTGTGCTCTTGAAAATTCATTAAGAGGAACTAAGTGTGCTTTTAACTTGCAGAGCTAAAGAGAGCAAGATGTCACCCCAGTTTGGAAATACACACACCTATGAATGTCTGTGAGCATGTTAAGTGCATGTGAAGAAACACACAGATGCTCCACACCGTCCACCTTGACCCTGCCCCAGACCACACCAAGAAGTAACTGGAGATGACCCATTTAGAGCTGTAAGAAGAAAACATCAGTGAATATGTGTGACCTTAAAGTAAGCAAACGTTTCTTAGGACATAAAAAGAAATGGACACACACATACAAAACGTATAACTTTAATTCATTAGAACATAACATCCGTCAAAGCACAGTAACTAGGAGAAGGCGTGAACAAGCTACTAGCTGGGACGAAATGCATTTGCAAGACACACCTGACAGAGAGCAAACGTCTGGATCTAGAAAAACACTGCGAATTAGCAATTAGGCAACAGCCAGCTTAGGTCCACCCACTGAAGGCTGCATGGCTGCGCAAGGGAGGGGGCTTTTGCACAGCGGGGGTGGGTGGGCGAGGGCTGCTGGACAGTGGCCCCTTGGGGGAGTGGCAGTTACTACAGGGTGGCACTGGAATCCAGCCCAGGGCCAGTGCTGCACTCTAGGGGGAGCAGTATGACCCCTGCACAGACTGGGGTGCAGATTTCCACATCTAATGTGCCCATAGCAGCAGAATGACGAGGCCACCCAGTGTCACCCATAGGTGAACCCAGCACTGAGGGACCCCAAGCTGAATGAATGAGGCCAGGCCCGAGATGGCCTGGGCGACCTGATGGCATCCGTGGCTGGTCCTGGCACAGGTGAGTCAGAAGGAGGAGGCTGGGCTCCGAGAGCAGAGGCTCTCAGCATGAGAGGGACTCCCAGGAGGTGGCGGTCTGCACGGAGCTGCCTGGGGATCACGGGAGCACCGCGTGGCCAACGCGGCACGCACACCGCACCCTTCAGACCCAGGCCTGGGTGTCTGTGAATGACAGCCTGTCCTTGCTCCAACCAAGACACCTGACCAGGGCAGCTCAGAGGAGGACAGGTTCATTTGGTTTCTTGGTTTCAGAGGTCTCTGTTCACAGTCAGCCAGCTCCATTGCTCCGGGCCTGGGTGGCCACCTGGTCAGGAAGCCTATTCATAGTGGCCATGGGCAGCCCAGGGCCTTCTCTTTGCATGCCCTGATGGGCACATCTGTGCTGCTGCCTGATGGTGGGTGGCACTGCACCTCCAGGCAGTGCCACCCACTATTCTCTCCTCTGCTCCCAGCCCAGGAGATGATAACTCCCTCCACCAGGACGTGTCCTGGAAGGTGGTCTCCCAGCCCCTCCCCTCTCCCCTGCTCCCAGCCCAGGAGATGTTAGCTCCCTCCACCAGGACGTGTCCTGGGAGGTGGTCTTCCCCCAGCCCCTCCTCTCTTCCCTGCTCCCAGCCCAGGAGATGATAGCTCCCTCCACCAGGATGTGCCCTGGGAGGTGGTCTTCCCCAGCCCCTCCCCTCCTCTGTCCTCTGCTCCCAGCCCAGGAGATGATAGCTCCCTCCACCAGGACGTGCCCTGGGAGGTGGTCTCCAGTCCCTCCCCTCCTCTCTCCCCTGCTCCCAGCCCAGGAGCTGAGAGCTCCCTCCACCAGGACGTGTCCTGGGAGGTGGTCTTCCCCCAGCCCCTCCTCTCTCCCCTGCTCCCAGCCCAGGAGATGATAACTCCCTCCACCAGGACGTGCCCTGGGAGGTGGTCTCCCAGCCCTTCCCTCTCTCTCCCCTGCTCCGTGCTGCTGGGAGCTGAGAGCTCCCTCCACCAGGGTGTGCTGCTCAACCCAGGCCCAGAACAATGGAGCTGGCCGACCCGACCGTGGACCGAGACCTCTGAAATCAAGAACCCAATGAACCTGTCCTCCTCTGAGCTGCCCTGGTCAGGTGTCGTGGTCGGAGCAAGGACAGGCTGTCACAGGATGGACTCGACAGGCTGCAGGAGGGCTGGTAACAAAAGAGAGTGTCCTTAACGCTGGACCTGAAAGATCCTGAAATAAAGAAACGAAGACAGAAAACGCGTCTTTGTTCTTTGGATTTCGCATTTCTTCACAGCACCGGTCCCGATCTGATGCCTCTCAGTGCTGCGCTCAGTTGTGACCATGACCCCAGGCGTGGTGTCCACCTGGCCTCGGGTGGCAGCTCCTCACCGCGCAGCTCTGGGAGGAGGCCAAAGCTTGGGTCGTGTGGGTGCCCGGGAGTTGTCCTCGGAGGCTGTCTGGGACCCAGGAAGCGGGCAGTGGGCACCGCAGCCGCTCACCCTGTTGTGACTTCCCCCGACGCTGTCCTGGGCGATGTGCTGAAGCCCAATCCGGCTTTCCTTCCTGAAGACAGAGGGGAGGCGAGTGGGGACTCCGCGGAGGGGAAGGCAGAGCCTGAACCCCATCCCCAGACTCAAAGGAGTGTTTTTTTCAAAATGTGGAAAGGAAACAGCCTTGAGCCACCTTGTTTTCTTTGTGTAGATTTTAAAAACAGAAAGACGGAGGGTTCACTGAGAAATCCAGCCGTTTCTACGCTGAGGAACTCAGTGTGGATTTCTGGGTGATTTTGATATCTCCTCTTCTCCATTTTTGATTTAGAAATTTAGTTCAAGAAAAGAGTAAGATGATTCTATTTGACCCTCTTAATGTCAGGGATGTGCCAGATTCACTTTTATACCACGGCACACAGAACGGGAGATTCTGGGTGTGCTCGGGGTGACTGAGTGGAGGTGTAGGGGCACACGTGGGCAAAGACACTTTCCTGTGTGTCACTCAAAATACCATCATCATAATAGTGATCATAATAGTGGCTCTTCTGATGTCACCAGAGTCCCGATGTCAGTGTCTTCAACTGTAGAGTGAGATCCTCTGCCTCTCCTTGGAGAAGGACACCAGCTTCCTGCAGTTGAGGTGGGTGGAGACCCGCTGGGCACTGGCTTTGAGAGCGGAGCTGCCTTGCTCCCTGGCTGCAGTGGGGCATGCCACAGGCAGCCCTTGGGGAAGCTCGGAGCCCCCTGGCTTGAGGATGCTCTGGGGCCGTCCTCCTGCTGCTGACTTCCAGGAAGCGGGACCCTGTGATCGCGGCATTGAGGGCCGGACGGCTGTGGGGAGCAGCTGCTGAAGCACCCACCTCAAGTTCATCGTGGCCTTCCCTTTCTCCATCCCTGTGTTTAGGAAGGGAGAGATGGTGGACTCAGACCACGGGCTTGCTCCTTAAAGAGCGGGCTGCGCGTCCTCTTGAGTGAAGATTCCGCTGTGTACCTGGAGGTGGTGCTTGGAGAGAGACAGAGCCCTTTGTAATCAAGGCAAAGCAGCACATTTAAGTGTTTAATGTCTGCATCTTGACGATTTCATTAGTGACTTCTATTAAGCTCTCTCTGGGCTAAGAACCAAACTCCCCCACGGCTCTACAAGGCAGTGCTGCTGGATCTATTTGCTGTCAAGTTTAAATCCTCATTTCTCGCCATGACACTCAGGGCTAGGGATGACTTCCTCCTGGTCCTACAGAGAGGGGGCTGCAGACGCCGTGTCAGGTTTCAGGCCCCCTGTCCTGCCCCCTGGACTCTGCCGAATCTCCTGCTCACCTTCTTACCTCGTGCCCTCTCTCTCCAACTTCACTCCCTCTCCACGGGCCCCAGCGGCTGTTCTCAGAACCAAATCCCTCTTGCAAGGTGAGTCCGACCATCAGAGGTAAAGTAATGAGATTATGATTAAAAGTACACCTTGATAGTGGGGTATCCATCAACCTGTCATAGGAATCTTATCTCCGAGCTGGTCTCATCAATCTGACCTTTCAATTACCACCCTCAGTTCAGGACTCTGCGTCTGTAGCTCCCAGATGCAGGATGAGATCTACCACGCTGGGCCTGGTGCCCACAGCACTGGGAGGGACGGGGTGTCTCCTCCGGAACTCTGTCTTCCCTCTGAAGCTCAGTCTCTTGAGGTCAACTCTGGTCATTCTGACTCCTGTGCAGGGAGGACTCTCGGTCTCTAGTGCACAGATTTTTCATGTCAGGCCTGGACCGATGGCCTGATTTCTCTGCTCGTGACATCTGACCAGGGCAGCCCTAGTTGGAATGCGGCTCTCTTCCATGTGGAGACTCAGGATTCAGGGCTTTCTGTCTCTCAGGACGGCCACTCTCCAGGGCCGGGGAGCATTCTGTACTCAGGCAGTGGGTGAGACAGGGGGGAGATGGCCAAAATGCTCCTCAAAGGACCCTGCCCTGGAGTGACACCCATCACCTTCCCTCACACTCACTAGAACTAGTGTGTCTCACCTTTCTGCTGCTGGGACCAAAATCCCTGAGCAACACAACCTGGAGGAGGAAGGTTTGCTGTGGCTCTTGGTTCCCGAGGTCTCAGGCCATGCTCCCCGGCTGGCTCCCTGGCTCTGGGCCTGCTGAGAGGCAGAGGGACTGGCAGAGGGGAACTGCCCAACTCATCAGCAGCTGGAGAGCAGAGAGGGAGAGAAAGAAAAGGGCCTGGGACAAGTAAAGTCCCTCCACTTCCCCCAGCTGGGCCCTACTCCTTGAGTCTCCACCACTCCCAATAATGCCATCAAATTACTAACCCTCAATGGACCAAACCCCCACGAGGTTGCAGCCCTCCTGATCCAATCGCTCCCCCAAGCCCCACCCTGAACATGGCACTGGGGACATCAACACCGAGCCTCTGGGCGGCACTGCAGATCCAGCCACAACAACCGGCCACACCAGCTGAGCCGGGCAGGAGGAGACCTGAGAGCAACGTCTCATTAGGAGCAGATGATTCCCAGTCATGCTCTGTCACTGTGGAAGGAGGAGCAAGAGCCTTTGGTGAGCCACTGACCACCACCTACTTCTGTGATTCGAACACATTTTTATAAATTATTTAATCATTATGATAATCACGCCAGGCTGCATTTTTATTAATTCCATATTTACAACTGCATTCTGTTTGTTTAGGTACATGCAGGAAAAGAAATTCTCTCTTGAACGTGTGAGATCTGATGTGAGGGGAGGACCTTCCCCACGCTGATACAGAATGTGATCACGGGTTACAGATACACTGACTGCAAGCAGTTGACTCAGGTGGATCGTTGGGAAGCGCCCATGCTTGACCTAAGCTCAATCTCATGGCCTTTCGTAGGTGTTTCTGAACATACATAAAACGGAACTGGCCATTACTACGCAGAAAATCCACCCAGAGCTTCTCAGCCATCTTCCAGAGACTTGGATCCTTTATTTACGTAAAGTCAGCTTCGAGCCCCTCCACTCATCCTGTGCCCCTCGCTCGGCCTGAGTCAGAACCAGAGTCACAGGAGAAACCCTGCCTGTTGGCCCCGGTCCCCAGCCAGGACGTCTCTGTGCCTCCGTTTATTTCCACTGGAACAACCCAGTGGGATCAGAGAGTCCCAGGCCTCCCACGGTGAGCAGGCCTTGCTTCTTCATCTCTGGTCAAAGTCAGAGGGGAGCCGAAAGAAGGCTTTCTCAGCTTAGCTGCCATCTGACTGAAGGTGCCGCCCTCAGGGGCAGCAAGCAGAGCCCTCTGCAGAGCAGCACACAGGTAAAGAAGCCGCCCACTCCTCAGAGGGTGAGTGAGTGGTCCCCAGAGCCAGGCTACCCTCCCCAAGGCCTGAGACCCAGCCGTTTGTCCTGCTGTGAAGGTGGTCTGCAGACTCACCTGAGGGGGACAGCGGCGAGCATCGTCTCCCTCAGTCATGAGCAGGCAACACAGAGCTGTCCTGTCCAGGGCAGGCTTGCTGTGAAGGTCCACCCTGCACTGAGTCTGACCACCAGGCCCAACACGGCGATCAGTCCATGAAGTGCCTGTGTTCATAGGAGCTTTAAACACCGCAACAACCTCATCCAGATGTAGCTGAGGTCAGGCTCCGCTGGGGGTACGGGAGCAACAGCCTGAGGCAGGCAGACCCTCGTGGGGCTTAGATGACAGGAAGCGAGGTGCAGGCGACTGCAGAAGGTTCTAGAAGTGGAGGGGCCTCAAGTTGACTCGGCGTGAGAGTGCTAGCCCACGAGCCGGCCACCCTGGCCTCCTGGGCCCACTGCGGCTCCAGGCTTTGTCTTACGCTCGGAGCTGCAGCTGAAGGGTGCCGAGACACAGGCAGATCACTCACCCTTCACTCTGGATAGTGCTCACCGAGACGTTCTGGGAAAAGGAGGGACCCCCTCCACCTGCGAGGCTCAGTCTAAAGACGCCTGGAGAGCCTCAGAGCAGTGGAAGGAAGCTGTGTGTTTATTCTAAGTAGTGGACAGAGACGTTTGTTGATCAGTAAAGGACTCAGAGAAGGCTGTGACAAAGGAAAAGAAGCCAGGGGTTTTCTCTTGTGACTGAAGCCAACAACAGTGAGACTAAAGCAGGTGCACAACATGTAACGACAGCAGCGGCCATCACTGAGAAGCCCTATCACGGGCATCTGGGGTGGTTCTCAGGTCACTTAGGCACGGAGTTGCGAGTGCATACCTGAGACTCACCCACCGGCAGAGTCCCACGATCGGTGGTGTGGTGTCACCACGTCACTCTGTCTTCCTGGCACCCCTTTCCTCTCTGTTCCACTTCACTCAAGAAAACTGCTCACCCCCCACCAGAAACTTCCAGAGCTGACAAGCACATTCAGGAAAGTAGCACAATGCAAGTCCGACATCGGAAACCAACTTCTTCCTACTCTCCAATCATGAATCTGCTGAGAAAGAGATCAGGAAAACGCTCCCACTCACAGTAGCCTCAAAAAACTAAAAACACCTGGGGATAGATCTAACCAAGGAGGTTAAAGGTGTCTATGATGAAAACTGTAGAACAATGAAGAAAGAAATTGGACATCTCAGAAGGTAGAAAGCCTCCTATGTTCTTGGATAGACAGAATCAACGCTGTCTGAATGGCCATACCACCCAAAGCATTACACAGACTCAATGCAATCCCCATCAAAACGCCAACGTGTTCCTCACAGAAATAAAAACAGCAATTTGGAAATTTATTTGGAAAAGTGGAAGACCAAGATTAGCTAAAGAAGACAGTTCCTGGAGGCACCACAAACCTGCTCTCAGATCACATCGTCACAGAACTGCGGGGTAATGGCACCAAAAAGACCAATGGGACAGAAGAGAAGACGCAGAGACCAAGGCACACAGTTACAGCCGTCTGGTCCTTGACAACGTGCTGAACACATACAGATGGCCTTGTGACTAAGGGTGTGGGGAAAACCGGACATCCATCTGTAGAAGAATGAAGTAGATCCCCGTCCCCACCCTGCACAAAAGTCACCTCTAGTGCATCAAGACCTAGAAGTTAGACCGGAAACCCTCCAGCCACCGGAAGAAAACATGCAGGTACCAACTTCCTTAACAAGATCCCTGAAGCTCAAGAAATTAAACTGAGAATCAATAAGTGGGATACCATTAAACAGAAAGGCTTCTTTCTGCACAGCAAATAAAGTAGTTAGGAGCGTCTAGAGAGAACCTACAGATGGGAGAAGATCTGCTCCTCAGACACAGGATTAATATCCAGGATCTCAAAATCAGCCCCCAGGGGAAAAAACCCCACAAATGACACAATACATGGGCTAAAGGACTAAGCAGAAATTTATCAACACAAGAAATATAAATATCCTACAGCTATGAAGAAAAGTTCAACATTCTTGGCAATCAGGGAAGTGAGAATCACCCATACACTGAGATTTCACATCACTCCTGTCAGAATGGCAATCACCAAAATGCACATGATAATCTGTGCTGGCTAGGATGTGGGTGGAGACGTACCACCATAAATCGCTGTGGGCTGCAAATCCCTACAACTTTGGAAAGCAGGATGGAGATTCTTCAAGCGAGTCAGAGTAGATCCACGAAGTCACCCAGCTATCCCACTCCTCCATACTCATACAAAAGCCAACAAAACAAAACAAAAACCAAGATCAGCATACTGCAACGATTTAGCCACATCTATTTTTACATCGCCACGATTTACTAGGCCAAGCTGAAGAATGGCCCAGGTGTCCATCAACAGACAAATGGATAAACAAGATGCAGTGTCCAAACGCACTGGAGTTTTACTCAGCCATGAAGAAGAATTAAATCATGTCATTTTCTGATAAATGGACGGAACTGGGGAATATTATGTAAAGTGAAGTAAGTCAGTTCAGAAAGTCAAGGGTCGGGTGCTTTCTCTCAGATGTGGAAGCTAGAGAAAAATAAAGGGGAAAAGGTGGGGGACCATGAACACAGGAGAGAGGAAGGGACTGAGGGGAAAGAGGGGGATGGGAAAAGGAGGGAGGCTGGGATGAACTGACCCAATTACGCCCTGTGATGTATGACCACCCACAGTGAGTGCCACCTCTATGGAGGTCAGCAGAGCACAGACTTAAATAAGTAAGTAAATAGAAGGAAGTCCTGCAGCGCAGGGGAGAGGGGAGGAGGGCGGGAGGAGGAGCTCTGGGCCCGGAGTGGAGCATGCGGTGTTGCATGAATGTTTGAGGATGTCAAAATGAGCCTCCGTGACTAGGCCGTGGGACTAGGACGTGGGACTGGGACGCACTGGCGGGGACAGTAAGGAAAGAAAAACGCCTTTTCTTCCATGGAGAAGGAGCAGAGGAGAGGATGTGGTGAGTACTTGGAGAGGTGATTGGAAATTGATGTGTGTGAAATTAAATCAGTGTCTTCTAGCCAGGCTGCCCATCAAGCGGCAGTTAGCTCTTATGACCCACAGCGTTGGGGGCAGCTCTGTAAAATCTAAGCCTCTGCACATCTTCAGAACTGACCTTGTGTCCTGCAAAATAAAAATTGAGTGGACAGCAGTTACATACGATTTTCTTGAAAAAGAATTAGGGCGAAAAAGAAAGTTAAATGACATAGAGCCCGGGGGTCCCAGGAGACCGGAGCAGACACCTGCCCTGGACAATGGTTTTCATTCCTTCATCTCTTGCTCCAAATCTCCTGCCTTCCCACTAATAAGTCAATACTTGTGCCATTTTAAAGTTAATGTTTCAGAGAGAAATCATGCCTGAAATAAAAACATAAAATGAACAGAGCCAAGTGCCATTGTGTGTCTTGTGTGTACAGTTCAGAAACACGAGGTTTGTACGGCAATAAACTCCAACTTGAGTTCTGCAAATCTAAACCTGCACAATTACAGCAAATTGCTTCATCTACTTCATTCCATCCCCGTGCTGCACGGGGCTGCTGTGCCCAAGGAGTCCCGGCGTTCTAGAACTGCAGAGGTGCAGAGCTCCTCTACTCCAGAGTCTCCCAAGCCCTCGGTTTTTCCAGTGTCACACCCACATGATGAAAAAGTCAAGCTACTTGAATTCTTCTTAAGGAGATAGATTCAGTGTTGAGCAGAGTGATTTTGTTGTGCTGGGTTGAGCCTTGGAAGGACACGCCTCAGTGCGGCAGTACCCCTGAAGGACCCATCTTGACCACCCGCGGCGAGGTTTCCCGCGTGGAGACGCTGGATAAAGTCCCTCGGGCTCACAGGAGGGGATGCTGGGCACTCAGGGAGCCCGGGACCCTGCCTAGGGCTCCCATGCCGGAGCTCCTCCCTGCTCCACCCTGCTTCCTGTGACCCCTCTCCTGGCACACACCCCGCACTGGGACACCCGGGGGTGGGGCAGGGGCAGCCAGCCCCGTTGCCAGCCGGACACCTTCATGAGAAGCAGGGGCAGCCAGCTTCCCTGGGTTCAGACCATCTTCTTTGGAATTCAGACCAGCAGCCGTTTGACTCTGGGTTTCTCAGACAAGAATCTGAGAAATCAATACCAACTGCTGACAGTGAGAGGGGTCCTTAAAGCCAACTGCCTGCTCCCAGAAGAAGCACCCTGTGGAGCCAAAGAAAGAAAGGAAAGAGCATTCCTGGCTGTCGGCTGGCCATTGGGAGCTTTGCCAGTTTAGGAACGTGGATGAAGAGACCATCCTCCGCTGGATCTGAGGGAGAGGGGGGCAGCCGCCCTCAGCCTTCCCCGCTCTGTCCAGGCCTGCAGGTGGCTGCGCCGCTCTAAGATCCAGCACTCAGAGTCGGACCAGCGGCAAATCAGGTGGCTTCGCCAGGCCTGGCACAGAGCCTGGGTCCAAGGCATGGTGGTGGTGGCCGAGAACTACCCCAGGGAGCAGTGGGCATGGAGAAGCCAGCTCTTTGGAGCCAGGCTCAGAGACTCCCAGGAGCCTCCCTTCCCTGTGTTTAGTCGGAAACAACTTTGAAGAGCCTATATACAATCTCACAAGTGAAACACCTCGCCTTCAAGGCAGAGCCCAGGGTACTGCACGCTGAGGGGAACCTCCTTGGGAGCCCCTCACAGGGTGCTGGCGGTGGAAGGGGGCTGGGCACAGGGCCACCTGGAACAATGTTCAAGGACGCGTCCCCCTGTGTGAAGACAGACAGGTGTGTTGAGCGCCACCGCCGAGTCGGGATGACACATGACATTTTTGCCAGAAGTAGTGGTTGAGAGGTGACGCCAGCGAGCCATTAGGATGATGACTTTTGAGTTCTCGCGGAGTTCCCGTTGAGTTCCGGTTGAGCTCTGGCAGGGATTCCTGGAGAGTTCTCGTTGGTTGCTGAAGTTCCGGTGGAGGGAGTTCCGGGTGGTGTGTGGTGTGTTCCTGGAGGAGCCGCGTGGGTGGCGTGCGGGAGAGTTCCCGGGGAGTGTGCTGGTGGAGTTTGGAAGTAAAGTTTGTTCCTGCTTGAGTGGCTCGTGATTCGTGCCCAGCCAGACTGCGGCACAGGTGCAAGAAGACAGGCGACAGGCAGAGGAAAAGAAGAGAGGCCACCGCGGGGCTGCGAGCCCCTGTTGGAGACGTCTGAGGGCGGCGGATCTGCAGTGCCTGTGTCCCTAAACAAGATGGAAACAGTGTCCCTCACACCGGGTCAGAGAGCGTGGCTGGTCCTGGTCCCTTTCAGAGGGATTCTCTTACAGCCTTGCGCTTCCTTTCCCCTCTGATTCCACACCCAGTGTCCCCTTCAGTGGTGTCCTGTGACCTGCACGGTGGGCTCTTTCTCAACTGCTCATCTGTTCAAAAGCACTGATGGGAAAGCTGCACTCAGACGCCCACGTGCCGCTGTCCGGAATCCATGCTTTGTGCCCGGTGGTTCCTGGGGCCCCAGGTGGCCATGGCAGGGAGGGAGGGAAGTCAGTGGCCTGGGGCTGGTTTCTTCCGGGCCCACATAAACCCGGCCACTGCGGTGTGTCCTGACGTGCGGAGGCTGGGCAGCTCCGCCTGGACTTGGGCTACATGTAGCCATTCAGTGTGTGGCCGCGAGCAGAAGGAAGGGCAGGCGAGGTCACACTTGCTGAGTGTCTCCTCTGCCTCCAGTGGTGTTCTGGGACGTTTGTGTGCAGGGTGACTACCAGGCTCAGCCTGCTGATATTCAGGTTGACGGACAAATCGGAGGTTCTAGGCACTTGGTTCCCGTTTTGCTCAAATTTACCCCAATAGTGAAGGGAAGTCCAAACCCAATTCTTCCAGTCTCTGTAGGCCAGGTTCAAACTGCGAACAAACCTTGGCCAATAGAAGCTTCGGACCAGGGCTTTCAGCCCCTGCCCCATCAAACTGCGAACTGCCGAGGGTGGGCGAGGCCACAGACCTGTTGGACAGCCTCACTTAATGTCATCAGATAAGGCCCAGTGACAGTAGAAAGAGAATCTAAACACTAACATCTCATTTTCTTAAAAAATAAAAACCAGTGGTTGTGGACTTGGAATTATACGCCTGAGAAAATGTGATTTTTCAAAACATAAAAATCATCAGTGTAATTTTTACATATACAATTATAAGAACATTTAAAAATAGATTCGATTAATTTTAAACACTATTGATTTGCAAACCCAGAGGCAGATGTTTCTGGAATCAGGAATCAACATTTCCACCTTTGGTCTTGGGAAGAGCGTGAGCTGGTCTTATGTTCCGTGTCCAGATTTATAGGTGCTAAGGGGAGCGGGGTGGACCAAAGGGCCCATGGCCCTCTCTGGGGAAGGGGAAGCTCTGTACGCTGCCTTCGGAAGAAACCAAAGCCAGGTGACCAGGACATGAAGACAAGGAAGAGCACACACACGGCAGGTGCAGGCGTGTCCAGGAAAGGAGGACACCGACCGACCTCGGGAGGAGGACGCAGGCCTTGAGGTGCAGAGGCTGCAGCTGGAGGGCCTCTGCTCTCACCACAAGCCCGAGGCTGCGTCGGGCAGAAGCACAGCCAGAGAGCAGAGGCAAGTCCCCCAGGAAGCACGGCTCCTCCCAGGGGTAACGCTGCACAGAGCGCTGTGGTGGGGCCTTTGCTGAGGTCAAGGCCCACCTCAACTCCCGCCTGCCAGGGTGGACAGATACTCTGAGAACACACACCCTGCACACGCTCCCAAGAGCAGCAGCTCCCCAGCCGCCTGGCCAGGCAGGACAGCTCCCCAGGAAGCTCCAGTGGACGGAGGAGTTGGCACGCCCCTCAACCCCCTCCTGGAGGCCAGGGCACAGTGGGGTTTATGCTAATAGCACCCATAATCCCATGCTAATTTATTTTATCAAATTAAAGCAAATGCTGCTCTTTGACCCCAGGGACCTTCCGTTCTTTCTCAAGGTCCCCACAGTAAGCTAGAATCCGGTTAGTAGGAGAGTTTGCCAAGAATATAAATTAATAAAACAGGATTAAAGGGAGACATGGTTATAACCAATTCCTTAATCCCAGTGAATAATTAATGATTGAGATTCATGATCTGCCTGAATTCTTCTTGCATTTGAATAATAAATAGCTTCAAAATAAACTTCCAGTGGAAGCCCACCAAGGCTGGCGTTGGCTGGGGAGCCCCTCCTGCAGGAACTGGGGTTACAGAGGAGAATCTGAAGAGGCCTGTTGGCTCACGCCTGCCGGCTCCTGTCACTCACTCCATGATCCATAGAAACCTGACTGTGGCTTTTAACCATGTTCAGTGATCAAAATCACATTTTCAAATTGTGCTACCATCATGAGGAAGGCTGCTCAGTATTGCATTGGGCTCTAGTCCCACAGAACTACTAGTAATAATGACATAGCACAGTCTGGGAACGAAGGTCCCCGGGGCTCTCCAACATGCACATTCAAAACAGAGACTTTACTTAGAAGCCACGGTGTTCGCATAGTGTCCCAGGTACTGAGACCCCACGTGCAAGAGGAATGCCAAGTCGTCTCCTTTGTGGAGTTCACGTTCCTTTGCGGCTGAAATGCGTCTGTTTGTTTTGATATCGTTCTCAAAAAAAGAAGAACAAGTGATCTGCGTGGCCCCTGCTGAAGACGGTGCGGAGAATCGGGCAAGGCAGGTTCTGCCCCTGCGCAGCGGGCACCTCTGCCTGCCCCTGGAGAGGCTCACGGCAGGCGACGCTGGTCAAGGCTGGGTTTCCCAGCCTGGTAGTCCTTCCCAGAATACTGCCTTTGCTCTTCTGGGTGCATAGCAGCTGTAAGTGACATCAAGTGGCAAAAAGAAGGAGACTGTTTCCCAGAACCCCTCATTCCTCCAGGGCAAAGCAACCTCCCCGGCAGCCTCACCTTCCTAATATGGCTGCTGCTCGGCCAAGAGGACTGTGTTTAGATGACCTACACCTTACTCCCAGAGCTGTTTGCAGTGCTCTTATCTGCCACAGGGAATACAACCCACCACCCACAAAAGTCAGCATCACCCATCTCCAACATAAAGACCTCAGGTATAAAAACACACATGGGTTTCAATGTAGAAATGCTGAACCGAGGCACAGTTAAGACATGGGGTGTTTGCGACTATGTGCTTTGGCTTGGAATATGACAACCTCATGTGCAAACCGCTGCCTTTCTGTAATGCCACAAGAAATCTTTCCTGCAGCCATGTGACTTTCCAAAATGGTGACCAGATTGTGTACAGTTTGAAGCAGAATGAAGGAAACTCTTCTTGCAATTAACATGAAATCACAATCCTAGTTACTCAGTGTCTACTAAAACTGCGTTATCATAAAAATCTAATATCTTACATGTAAAATGGATAGAGGTTTAAAACTCAGACCACGAGATTTTTCACCTGCGTGAAGGTCATAAGGCTCCAGTTTGTGGTGCCAGAGAGTCCAAGCCCTGCTCACTAAATGTCAATCGTCCTCTACAATCACTGTGACAGCCCCAAAGCTCCTGCCTTCCTATAACACTTAGAAGCAGTGTCCCTCCCTGTTAAAGGCCACGGCTGGGGATATGTGCAACGAACCTACTTGGAAATTTGTAAATATGGAAGCTTCTTTGAAAGTATGATCAAAGGCAAAACGTTCCCTATGGCTAGACATTATGGTGTGATGCCTGTCTTCCTCCTCTAGTTCATGGAATAATTTGGGGAACATTGCAGTAGTTCTTCTTTCCATGTCGGGTGGACTCTAACTGAGGACACTTCTGGTCCTAGGCTTTTCATTGCTAGAAAGCTTTTTATTACTGCCTCAGCCTCATTGCTTGGAATTGGTCTACTCAGCTTTCCTATGCCTTCTTGGTTCAATTTTGGTAGATCATATATGTTCGGAAAATTTTCAGTTTCTTCTAGATTTTCTAATTTATTTGAAAGTAAGTTTTCAAAATAGCTCTGAATGATCCTGTGGATTCCAGGGATGTCTGTAATGACATCACCTTTTTCAGTTCTTCTTTTCTTAATTTGGGTCTTCTTTCTCTTTCTTTTGGTTAGCTTGGCTAGGGGATTATCAGTCTTGTTTATGTTTTTGAAAAAACAACTTTCATTCATCCTTTGTGTTTTTATTTTTTATTATTTCACTATTTTTGTCTCTGATCTTAATTACTTACTTCCTTTGTCTGGTTCTGGAATTTGTTCCCATTTTCCAGGAACTTGAGAGATGCATCATTAGGTGGTTTACTTGGGACCTTTCAGATTGCTTTTGACGCAGGTGCTCATAGTTATAAACTTTCCTCTTAGAATTGCCTTCTAAGTGTCTGAGAGATTCTGGTATGCTGTATCTCTATTCCTGTTTGAGTGTAGAATTTTTGAAATTTTTTCCTAATTTCTTCTATCATCCATTTAACATTCAAAACATATTGTTCAATATCCATAGGTTTATATGGTATTTTTTGCTCTTGATTTCTTACTTGATGCCATTATGATCTGGTAAGATGTAGGAAATTGCTGGGTGAGTGGTGCATGCTTGTAATCCCAGAACCTGGAGAGGCTGAGGAAGAAGATCGGAAGCTCAAGGCCAGCCTCCACTCCTAGAATGTAGCTCAGTGGTCAAGTGTCCCTGGGTCCAACTGCCAGCACACTCACACACGCACAGACACACACACACAGGATGCAAAAAATTACATCGGCATTTTAGTATTTTCTCAGACTTACTATGTGGACTACAATATGGTCTATTTTGAAGAAAGTTCCATGAACCCCTGAGAAGAAATTGTATTCATTTGTGTTGAATGAAACATTCTGTAGAAATCTGTTAGTTCCACTTAATTCATAGTAATTTTCTTATGCCTGAAGAGCCTCTGCTGAGTTGATGGGGGATGACCGATTGGTGAGGGTAGTACCATTGTGTTGGGTCTGCCTGAGTCTGCAAGCCGAGTAGCAGTGGTGGCGTTTGCTGGGTGCCCGATGTTGCGGGCATACATATTCACCATTGTTGTGTCATCTTGTTGAATTTCTTTCCTTTACCAGTACATAGACTTTCTTTGGTCTCTTCTGATTAATTTTGGCCTAAAATCTACTTTGTTGGATATGACAGTAGCTGCACCTGCTTGCGTTTGGCTTCATTTGTATGAAATATCATTTTCTGTCCTTTTACATTTACCTTTGAGGTGTGTTTCTGCAAATAACATATTAATGTGTCTTGTTTTTAATCCTATCTCCTAGTCTGTCTTTTCAATTAGTAAGTTGAAACCATTATATTCAATGTTACTATGAGAGGTGTTTATTATTTTCTGCAATTTTTGTGTATTTCAATATTGACTCTGATCCTCATCTTACCTACTCTTCTAATGAGTCAGGTCTGGTTTTGAGCTCTGCCGTTTGGTATCATCTGCTGTTGGGTGCACTACTTCCTTTAGTATCTTATGCAATGGTGGTCTAGTTGTCATGAAATGTTTCAGTTTAGGCTTATCTTAGAAAGTGTTTATTCTTTCTTTAATTCTGAAGAAGAGGTCTGCTGGATATAACAATTTTGGTTGGTTAGTTATTTCTTCAAGGGATTGAAACATCGTTCCTTGTCCTCTTGGATTTTAGGATTTCTGATAAGAAGTGATCTTCTGATTGGTTCACTTCTAAATATGACCTCCCAGTTCTCTTTTGAGACTTTTAGAAACCTCATTCTGAATACATGGCATTTTAACATATCACGACATGAAGAGATGTTCCTTTTACATATTGTCTACTCAGGGTTTTAAATGCTTTCTGCATCTGAGTGTCCATCGCATTTCGAAGTTTTGGCAAGTTTTCTGCTATTATTTCACTGAATATGTCATAAATGTCATCAGCGTGTACATCAGCTCCTTCCTTGATAATTGTTCTTACCTTGGATCTCTTAATATTGTCCAGGAGTTCTTGCATATCATGATCATAATGTCTATTTTTAAACAAATTATTGCTAAGTGTTCAAGTTCATATGCCTTGTCTTCAAGGCCTGATATTTTGTCTTCTATATGATCTAATTTATTCTTGATTTTCAACTGAGTGTTTAGTTTATTACTTAAATTTTTATTTCCAGTATTCTGGTTTGGTTCTTTTTCAGAATCTGTCTTTATGGAAAGCTTTCACATCTTGCATTTTCTCTCTTAGTCCATCTCTTAGATCTTCTTTTAGTTTTTGGATCATTTTAGCAATCCACTGTTTGAATTCTTTATCTGGCATTTCCTCTGCGTCAACATCCGGGGGATCGGTTATCAGAGCGTCATAAACTCTGGCAGCACTTAATACTCTTGTTTTCTCACATTGCCTATATTTCTTTGCTGGTGTTTGTGCATCTGGCATCATGATGTCCCTTCTACTGCTACACAGGGGACCTGTTCTCATTGGCACGTTATAGTTGTACATAACCGTGGGATTATGTAGAATTCATACACACACACATCATGGTTTGATCAATCTGATTCTTCAATATTTTCCCTTTCAGTCCCCTCCTCCCTCCCCTGTCTGCTTGCTCTACTGATCCTCCTTCGAGCACTATTTACGTATTATAATTATGCATGTCAGGAGGGTCCCTTGTGGTGTTTGTGCATGGACATAGCATAGTTTGGTAGATTTCATCCCACAGTGTTACCCTGAACCCTCCTCTCCTCCCTCTCAATCCCCTTCCTTCATCCTATTGGTCTCCCTTGTATTTTAATGAATTCCCTGTAAGGGATGTTTGATGGAGCTGCTTTCTCTTTACTCTGTGCCCCAGGCTGGGTGTACATCTAGGTGCCAGTGCTCCCACTCAACCCGACTGCACTACTAGGAGGCCCTTTTGAGAGAACAGTGATTAGGACCACTTGGGAACCAAGCTGTTCACCAACACACCTTCAACAAAACTGCTGACGATGTTCTCCATGGCTCATTAGTCCAAGTGGGGAGGGAAGTCAGTCTCTGGAATAGCTGAGAAGTTAGGAATCAGAGAGCATAGGATGCCTTTCAAACATGAACAGGAGGAGAGGCCATGCAAAGAGAAAACTGGAGGGAATAGAGACTGGAACAGACAAGGCAGGAAGAAAAAGAGACAAGGAGGAGGGTTGGAGAGAAAGAATTTTAATTAATGGTTTAAAACCGAAGAGAAATGCATCAAATTGGATTAAGGATTTCACTGTCCACCATATTCCACCGTCAGGGGAAACCTAACAAATAGACACAGAAGACAATATCTTTTAAGTTAAAACCTGGCATTAGAGAGACCCAGGTTGGTCTTTCAGATTAGGGCAGTCCTGCTGCAAAGACCCCATATACAGGCAAAGCCCAATGGTCAGGGGCAAACAATTTTGCTGCCCAGACCCCTGGACTCTTCCCCTGGGTCAGGAGTGCCATCCAATCAGGGTGTCTCTCAACACTGCCATTGCAGGCCCTTCTCACCGATACTGCAAAGCAACCTTTCGTCTGCCAGAGAGACCCACTGGCCACCACCCTCCAGGAATAGGCTCCCAGACCCGGGACCCCAGTGCAGCCCCAGATAGGAGTCCTGAAGCTTCTCCTGGCATCTGTCCACCCCACATGTGGAGAGAGGGTCAGAGAGTGTCCCTGTGGTGAGGAGAGGGAACAGAGCCCACTGATGCTCCTTTCTGGGTTTAGGGTACCTGGTTTGGATGTCATGATGGCCCTAGTTGATCCCAGGGGCTGAGGAGGACTTGGATCCTTCCAGAAAGTCACAACCAAACCACAGAGGTGAGTCTGCTCAGGGACAGGGACACGGGCAGGGGCTTTCAAAAGGTGGCAGTGGAGGAATTCATCAGCACCCCACAGGAGCGAGGGAGTTCGCTATGCGCCTACTGCGCGTGTTGGACACTGCTATATAGCTTAAATTGCTAGTGGAATTTCCAGTCCTTCAGTCTATGTAAAACTGAAATGAATGTCTCCACAGCATGACTCTTTCAGAATAGCCTAATTCAATTTGAATCTTCAGTCTGTGAATCAGGTTTAATTACTCAGGATTTAATAAAATCTGAATAGACAGAATTTAAAACTTCCTAGACGTTTTTATATATTACAACAACAAATTAACTTCTAATCCTAATTATTTAACCAAGTATTTGTTGAGAGTGTATTAAATTCACAGCACTTGGCTAAAGTCTTTGATTAGAACAAAGTGTGAAACTCACACCTTGCTTTCAAGCTACTTAAATCTATGTAGAAAAAGAGAAGAAAGATGGATGAAATAATTAGGTCAATGTCCATCCTTGACTACAAGAAGGATGATTTCATGACTTAGTATAAGTTAAAATACAATTATTTTGTGCACCTGCGTGTGCATGCACATACTCAAACTGTTTATCAGCTCAATTAGTCAAAAAATGAAATTGCAAAAGAGTATCTTAAACAGTTCTAGCCTATTTAGTTTATGTTGGTTTTAAATTACCTGAAACCTGGGCTAGGCTTGGAAGTGAAATACAACATGTATTTAGTCTACAATTCCACAGATTATTATTATTATTTTTTAAGGCAGTGCTTAAACCCACTTGACACTTAAATCCATGAAGGGGCTCTTTCGCCACGTGAGAACTTGCTATTGCCAATTCCCCCTCTGTTCTGGAAAAGTACTGTGTATCTTAAAACTGCCAAACTGGAAGTAACCACTCAGTAAATTTTTTATTTTATACACTCAAGAAGAAATGGGCTCTGAGTATCCCCTTCACCTGGGAGATAAGACACTGATCATTTTGCTGACTCTCTGCGTTGGAAGAGGGCCAAGGTAATAACGGCTATCTGAGGATCTTCAAAGATTTAATCTTGGAGATGAGTTCTTTGCAGGGCTCAATTCCTTTTGCTTTGCCAACTTGTCGACTTTCAGAAATGGGCCTTACTGTAAAGCTGCCTGACAGGTGCTCGGCCCTCCGCAGAGCTGCCTTCCGTGGAGCTCAGCTGCGCCCCCTGGAGGGGCTGCCTGGGCTCGCCATCAAGCCCAGACCTGGCTGGCTCAGCCTTGCTGGGACAAGGGCACTCGTGTGGCGGGGGGTCACAGGGACTGTGGGAGGCTCAGAGGGGAGGGAAGAGCCAGAGCTTCAGGAGAAGCCAGGGTTCCCCCGCTGTCATGCAAGGGCTCCTCGCTCATTCATCAAGGCTGCGTGCCTACTGTGCACACCTACTGTGCGTGACGGACGCTGCTATGAGTGCTGGACCCTAAGGAGTAGCCAGAGCTCCTCCCCTTCCCGGGGCAACGTTCTGGTGAGGAAAAAGGGTGCGGCAGAAGAGGACCAGGCAGGGCCGTGTCACACAGGGAAGTGTGCGAGCAGGAAGAGCTGCTTCCGGGAGACCCAAGGCCTCAGGGGCAGCCCCGCCGCCATCCGAGGGCGCCGGTGAGCTCCAGGTTGGGGCACAGCTGTGCGCCCTCACCGGCCCACTTTCTTCCCAGCACGCTGCTTTGTGGTTCCCCAGGGTGGTGTTGCTATGGCTTGGATTGCGCCTGGGAGGTCACTGGGACTCAGACCCTGGGAACAGGAAGAAGATAACAGCAGAGCCTCCCCAGGCCGGCGGAGGGGTGGCCGCCCTTCTACTCCCTGGAAGAACTTGGCGAAGGGTCCCTGGACACGAGGGTGCAGGGCCAATGCACAGCTGGGCAGCCCAGTCCCTCGGGAAAAGGACAGGACAGTCATTCCACCCGGAAGGAGGAGTGGAGCCACCTGCCTGGTGTTCCAGGGGGAAGACTGGCAAGTCCCTGGACAGGGCTTTTCAAGCAGGGGTCAGAGGAGCAGCAGGGCAGCCAGACCAGCAGGAAGAAGCTAAGCCCAGAGGAGGCGCCCTTCCCAATGCGGGTGGGCTCAGCGGCAGGCAGCCAGGGCCAGCACGGGTGGGCAGCACCCTGGGCTTACAGTCCAGAGAGGCCGTGGAGCCCGTCCCCGTGGGGACGCGGAGGGGAGAAGGAACCCAGGAGCAGGGTGGGCAGAAAGCGGAGCACGGGCAGCGTCGGGCAGCTGCACAAAAGCACGGCCCTTTCTCCTCATGAGCGGGTCCACCCTGTGGGTGTCAAACACGAGGAATCCATTTTATGACCCTACTTCCCAACTGTGGATATCACATGCTTTCCAAGAAAAGAGGTTTTACGTCTTCAGGTTTATGTTGTCATTATCAAGAACAAGTATTGAAACGTGCTTTTAACCGCCAGCATCGCTCATGAAAAAGATCCCTGGAAGTGCTTTAGCTACGTATTTACAGCAGTTCTACGACTACTTAACATTTTATTTATACTAATGAAAAGGCACTTAAATTCATTTGTATAGACTGCTCTTTCCAAGAGATTAGGAATCACGAAAATGTGCTATGAACATATGAGAATGACTGATTTCATCATTCTTCTGACAGTCGTTTCTGACAGCAGGAAGGTTCAGACCCAAGTTCAGCCCCATGCCCTGCAGAGGTCACAGCGCAGTTTCCCCTCCAGCGAGGGCCTTTCCCCACGAGTGCCTAAGCAGTTTGCAGGTGGTGAGCCATTAAAATGTGCATGCTAAGGCAGCATTCAGAGCACTCTTCCAGCGTCCAGCCTTAGCAAGACACACACAGGCCTTCAGGAAGTAAGTCCCCCTGGTCCTGTCCTCACCTGGAGAAGGCTCGGCCCTAGAGGAACTTGACTGTCGACCTCATCTGCGTCTGTGTTCGGGGTGCCCAGTGCTTCTGGGAGAGAGCAATTAAGGGCCATATGTGACTTCAGCCACAGCCAGCAGCTCTGGAGGCTCCCTGGTCACTTCTCCTGCCTGGGCTACCCTGGCGTGGTGCTTTCCAGCCGTCCCCTCCCGGGAGGCCTCAGCCTCATCAGAGGGTCCTCCTCACTGGCCCACACCCACTGACACAGACTTACCATTGAGACCACCCTGCAGGCGTCCCCCCGTTTCAAAGTCCACCTCTTCTGCGTTTCCTTAACGTCCTTCTGTTTCTCAGGTTGCTGGGCTGCACTGAGACAGCATTACTCAGTTCCTGATGGTCACTAGTGACAGCTTGGTGCTTGTCTGATGGACACTGGGAGCCTGTGTCTGGAGCTGGGCTCAGTGTGATTCTCACTGCCACCAGCTGGGAATGCGCCGGGAACCCAGTCTTGGGAGCTGAGTGCAGGAGGTGTGCTGGAACACCTTCTCTGTGGGTTTCCTGTGCACACTGCAGCGTGGGAATGGCTGACCTAGGCCAACGGAACGCACCAGTGCAGCATTGTGTCTCGACCCCGGGTCTGGCCCAGGGCTGGCCCTCCTGTGCCACCTGCGGCTTTCCTCAGGAGGGTTGTGTTGGTGTGACAGGGATGCTGGTGGCCCTTCTGGGTCATTCTGGATGCTGCAGGTTTCCTTGCCTAGCGAAAGGTTCCAACTATGGTAATTCAAAAGGCTGGGTGGAGTCCCAGGGCACCTGGGAAGCAGGTGTCAACAGCAGCCCACGGAAGCCAGGAGCCTCTTCCTCCCCTGCGGACACTTCCTTGTTACTGAAGTAGAAATAGGTTCTCCCCTTCGGAGGTGGAAGTTCTCCAAGCCCATGCGACCCGCCAAGGCACTGACCTGCGTGGGTTTCAGGCTCCTGTGTGACTTGGGGCTCTGAGCAGGGGTACCACAGCAAGCCTTGTTGGACTCGGTGGAAAAATAAGGGAGCCCAAGGCGTGGGTGGAAGGGCCGTGGACCAGCTCAAGAGTGACAGCCAGTCTTGCCAGGAGAGAGGCGCCTGCCAGGACCAAGGGCCTCAGCTCCTTCCAGGGCACCACGGCTGGCAGGACCGCCACTGCTGAGCCCTAAACTTGCCCTCATGGCCAGCGATGGCCGATGCTTGCGGCTTCTGTCACCATCTGTTCCAGAAAGGTTGCGTGAGGCCTCCTTCTTTCCTGGGCTCACCTCCCAACAGGAGTCCCAGCTGCCATGTGCCCTGTCTTAGGACTTAGAGCACTTCACATCCGGCGTTGAAAGCATGGCACCGGTATGAAGCCTTTCCAGAAGCTGTTTGCAGGTGGTGCTCATCTCCCGCAGGACGCCAGGAGAACACGGTTTCCAGCTTTGTTCTTGGAGAGGCAGGACAGAAGGCAGCAAGCGCCTCGGGAGGAGCCCAGGTTCTGGCCCCAAGCGAAAGCAGCACAGGTTTCGGGTTCACTGGGGGATGCACTTGGGGTCACCGCGTGCTTTGGGGAGAGGCATGGTGCCAGGGCTTCGGCACAGTGGCATGGCGGGGCAGCTCTGAGAGAAGTGGCCGCGTTGCCTGCCTGAACAGGAACGTCTCTGGCGTGGCCTGCACTTCTCCTCCCAGCACGGCTCTGGCCCTCTGGGGACCCTCCGTCACTGTGCGGGGCTTCAGGCACGGGGCTTTCAGCCTGGTGTCACCCTGTGTGGCCCAGGCTGTCCCGTCCTGGGGATGGGAACTTGGCATGTGCTAAAATGGAAGTTCCGTTCCCGGCTCGTATTCCACCCACCAAGAAATCTTGCTTTTCTTTCTCGTTTCTTTCGTTTACAAACCCATTACCTCTTCCGCCTCACTCAAACCACGTGAGAATGCCACACGGGTTGGCATCTGTATTCCGGGAAGAAGAATTTGAAAACGGGAGAGCGGTTTGAAGTGCCAATACTGGTGCACATCCATTTTCTTCAGCTTACATCCTTTTTAATATCCAAACAGACCTGTCTCACACAGTGGCAGTGCCCCCCGCTCCCAGCTTAACGGAATGAGGCACGGGGTTTGGGAAACTTGTCCAAAACCTATCGCAGCACTACTGGGACTCACTCACTTTTTAAAGATCTCGGCCTGTAATTCTTCCTCTCTGACACATGGCTGCTGTGCTGGTCTACACTGCACGGGAGAATCAGGATTTCCCAGCATTTCACGTACATACGAGCTGCACAGCCCATGTGGCCAGCAAGCACATGGCCAGGCAGAGCCGGGCCTGGACTACCAGGGGTGCCTCCCACGACTGAGGGTGCTGATCTCCCGCAGGACTTCCCCCAACAAGACTCTGGCCTTAGCACCACAGTGCAGCTAAGTGCCCAGGGCCCACCCTGGACCCGCCTCTCCCGGTTGCTCCTGCACATCTTCTTTCTCCCACTGCCCTTGTTAAGCATGAGAAAAATATTTGCCTGGCTTATTCACAAAGTCACTAGGTCATAAGCCTTTCCCTGAGAGTGCTGCCTGAGGACTACTGCACACACACTGGGCATCTCACATGGTGACGGCAGACAAGCTGACCCCTCTCCAGTGCTGACGGGCTTCCAGGGAGCTCCGTTATTGGGGTGCTTCTGTGCGCTCTAGCTGGGGCTGTGGAGCTCTGCAGCCCTCTGCACACCTGGGCTTCCGGGTCTGTGGCTGGCAGTAATGCCAGAGCCATGAGACAGAGATCTCCTCTGTTCCTGACATCGCCTGGGAATCCAAAGACGTTTGGAGAAGTTTCCCTAGTGCTGAAAGGGTCTGCAGGTAAACCAGGAAACTCTGTGGGATGGAGCATTGCCAGAGAGGTTCTGCAGCAACACTGTAAGGTCAGTGTGTATGGATGGGAAAACCGAAGCTCTGAGAGTGTCGCTAGACTCTCCGTAAGTTGGAGAGCAGGACCAGAGTCTGCGTCTGACTGCAGCCCTGCTGTTTGCAGGGAACCCAGCAGTTCAGGGGGTGGGGGTGGGAGGGGGAATAACAGCTGAGCCAGACCCAGGCTAAGAGCCAACTGGGAGACAAAATGGGGCGCTGAGATTTTAGAAGAGCATTAAATTCCGTAGTTAAAAAGGAAGAAGGCTGGAGAAGTAATTTCAGGGAGCTGAGGAGAAGGGGAAACACCTGCAGATCTCTGGCGAGAGGTCTGGAGAGCTGGTAGTAAGTTTTATTGTTTTAATCTGAGAATGACTCAGCAGGCCTCGGGCAGCGCAGCTGTGGCCCTCATCCAGGGGACAGAGATCAGACTCAGCTGAGGACTTTGGAAAAGGCAGCCACACCTGCCTGCCTCCCTTCCTCAATTGCCATGGGCTCCGCCCCTACCCTTCCATCCCGTGGGTGGGTTTAATTTGTATAGGTGGCAAACCAGGGACCATGGAGGTTGAGGACCACATGCCGGACGGACGGCTGGTCCAGTCGCTTGGGGTGTCAGTGAGGTGATTCTGCACCGTGTTGGCATCATACACGGACAAGTCGCGCAGCCTGAGTGGGAACCGCCTACCTCCAGAGCCTGCGCGGGGCCAGAGCCTGGCGTGGGTGATGCCCTGCTCAGCTGGGCTGGCCACCACGTCCTGCCCTCCGCCTCCTGGGCTCCAGCCTGCAGCTGGCCTCCCGGGTGACTGACGGCCGGACAGTAAGGTCCCACAGCCTGTCCTGGAAAAGGCATGCCAGCAAAGTGACTGCTCGTTCACTTTGTACCTTGCTCTTTTGTTTTCTCAGAGCATTCTGCTGTACTGCATTACAGTGTGCTTTCATGTAGGATCCCCAGATATTGTGAAGAATGCACTCGGGTTAAAGATACCTGTTGTTTACTTGAAATGCAAACTGAGTTTGTTGCCAGGATCTTGCTTGGGAAACCTGTGACACCAGCTTTCTGAATAGAGGGCCACAACTATTGTGATGTGATTTAGATGTATCAAAACTTTCAAATGGCTAAACTAAGGTTCAAACTTTTGAAGTGACCTTGTCAAAGTTCCTACCGTCTCTGGCTACCAGTGGTGCTTGTTGAACCCAGCAATGGGCCTGGAACGCTCATCAGCCCAGGGCTGAGAGGAGGCCAGAGTTCGAGAAATGAAAGCAAAATCCCCAACGAGGTGCACAACAGGATGGCCAGGTGAGCACAGGGAAATCGGAGGAGAGCACGTCTGACCTGCAGACTGACATTCAGGTCAGGGAGGGTGAGGGTGGAAGTGGTGCCCATGGGGGCCGGCAAGTGTCCAAGGACGGCTACTTAGAGAAGAGGGGCAGGGACTGGCGCACACAGGGTGGAGCTGTGGTGTGCTGGGCTTCTGCTCCTCTTCTCTTTTATAAAATTAAAAAAAAAAATGGAATTGACCTTTCAGTTAATAAATGCAGCTAAATAGAAAATACATTATATCAGTGAATATTCATGGTGTAGGAAAGAGAAGCAATTGCATTGGAAAAACAGGGAAAATCCCAAGTCTGAAGAGAAGCAGAAGAGAAAGCACCTTAGGGGCTCACTGGGGGCACTGAGCGTCCCTGAGCGCTGGAGGGCCCTAAATGTTCTACAGGCCCTGTGTGGGTAAACCACCATATGACAAATTCAACATCTGATGGAACATTCAACAAAGCTAAGTATGCTGAACAGTGAAGGATCACAGGGAACATTCAGAGGACGTTCACTACGCCACTCTTGGGGACCCACACTTCTCAGGTGGAGGAAGAACAAGTGGTCAGACTTTCCCCTTCAGGGCTTCAGGTCTACGGCCAATGCTCACCCCCACAGGACCTGGGTCCATCTCCTCTGTTGGCTCGACCCAACCTGGGGTCCACTGTCTGTGATCACCACCACCCAACCTGGGGTCCACTGTCTGTGATCACCACCACCCAACCTGGGGTCCACTGTCTGTGATCACCACCACCCAACCTGGGGTCCACTGTCTGTGATCACCACCACCAGACCTTGGGTTAATTCCTCTGCTCACCACCACCCGTCCTGGGGTCCATCTTCTCTGCTCACTGACACCTGATCTGAGGTCCATTCATACTGCTCCCCACACTGCCCATCCTGGGGTCCATCTTCTCTGCTCTCAGACACCTGACCTGCAACTCTGTGTAGATGGAACAGTGTCACTCTCGCTGATCTGGCCGCTTCTGTCCCATGTAGTGTTTTTGGTCCCTGGGAACCCCCGTGCTGTTAGCACATCCATAGCACTTTGTCCTACTATAGAGTGCCCCACTGTGTGGCTGCGACCACATCTTCTGTTACTGATAGGAAGTTGGGCTACATTTTTCTGCATCTTCTGGGTGGATGTAAATATGCCCATTTGGGGCCTGCAAGTTGGAATGAATTTTCTGCATTGTGGCCATTTGTCTCTTAGGCACAGATGCCCTCAACCATGCCAAGGTGGTGAGCTGGTTTTCCTCCTTCCACCAGTGAAGGAAGATCCTATTGCTCTGCACTCCCATCCACCTCAGAACTGGTGCTTGTTGGTCTTTGTTTATTTTTTCACTTAAGCCATTCTGTTGGGGTGAACTGGATTCACTGTGATTTGTTTGCATTTCTTTGATGTCTAATGGAATTCAGTACTTCTCCATGTATAACTAGTCACTAGGACATCTTCTGTTAGAACCCTTCTATCTTCTGTTGATTTGGGGTCTTGTTTTTAATATATGTATTGTAAGTATATTCTTCCATTACTCCTAATGGTGTGTATTTCTGAATTGCGGTCACGACCCCCCACATGAGACTCACCCTCTTCAGCAATGTTCACATGTGCAATGCACATCTGTTAGCTGTGGGCCTAATGGTGTGCAGCTGGCCTCTGGAACTGCTCCGAGTACACAACCAAAGCCTTCCACCCATCGAAAGGCCGCTCCCCATTCCCCGCCCCTGGCCGTCGGCACCCTCTCTGGTCATGGGTGTCTGACCGAGACGTCCATCTTGGTGGAATCCAGCCCTTCTGTGACTGGCTTAGTTGGCTTAGTGGAATTTCTTTTCTAGGGCTGAAGAATGTCCTGTTGTATGAGGCCCTTCATTTTCTTTATCCGTTCGTCCTTCTGTGGACACGTGGATTCTTTCCACATCTCCGTTGTCGGGTCTGGCCATACTCGTGGGACCACAGGACCTCACTGGCATGCTATGTGCTCAGAAGAGGGACTGCGGGGTCCCCTGCCAGACCTGTGCTTCCCAGGAGCCTGCATGTTGTTCTTCATGGTGGCAGTATGAATCCCTCCCCACCAGCAGGCCAAGGGTTCCCGCGTGTCGTGACAGGGGCCATCTCCATGTGCACTTGGTCACCAGGGCTGGAACTGTCCCTCATGGTTCCAGTTGGGATGGGGCAGGTCACTCAGGGGGAAGGATGTGGCTCTCTTCTCCTGGTGCCATTTGCCAGCTTGTTCTGCCTTCGTGACCTCTGCATCCACATTTAGAACAATGCTGGGCAGGGTCTTTTCAAGCTCTGGACCCTTTAGTCCAGGACTCTAAAGAGGTACATCTCTTAGGGGTACGTTAGAGCAGGTTTCACCATGTCCTGTGGCAGTGGCTCCACCAGCAACTTGGTCAAAGCTACTGTGGTCGAAATCCTTGATTCTACCTACTCTCATTTCCTTGGAGACCTTTTCCTTAATGCCATATGGTCCATGGTGGGTGGGAGAAGGAATGCCAGCCAGCAGAGGCCACCTACAGCACACAGTGCCCTGGAGTGGCAATGTTCCAAGGACCCAGGCAGGACACCATGGCTTTCCCTGATGACCATGTGAACTGGCCATGAGGGCTTGACATTCACCTTGTAGTCTGTGACACACTGCTGCCTTAGCATCCCCAGGGAAAAGGGTAGAGGACAGGACTCCAGAATGAAGAGTGGACCACCANCTGGCCTCTGGAACTGCTCCGAGTACACAACCAAAGCCTTCCACCCATCGAAAGGCCGCTCCCCATTCCCCGCCCCTGGCCGTCGGCACCCTCTCTGGTCATGGGTGTCTGACCGAGACGTCCATCTTGGTGGAATCCAGCCCTTCTGTGACTGGCTTAGTTGGCTTAGTGGAATTTCTTTTCTAGGGCTGAAGAATGTCCTGTTGTATGAGGCCCTTCATTTTCTTTATCCGTTCGTCCTTCTGTGGACACGTGGATTCTTTCCACATCTCCGTTGTCGGGTCTGGCCAAACTCGTGGGACCACAGGACCTCACTGGCATGCTATGTGCTCAGAAGAGGGACTGCGGGGTCCCCTGCCAGACCTGTGCTTCCCAGGAGCCTGCATGTTGTTCTTCATGGTGGCAGTATGAATCCCTCCCCACCAGCAGGCCAAGGGTTCCCGCGTGTCGTGACAGGGGCCATCTCCTGTGTGGTTTCTGACAGTAGCCTCCAGCAGGTGTGAGTGTGTCTCACTGGGGTGCTGATCTCCCCTTCACTAGTGATCGGAGAGACTGAGCATCTTTCCACGCCTCTATTGGCATTGGTGCATCTTCTTTTGAGCACACTTTTAATTGAATTGTTTGGGGACTGTTTTGCCTTGGTCTATGGAGGTTGCCCATGCATTTCTCACATTAGCCTTCTCAGATATGTGGGTTGTAAACATTTACTCCTATCCCATGAGTTGCTTTTCACTCTTGATTATTTCCTTGGCTCTGCAGAAGTTTTTACTTTGATGGAGTCTCACTTGTTTAGAATTGCTCTTATTGCTTATGCTTTTTGTGTGATATCCCCAACCAGCAAATAAAACCACAGGGCATCAGTGTAAAACCAGACGTTTGTACCAATGGCACGAGAGAGAGCCCTGAAATAAAACCAAGCATATGCACGCCACTGACCCCCCACCAGGGTGCCAAAAACTCAGTGGGGAAAAGATCATTTCAACAGATATTTTCAGAAAACTGAATGTACCCATGCAAAAGAGTAAGATGGGATCTGCACCTTACACCACTCACAAAATTAAACTGCAGGAGCTCTGATGAGTTGAAGGAAACTGAGACCATCAACCCTAGAAGAAAACAGGCGAACCTGGGGACGTGAGCCGAGACGTGGCGTCCTGTCTGCATGGATTCTTGATTTAGTGGAATCAACTCTCAGCCTTTGTCTTCGTGATTCTTCTTCTGTACCTGTTAAAGCCTCGGTCTACCCCATGGTCAGGAGCACCTTCTTACAGGGTCCTCAAGTAGCTTTTTCCCTTCCCCTGGGCTCTTTGACTGATTTTGTGTATACTTAAGGTAATGGACATGATTCTTTTTTGGGAGATACCAGGGATTGAACTCAGGGGCACTCAACCCCTGATCCTCATCCCAAGCCCTATTTTTTTTTTAAATTTTTAAATTTTATTTAGAGACAGGGTCTCACTGAGTTGCTTAGCACCTCACTTTTGCTGAGGCTGGCTTTGAACCCATGATCCTCCTGTCTCAGCCTCCCAAGGTGCTGGGATCACAGGCGTGCACCACTGCACCTGGCCCAACATTCTTTTTTGTTTGTTCAGTTGAATTAGCATGATTTGTTTAAAGTGTTCTCTTTTCTGCATGGAGATTGGAAGTGGGGTTTACGTTGCTAGACTTTCCTCCTGGTGGCCGGATGGTCCCCCTCCTCCCAGTCAGCAGAGTCTTGATCACATCAACTAACTGTACAGGTCTCCATACCGGAAAAGGATCAGAGACCGAGTGAGGCTCATGCTCTCCTGTGTGGCAATGTCATGGTATTTGGAAAGGCCAGGAGGCAGGGACGCCTGACCTCAGCAGCACTGGTGCTGCACGCACACGTACAGACGTGTTCCACTTCTCAGACGGAACCCTCGTGCAGAACCACTTCCCGCGTCTGCCATGTGACCAGTGATACAGAAACAACAAGGTACTGTGGATCCTTTCTGTTTATTTTCTGGTTTCAAGGTATATGCTCTGTAGATGACAATGTCACCCTGAACTAATCTGTATCCAGGTGTTTAATCACTCACAGCACAGCTCAGTCATCCCTTTTAATGACACTGCAATCATCCGATCACAGCGACTGGATGCTGTGACACTCTTTGGTCTCTGATGGCTAGCCTGTGGTCTGGTGTTTGCAGTGTTCCCAACTCTGCCCAAACATCGTGCCCAAGAGCTGAATCAGGGTTCCTCCAATGTTCTTGGTCTCTTTCAGTGCCAACATTTCCAGACAGTGACCCTCTCTGGTCACTGACCCTCTGAGGAGGCCGGCGATGGCCAGCCGACAGCTTGGGAGAGGTGAAGGGAGACTGGCCCACCCATGGCTGGGGTGGCGGGGGTTGGTTTACTGGTGCACCTGCATGAATTGCCATTCATTCTACCCCTTTGTAGCATTTATCATGAGCACATCATCTGGGTGGGGGCACGGGCATTTGAAGACCACACCACATGTCCCCAGCTTCCAGGAGCTGCATGTGGCTGGTGGCCACCGGAATGTACTGACCAGCTAGGCTCCTTCACCTGATTAGGGCACTTTTCCAGGATGGCCTTGTATCAACTCATGGAATCGTCACTGTGAGTTCATAATGTGGATACTGTTATCTCGGTAACCAAGGAGACAAACTTGCTCAAGGTCACATATTAAGAACTGGGGTCAAAGGTGGGCAGTCCCTCTTTCTCTTTTATTAGTTGTTAATAGATCTTAACAACTGGGGCTTGAACCCAGTGCCTCAAACATGCTGGGCAAGCGCTTTACCACTGAGCCACAACCCAGCCCATGTCCCTCTCTCTTTTAAATAGCTTTCTTGAGATACAGTTCATATACATTATCTTCACCCATTTTAAAATGTACAATTTGATGCTTTAGCATATTTATAGATGTGCAGCAATCATGCGTCAGTTTTGGAAGGCTTTACTCTCCCTCCAAAGTTTGGAAGAATAAAATGGGGTGACAAGTTTTTCTGGGTATTAGCCCCAGATGGAGAAGAGGATCCAGAATGAAGACTGAACCACCATGTAGAGGTCTGCTGCCCATGTTCCCTGTGACAGCAAGCCAAGCCCCTCGAGAGTCATCTCACTGGACGGCCACTTCTCCGTTGTCATTCAACACTGGACAGACACAGACAGCTCAAACCCAACCTGATCTGCTGTAAGCCCAGGGTGCCCTTCCAACACCTGCAGGTGTGCAGCCAAGGAGAAAAGCCAAGCAGATGTGCTTGCCCAGGCCAATGCCTGGACACTGCTGCTAGCCATGCCTCGGTCCTGACCTCTCACTGACCACTCCATCCCGTGTGTTGACCTCTCCATCCCCTAGCCCCCTTTGTCTCTTGTCCTGTGCACCTGGATTGCTGAGAGATGACGTAAAGAGAGCAGGGCAAATGCACTGAAAATATTGGTGAGAACCTGAATGACCAAAAAGAATCTCCGAAAACTGTACAAAGATGAGAAACCTGAACCTAACCATGGACACTGGGTGGAAAGCCCTCAGAAGTAGAGCCCTGCTCTCCTGTCTCCCAGGGCTGGAACTGTCCCTCATGGTTCCAGTTGGGATGGGGCAGGTCACTCAGGGGGAAGGATGTGGCTCTCTTCTCCTGGTGCCATTTGCCAGCTGACCTCTGCATCCACATTTAGAACAATGCTGGGCAGGGTCTTTTCAAGCTCTGGACCCTTTAGTCCAGGACTCTAAAGAGGTACATCTCTTAGGGGTACGTTAGAGCAGGTTTCACCATGTCCTGTGGCAGTGGCTCCACCAGCAACTTGGTCAAAGCTACTGTGGTCGAAATCCTTGATTCTACCTACTCTCATTTCCTTGGAGACCTTTTCCTTAATGCCATGGTGGGTGGGAGAAGGAATGCCAGCCAGCAGAGGCCACCTACAGCACACAGTGCCCTGGAGTGGCAATGTTCCAAGGACCCAGGCAGGACACCATGGCTTTCCCTGATGACCATGTGAACTGGCCATGAGGGCTTGACATTCACCTTGTAGTCTGTGACACACTGCTGCCTTAGCATCCCCAGGGAAAAGGGTAGAGGACAGGACTCCAGAATGAAGAGTGGACCACCATGTAGAGATACAGGAAGAATATGGAGAACAGGATCCAGAATAAAGACTAGACCACCGTATAGAGACAAAGGGGGAAGATGGAGAAGAGGATCCAGAATGAAGAG
>NW_026000019.1:25176141-25225064 GCF_001458135.2 Marmota marmota marmota
GCCCATAATGTCTCCAAAGATATAATGAAAGTGAAAGTACAAATCCCCGCTCTCTCCTTATTTACAGGGGAGCGTCCTTTTTTTCGCTCTCTCTTTATTTACAGAGAGAGCGCCCCGCTATTTGCTTGCGGATTCCCACTTACCTGGGAACTTACTGGTGCACCACCCTGACTGCTGAAAGTTCTGGATCCTGGGTTCGAGGAATATAATTCCACGTCCGGGCCACCAATTGCTGCGACCCCTCGCCGGCAAGGGAAAACACGACACAGGATTCTTCCTTCAGCAGTTTATTCAGGCCTTGATTCATGTATCATCTTCTAGTGACCCCTCGCCGAGCGCCCAAGCACAGCCTAATAAAGCCTCCCGCATACCAATCTTAAGCTGCCACGTGGACCTTTCTCATAGGGTGGTAAGGGATTGCGTGCCAATTCTCCATATTAGGAGTTGTTTATCACAGGCCACAGTGGAAGCCGGCGCCATCTTCTAATGGCGGCCACGGTCTAATTAGAACGGCTCACCACAGCTCCATAGCTATTTTCTCAGGAAATGAGGAATGCAAAACTGTTATCCACTCACTCATGGTACTTCTGCCATGGTCCACGTAAGCACATACCCTCTGGCAGCTTAGCAGCCTCCACCCCCAACTTGACTTTGTTAGGTCCTTCCGACTTACAGAGCAGCATCCTCTGCAGTTTTTTTTGAGAACCGTGGGCATCTGTCTTGCTCTTTCCACCAGTGAGTGCCCTGGACACCTCCACTGCCTCGCAGCCAGGTGCAGCAGAATCCCCTTCATGCTGTTTCCTGCTCTTGCTTTTTAGAGGGATCAAGGAAGGAGCAGGGACAGGAAAGCCCTCTTTCCAAACCCTTCCATTTGCAGAAGAGCAGGAGTATAGTCCAGATCATGATGAAAATTCACAATGATTTCTCGTATTACTCAGCCATCCGCCTATTTCTAATTGATTTTTCTCATGTTGCTTCTCCAGCCTGTGCACACTGCTCATATCAAATGTTTAAAAAAACTTTCCCCTTGAAGACGTAATGGAGCCGAGTCTGCATTTGATTACGTGGTTCCGCTGGGGCTGTGCTGGTGCGAGGACTGGGAGGGGGAGCAGGGGAAGGCTTGCTGGACATGCATTATGCATCAGCTGCACTGGTGTGGGTCCGGGCTGAGCTGACATCGTCACCGCCTGGCATTTGCTTTGGGCTGCTCGCTCTGTTTGAACGTGCTCTCTCCAGACCGCGAGGGCTTTAACTCCCGAGCCAACCACACACAGCTCCTCACACTACAAATTCCAAGAAAAGTCAAGGAGATTTAGTGCCTGGGTTTGATCTTTAAATGGCCAATAGTTTCCGTCTTCCTGTAAGGCAGTTAAAGCGCTCTCCTCCTCTTCCCCAGCACATGTGGCTTTCCAAATGAGGACAGCCGCAGAGAAGCCGCGTGCTGGGGAAGGCCTGGGGAGCCTCTGGGGCAACATGAACTGCTGGGTGAGCTGAGCGGGTCTGGGTCCTCTGAATCCCGTGTGTGATCCATGATAGGCCACTCTGCCCCGTGCCCACTTCCCCGGAGATGAAACAAGGCATGGGTACCAGTGACTCTAGGGGCCCAGCTCTTCTCAGAAGTTCTATAAACTTCTAACAGCAGAGCTGCTCCATTTCGTTTCTGATGACATTTGTGTCGCAATCATGATTTTTTGATATGAGTTTATTGACTTTTAATTCATCTTCTAAGCAGACCTCTAGACATAAATAAATATTTTCCAGATTTGGTAGCAACAATATCTGGGAGTGCTACAAATTCAAATTCTGGTTTAAGCTGATTGTTTTTACATATTTGGTCCAAATATGTGAGACTATGTAGGTGAGTCGGTTGGACTTTTACCTCCTAGAGACGTCAGGGACTCTGAATGAGGTCTAGAGGAGCGTGGCAGGGCTCAGGGCACCGTTTCCTCGAGAGTGTGGATCCCACATGTGTACTGGGGATACTGAGTCTGAATCAGCTTACCTTGGAAGTCTCACGCTTCTTACTCTTTCCCTCTTCCTTTCTGAATTTCAGAAGAGTGCGACTCCCACAGTGTTGGGCTCTTGGTTTTCAGGTGGACCTGGCACTGCGTGATGGGCACAAGACTGCAGAGTGACAGGAAGGGAAATCCTGTGCCTCTTGTCCCTCCCTCTGCTCCAGGTCTGGGGCTGGGGCTGTGACCCCACAGTCCCACCAGGCAGTAGCTTTGTCTATAACTTTAGCTTCTTCCAGGTGGGCGAACAGTGACCCTGGGTTCCGGTGACCCCATCTCCTGCAGCCTCAGCTTCACCTGGTGACACCTGGTGACCTGGGTTCTGGTGACACCATCTCCTGCAGCCTGTTTCTTGCAAGGACAGCTATCTCTAACATGTCCTCTGTCTCAGCTCCTGGACCGTCAGACCCACGGAACCAGTTTCCTCCGTCGCACCCTCTGCTGAAGCGTGTGGTGTCCCCTCTCTGACTAGATCCTGGCTGACAGAGACCCCTGTCCTGACTCCTCTCTACTGAAAGAGAACAGAGTCCTGCCTTCTCTGGGTGCACCTGCAGAGTCCCTACCCAATGCCCTTGGGGCCGGACGTTTCAGATTCATGGATCTGGAATGTTCGCATGGGGGCTGTCTGGGGGGGATCTGAGTCTAGACTCCTGTTCATGCATTCCCGTGTCCGCCTCACTCACGGGGACCAGAGGTCGGTGTGCACCCTCCTGGCAGTGCCTGTGTCCTCCTGTGGCTGCCCCGTCAGTCAGGTGTGGGGTTTTCCTTTGTGGCATCTTGTTGGCACTGAAAAGGTTCCGGATTTCAGGGAAGTTTGGATTTCAGGTTTCATTTCAGACTTGGGATGCTCACCCTAGATTGTACAGCGAGCCTCCCAGTGACCCTGCACGAGAGACGCCGTGGCTGGAAATGAAAGTTCCAAAACCTGCCTGAGGATGGGACCCTCCACAGGTCAGAGACACGTTGGCCCTTGCTTTTCTGTCTCCTGTTCCCTGGGTGGACATGGCTGCTCTTGAGGGATGAGAAAGACAACACTGTCACTGTGTCGACACAGAAGTGGGAATCATGGGAAGTTTGCACAGCATTCCATCACTCCCGAATTAACTCATGGGTCTATGCCCCATCAGTCACAGAAAACTCCGTTATGAGGAATGGTGGGAGAAAGTAAGTCGGAGGCAGGCTTGACATTCAGACGGAGGCACAGTGGGCTTCGCTTTTCCTGGGCATGCTCTCGCAGTTCTTTGCTTAAGATGAAGCCTTCAGGGTCACCTGGTGTGTCATCATGGTGACCACAGACTTCAGAGTCCAGGAGGGCAGTGACCACCACAGGCAATGGCAGCCTGGAGACTGGGAAGGACAAAGCAGGAGGACCACCCTCCCTTTCCCTTGCCCTTCCTCCAGGAGGTTACTCTGACCCTCTCCCTACCTTCTCCTCTGAATTCCTTCTGTGACAGGCATCCTGCCCTGACCCAGGAAGAATGGCACCCAGAGCTCCCAGGGGGCCACCTTCCAGTTTGTCACCACCAGACAGCGGCCTGGGCCTGCAATGCACCGGGCTCCCTTGGCCTCTGGGTCTTGGTTTCTGAAGCCATCTTTCCCAGGACATCTGTGTGTTCATCCGCCTTCATCACCAAGGTCTCAGTCACAAGCCTTGAAAGATTTTGCTGTCCCTTCTATTCTGATACACCTTTTCTGCTCTTGAACTGCAAGGATATCAGGGAGAATTCATCAAACACACACACACACCGAGGCTGGAAACCAGACTTCCATTTCCAAAAGGTGATTAGGGGTCGATCCTTTGCCCTGCGCATTATAGGATGGCACTGCTGAATATGCACGTTTGCTAAAGAGCCTACAGGAGCCATTCAGTCCAGTGGGGCAAAGGTCCACTAGGAAAAGTGAGCACCATATCACCACAAGAAAGGAGAGGTACCCAAGGCCCTTCAGTTCTAAGAAACCAGAGCCCACCATTGCAGTAAGTGCCTCATTTCCACATCCCCCAAGTGCTCCTTCAACAACATTCTGCATCTCTCCTCCGAGTCAGTCTCTCACCTCCTCCTGGGTGTCTCCTCCTAGTCTGTCACCTCCTCCTGTGTCTCTCCTCCTAGTCTCTCACCTCCTTCTGTGTCTCTCCTCCTAGTCTCTCACCTCCTCCTGTGTCTCTCCTCTTATTCTCTCACCTCCTCCTGTGTCTCTCTTCCTAGTCCCTCACCTCCTCCTGGGTATCTCCTCCTAGTCCCTCACCTCCTCCTGGGTGTCTCCTCCTAGTCTGTCACCTCCTCCTGTGTCTCTCCTCCTAGTCTCTCACCTCCTCCTGGGTGTCTCCTCCTAGTCTCTCACCTCCTCCTGTGTCTCTCCTCCTAGTCTCTCACCTCCTCCTGTGCCTTACCTCCTAGCCTGTCACTTCCTCCTGCTCCATGGGTCTGGGTGGCCTCTCAGTCTCTCTGGCACAGTCTGTGGCTGCGGCTCTCTCCTGGCCACACCCCTTCCTCCATACCTGTCTGCTCTGAGGACCCCTGGCTTCCTGCAGTGAGCAGACCCACACTCAACACAATCACCCCAACTCTAGCTATTCTCTCCCAACTCAGGAGTTCAGTCCCTTCTAGACCATGAAGCTCTGGGGATCTGAATAAAGAGTCAAAAACTGGGGCAATCAAAGCAAATGCTGGAGGGAACTGGAAGAGAAGCAGATGGAGGTTTGTGGCTGGCTGAGAGGGAAGCCCCAGTGGGCAAGCCCGCGACACCTGTGACGGTGCGTGCACTGTCAGGAACCTGTGGCCTGGTTCTTTGGCCCTGGGTGGCAGGTCGCGGTGAAAGCCCAAGTCAACAGAAACTCACACAGAGTGGGTGACTTCACAGATCCAGCTGACACTGTCGGAAGGGGACTTTTCCTTGCTGGGATGCAGGAGGGGGTTTGAGATATCAAGGTGGTGTTATCCCAGAGGACGTTCAAGCCTGGAGGTTTGGCAGGGAACGCCTGCACCTAGGACACAGTTCCTGCTGTTGGATTTTGGCACCTACGAAGTTTTTGCTTCGTGTAAAGGCAGGAGAGTTGGCTCTAAAATCATATTTGATTCCTGCAGCTTCGTGAACCCCACACGGGTGCTCCCTACTCCGGGGCTTCTCTCCTCCCCGCCCAGCCTCTCTAGGGAGCAGCATGTGACTTCCCAGGCTGCTCTTACCTGTGCCTGCATGCTGGCTTTCTGGATGGCGTAGGTCTGCATAGTTAGGAGGGCAATCTGCACAGGAAGTCATTCCTCAGGCATGCTGGGGCCTCTGAGCCACGTTCAGCCGCAGCCTGTTCTGTAAGGAAGGAGAAGCTCTCCCTGCGACTCTCCCAGTGCACAGCTGACCTGTCATCGGGACCACTTACCTGCTCCAGGGCCAGAGGTGTGCAGGTGTGGCACAGAATGGCTGGCCCTGAGGCCTAGGTGTTCATGGTCTGGCCCTTAGGGAAACCCTCGCCAGTTCTTTAAGCTCGCCGCTGTGGACGCCGGCACTGCTCTGGGCTGAGCGCTCACGGCCACTTCACGGCACAGGCTTCTGTTTCTGATGAAGACACAAACCCCTGCCCAGCAGCACAGCCGCGTGTCCTGAGTATTCAGAGGCCCTGAGGCCTGGGATGGGGCTGAGCGGCCTCCAGACCCAGAGCCCCCAGGCAGACAGGGAGAAGGGCCAGACCTCAGGCCGAGGCCAACGTGGGAGGCGGCTGCCTGGTGGGGCTGTGGCATGTCGGGTTCTTTCTATTCTGCCTGTCCCTCCCTCCTCACGTGGTCCACCCTGGGAAGGCGAGGCTGGCCACACCCATGTCGCGGGAGGAGCCGCTGGCTCAGGTCTGTCCACTGCTCTGCACGCTGCCCGCTGTGTGTGTGTTGAGCATCATGATGGAGGCTCCGCTCTCTCAGCCTTTCCACTAATTATGCCCAGGCTTCATTTTTCTAAGTGAGCATCAATGTCACAGTGATTTTCCACAGAAGAGCCGACAACCAGCACCATCTCCCTTAAAACAGATAGATTTTTCATTGAAATCAACATATCTTTCTGAATCGAATAGGTTTTCATGGGGCCAATAAATTTCTTCAAAACAATGCATTTTTATTACAACATATTTTTGTTCAAACCAATACTTTTTGACAACCAGATATTAATGACCTGGCCAGAACTATAAATTTACCCCAAACTATGTGTTTTCTCAGCAGAAAATAATTTTTCTTATACAAACACATTTTTATTTGAATCAATCCTTTTCTGAAATCAGATATATTTCTGCAGGGGACACTGGGAACCTCTTTACTAAGAAATGCCATTCTGTTTAAAGGGACAGGGCCTGGGCTTCGAGCTTCCCCGGTGGCCTACTTTAAATATCTTTCTTCAAACATGAGGTAACACCTGGTAAAGAAAGTCTGTTTTGTGAAATTTATCAGCCGGAAAATCAGGAGCAGCAGCAGGGAGCTCTGGAAGAGCCTCCGAGACCTGGCCCTCAGGGGCCGTCTGCTGTCGGCAGCCTCCGGCCACAGCACGCCTCTGCTGGGAGTGGCAGACACAGGGTCCCACGGCCATGGGGACGCCCAGTGGGAGTGCCTCAGAGCCGTGGGACCAGCGCCTGGCAACACTGACCACAGGGCCGCCCGGCCTTCTTGAGGACAGCCGCCTGGCAGTGTTGGACTTTCTTATGTGGGTCTGGAGGCCAGGAGATAGGTCCCCAAGGAGAAGGTGTCAGGCCCCCGGGGGCCTCTGCACATTGCCATGTCTGGATCTCTCCTCTGTGCACGGAGGTCAGGCACGGAGCCCTAACCTCTGACTTGGGGCTGCAGGAGCCTGTGGCACCCGTCCTTACGCGGGTCACCGTTGGGCACGATCATAATGACACTTTCAGGGTCTCCTGCTTGCTCTCCTGCTCTTCTCGGCTGCAGCTGTGTGCCCCGTTGATCATCTCGGGCCTCAACAAAGGGTCATCAATTCTGGACCACCTGGGGACCGCCACGTTTGCCTCCACTGCCCTGAATTTATGTGGCTGTTTCTCGCTGCCGTGTGAGCACATTCATTCTTCCATTCCTCGCTCATTTTCATAAAATAATAAGAGGGAAGCACAAAGGGAATGTTCAAACAACCGCCATCTGCACTTCCAGGCAAGCTCTTGGCTGGCGGGCGGCTGAGCCTCTCGGGCAGTCAATTCCCTGGACGTAGAAAAGCCCCGTGCTGCAGGACACTTGGACGGTTCCGACGCCCATGCCAGGGAGAGATGGCCTCACTGTAAGACCTCCAGCCCATGAATAGGAGGAGAGCCCGGGTGCCGGGTGCTGGCCTGTAGGATAGAAAGCACAGCAGGCTCAGCTCAGAGTACGGTGCAAGCCCTGCACGTCCTTCCTCGCTCCCACTTTGGGGGGACTGAGACACGGGTCTCCTCCTCCCAGAGTTAGCTGCAGAAACAACCAAGAGACAGAGAAGCTGGCGGCCCAAGCCCATGTGGCCAGTGAGCAGAATGGATTCAGATCTGGGCCCTGTGCAGCGGCTGCTGTCCACACCAGGCCAGTGGCCTGGCCCTTGCTCCTGAGCCCAGTTCTCTGATTTGCATAAGCTGGTCACGACCTGCCTCCCAGTGCATAATGAGACCCAGATGACTGAGTGGAACATTCTGGAAGCAGGAGATTGAGTAGAAATGCACAGAGCAGTCCTGGGTAAGCTGAGTCGACTCCCAAGTGTGGTGTGCGGGACACGACTGAGAGATGCTGAGGGTCTCCAACTACTGCTGCACTTTTGAAAGCGTTTGTATGAGGCCCAAGGTGGATGATGGGCAGGAGGAGGAGCCTGTGTTTCCAGAGGCCGTGACTGGACACTGGAGATGGACCCAGTTCCGTGATGCCAAAGACTCACAAGGCAATGACATGAGCTATTACCGTGGCCCTTCCAAGCCTTCACGGGGACTTTCTCTTCTAAGTGACAAAACATTTTATTAAAAGATTCCTTTGACCTTCACAGTGACTGCCAGGGAGGCAGGGTGCTTGGTGACAACTCACTTATAAGCAGAGACACCAACCTTCAGGAAGAAGTGGTCCCTTCAAGGACAGGCAGTTAAGCCTCTGATGGAGCAGGTCATTGGCCACACAGGGCAGTGCTCCAGGAGTGGCAGGACAGACCCCTGCAGTACTGGGTGAGGGGCACGCTCCTGCCGCCGTCCCTAGGTGAAGCGGTTTTAGTTTTTCACCTGTGACTCGGGGAGGGCCAGCCACCTGCTCGGCACTGTTCAGGCCACTGCTGACCAACCAGGATGGGAGCAGGCTGCCTTTTCCTGGCCCAGTGCGTCTGCAGGGGCCCTTCCCGAGGAGGTGGGCTGGCTGAGGGGCGGCGCGTGGGGCTGGGGGCTTGCTGGGGTCCCTGCAGGCCTCCGGCACCAGAGGTCTCCAGGAAGAACAGGGAACAGGGAGCCTGCAAATCCATCCTGAAGCTGCTGCTCAGAAGAACCCAGCAGGGGACCCGCCGCCCAGTGGGCAAGGTGCAGGGGGGACCCGCTGCCTCTGGGAGAGGCGCACGGGGTACCCGCTTCGCTGTGGGTGAGGCACAGGGGGAGATCTGCTACCCATGGGCGAGGTGCTGGTGGGGTGGGGATCTGCTGCCTGTGGAGGAGGCCCAGGGGGGGACCCGCTGCCCCCTGTGGAGAGGCACAGGGGCAGAACAGAGGAAGACAGAGTCCAAGAGGTGGAGGAAGCAAGGGTACCAGCCAGTCCAAGGACGACAGGATGGGATGGAAAGGACTCCCCTCCTGCCAGTCGGTACAAGGGAGAGCCCCGGCACAGTCCAGGTGCCAGGGTCAAATAACTGGGAACCAGAAATAGTGCAGCAGATGCCACGCCTCTGGTCCTGTTTCCTCACCTATAAAGTAAATAGAAGGATTTGGTGATTTTCAGAGGCCTGTGTGTCCCACTTCCCCAGGTCACCTGCACTCTGGTGGCCACAAAGGTGGCTCAGCAGTGACAGGCCCTTCCACTCTCAGGTGCCAACAGAGGAGCTGGCAGGGGCTCCTGGTGCCGAGGCCCTGGTCCCTGCCACCAGGCAGCAGCACCCGTGAGCACCGGCGCCGCTCGGCCAGGCCTCACTTGTCGGCAGGCAGCCCGGCCACCAGGGCCCCGCGGTAGGAGACGTGGGTCTCTGGGTCCAGAGAGCAGCCACTCAGTTTGGGCTCTCTCCTTCCCTGAGCTCCCGTCTCCTGGGCACTCTGGGACCTGAATGCCAGATTCCTGATCCCTTCAGGTGTCTGGCTGGGCTGGTCCATAATTCCTGGCCTGGGTCCGCAGAGCGGGAAGTTCCTCGTGGAACAGGGTTTACAGAGGAGCTGCACTATGGCACGGATACCCTTCTTGAGGCCCTGGCTTCTGTGCCAGCAGAGGGCAGTGAGGTTCTCCTGGCACACCAGGTGGCAGCCAGTGTGGCTCTGGACATGGCCCCCCAACACACGGGCCAGTCCTCCTCCTGCACCCTCCTCCCCCCTTCCTCCTGGGGGTGCAGCCACAGGCGCTCACCACCCTCCTGCATCCTGACTCCTAAGATGGTCCAATGAGCTTTTGTTAGGAAGTGAGACAGAGGGCACAGTGCCTCCTGGGTACCCCTGGGGACGGCTCCTGGGCCACCCTGGGAAGGCTGCTCTGGGCAGGGCCCTGCTGGGTCTCCATCATCTCCGCCCAGGCCCACAGGGATCTGAGGCTCCTCCCTGCCTGTCCATGAGGGAGGGAAAGCAGCCCCCAGGAATGGGGAGAGCCGAGGAGCCTGAAGACCCACCAGGAAAGGGGGAAGTGAAAACAGGGAGGATCTCAAGGGGTGGAAAGGAGAAGAGGGTGTGGGAGAGGGTGGAGCAGCGGGAAGTGGTGCTCCGTGGAAGGGGACATCACCCTGGGCGTTTCCTGTCAGGCCCGTGTGACCCGGGGTGGCAGCCAGGCCAGCAGGACGGGGTGGGGAGAGCCTCTCCCAGTGCCAAGAGCAGACAAGCACTGCGACGCGTCGGTTCTTTCCCTAAAATAGCAAATTTGGACACTCATTACGTCAGGGAACTGTGTAGGAACTCGTTTTATCCTTGCACTGAGAGTTTCTAAGCTATTTGGGAAAACAAGACATCAAATCACAGCAGAGATTTAGGGAAATTTCACAGAGGGATTTAACCTGAAGTACAAAATGAGTGGTATAAACAGCCGTTGCCGAGTTCACGGGAAGACGGTCCCGCGGGGTGATTAGGAAGGCCGCGTTGGAGAGCGGAGCTGGCCTCGGTGAGGGCTGGCACTCAGTGGAGGAGGGGCCACCCCAGACCAGGGAGCGTGTCTGCACACAGAGGCCGTGAGCTGAGGGAGGCCACAGCTGGGTGGACAAGGGTCGCCACAGATGTGGGCGTGGAGCTGTGGGAAGGCTGTGGAGGGGACCAGGCCTGAGGCAACCCACAGTCCAGGTGACCTGGACGGGGAGGGGAGGGGCCGGGTCGGGGGCCACAAGGCCTCCGCGGAAAGACCCTCAGCAGCCGCCCCGCAGGGTCCAGCGGGGGGGACCAGGAGTGACCTGCTGGTGCACACCTGAGGGCCTGGTGGGGCTGGGGTCTGCTCGGGGTCTGCGCGGCTCCCGTTCTCTCTGACTGTCCAGCGAGGCTGCTCTCCTGTGTGCCCACGGGGACCCGCCCACCTCCCCGAGTGTCCCACCGCCCACAGGGCGCGTCCTGGCCTCCTCCTTCCCGAGTCCTGCTCTAACGACCAGGCACTGTCTCCCTCCTCTCTCGCCTCCTGGCCCAGCTTGCTCCATCCAGGTCACGGCAAATGCCCGCAGCCCAGGGGTCCCAGGTCAACACTGTTGCCAGACCATTTCTTCTCAAACCTCTGGGATCCATGAGGCCACAGGCTTCTTTCTGTCACACAGAGGACGTCCCACAATTTGTCGTCTGTGAGTCTGTTTCACGTCCTTCCACTTGGCCTCAGACCCAAGATGTGACCCCGCCCGAGGCTCCCTGGCTTCAGGGAGCCTGCCCACTGTGCCCACTGTGCCCTGCGCCCAACACTGGCTTCACTTCCCTGGGCTCCCCTCCTCCTCCTCCCAGGCTGGCAGCTTGGCCGCTCAGGAGACCTGCTGACGGCCTTCGCCCACAATGACATGTGTCACCTCTGGTTCCCGTGACTGTGTGGCTTCTGTGAACACAAGGGCTGTGTCCGCCCTGCCCACCATCGTATCTCCAGCAGAGTGCCTGGAGTGCAGTAGGTGCTCAATGTGAAATACACCTGCTCCTATTGTACTACAGTCGCTTGGGAGACGGCCCGGTGAGCAATGCGCTCACGGCCGCCAGTGCGCACTGAGCCAGGGAGTGCTCAGGAATCCGTGTTCACTTCTCCTTCCTGTGTCCCTGGGAGAAGCCAGTCCTGCCCAAAAGAAAAAAAAAACAAAAAAAGGTAGAGCCAGTCAAAGTTAACCCACATATTCGCCTCTTTTAAACCCCATATTAACATAGCAAGCATGAAGTTATCGTCATGAATATCAAAGCAGGGTGGGACTGAAGGAAGAAAATGTGCTGGTGAGACCTGACCTTGAGAACGTGGCTGGACTGCATCGAATGCCCAAACTGGAAGGCGAGGCCCCTGCAGGCCCCTGCACTGACACAGCCGTGGCTGGACACGTTGACGTGCTCCAGCAGACGCCACACCAGGGTCATGGGGTTTTCTCCCAGCCTGCTGCCTGTGCTCTGAGGTTGCACACCCTCAGGAGTGCGAGCAGGATCTGTGGGGTTGGGATCGCCTTGTCTTTGGGTTTCCAGTTCCTTCCCACCCAAAAAGACGCCCGACAGCTGGGCCGAGCCACCCACTCCGCCAGGGCCCAGCAGCGGCTTTTGTTCATTCTTCTGTGGGAGGACGTTCTGGGCATGTCACCACGCCCTCTGAGACACAGGAGTGAATTAAAAGTGGATTTAGAGAGCACCAGTAATGACATAGTGCAGTCCTGAGAGGAATAAATTCACCCTGCACCTCCGTGGGCTGCCGAGCGAGGCCCAGGGAGGTGGAGTCGCCTCCCACTGCAAACAAACCAGACGGCATCTTGATCTTCTCGCTGCACCACAAATAATCCCCAGAACAGGAGCAAAGGCCTGGCGTGACCCTCTGCTGCTCCAACGTCCCATGAAGGTGCAGAATGGGACCCTCCACATGACAGAGCGCTCTGGGACTCAGCCTGTCCTGCTGAGTGGCACATGTTCAGGGGCCAGGGGAGACCTGTGGGTGACACGGCCCCTGCACGTCCTCCAGCACGCGGCCCTGCGGGGAGCGAGCTCTGGACCGCCAGGCTGTGCAAGGAGCATCGAGAGGCCGCGCAGTGTGCTGGCCGGGGCCGTGTGGTGGCTCTTGTGCACCTTCCTCTCAGGCAAAGAACCACCTTAGCGTTGAGATCCTGAACCCCTCTCCCGGCAGCAGAGCAGGATGACTCCCGGCCGACGGCTGTGGACGGATCACCTGTAGCTTTGTTTTCACTTTGTCTGGTCTTACTTTGATCCAATATCTCAAAACTTTCTGCCCTAGTAGCCCAGTGACAGGCTTCCAGAAACTCGTGACTTCTGCAGAAGGGGACGCCGTGCCATCTGACTTCACAGTGCATCTGGATTTTGTTTTGTTTCTTTATATATTTATTGATCTTAATAGAACAGACTTTACATGAACGTTAATTAAGCCAATGTTTATCTGCAACTTCACATTTCTTGTGTGGATGAAGAGTGAAGTCATGGAACAAATGTCACCCACTGTAAAAAAATAAATAACTCAGGGCCACCGCCAGCCCTGAGCACTCTGCAGTCCCTCTCTTGACCTGGCTGGGTCAGCCCCAGCCGGGTGTGAGGGCTCCCAGGCCCCTGCTGCTCGGCCCTTGGCAGTCCTGCACCATCGGGAAGAGCCACTGAGTGCCCGCCGGTCTGGGACACCAACAGACCCGCGCAGCCCTGAACAATGACCGACCGTGAAGAGCCGAGTGTCCCTGAGGTGTCCCTGAGGTGGGTCCAGGTCTCTTTCTTCTGCTTTAGTGAACTTTCCCCCAAATCCTGAGCTTTCAGTGTACAGTCAGCTCTGAGTCTGTGGGTTCCACACCAACCCCGGAGATGAGCACTCAGGAAAGCACCGCGCCTGTCCTCGTTAGCATTTCCTGACGGAGCAGCACAGGCGTGAGGAGACAGGACAGTGTGCAGGCAGGCCTCACTGCCAGAGAGAGGACACCCGGGCGGCACGGCTCTCCCTGCGTCACCCTGGGTCGGGGACGGGCCTGAGGGTCTGGCAGCAGCCCTCACATCTGCCAGGGTCTGCAGCTGTCCACAGGCAGGCCAGGAGGCGGCCTGCGTGAGGCCCGTCCGCAGGGCAGTGGGAAGCTGGCGTTCTGACGCACAGACAGAGGAGAGGTCCCCACTGGGCCCAGGACTCCACACATCCCCGCCCTGGCTGGCTCCCACCTTCCCCTGAGGAAACCGAGCCCTGGGTGGAGAGCTGTGGGCGAGGACCCAGCGCCCGTGCTGAGCAGGGGCAAGCCGCCAGCTGGGACCTCAGGTGAGGACGGCCATGCTTTCTGACTGTTCCTCGCAGTGCAGCCTCATGTGGCTGAAGAAACACGGTGACAGGAAACGGAGCCAGAGCTGGAGCTATGGGGAAGGGCGGACCCACCTCAGCAGGACGGCACAGCCACCCCAGGGCTGACTCTGCCACACAGCATGTTAGGAGACAGTGGCTGCGCGGTGGCCCCCAGAGCTGTATAAACAGCCCAGGCCACTTTTCTTTTTAAAGGAGAATTAAATGGATGCTGATTGTTTGCTTTACTAACACAGCTTGACCTTTATTGCTAGTGATTCTTTTTCTTCCTGCAAATGCTGGGCCCTTGAGGTCACAGGGGAACCCCAATGTGGAGCCGCTTGGAATTTGCACTGGGGGGTCCTAGAAAACCATGGTGGTCCCGGGCAGCCTCTGCAGCCAGGCTGGTGAAGGGCTGGGTGCCCGCAGGTGGTCCCCATTCCCAGGATCAGGCCCCTGACATGAATGATTGATCACCACTGCAGACGCCCGAGAGCACAGGAAGGAGTCGAGGTGGGAACTCGGGCCAGGCTGGGCCTCCTCCCACGGCCGTGGGGGTTCCTGTCCCTGCACCTCCCTGACCTTCCCGCGGATCCTTCACACAGGGCTCTTCCTGTTCCGACTCCTCCCCCCTTTCTCTTCTAACCCCATCTTCTCTCAGTCTTGCCTGCACAGCCCCCTCCTCCCCCCGGGCCCATCTGTTACGGTGTGAGGTGTCCCACGAAAGCTCCCACGTGAGACAATGCAAGGAGGTTTGGAGGAAAAGGGACTGGCCACGGCCTTGGCCTGACCAGTGAGTCCATCCCTGGGGGATTGCCTGAAGTGTGGGGTGTGGCTGGAGGAGGTGGAACTGGGGCCTGGCTGGGGGTATGCATATTTGTATCTGGAAAGTGGCCTCTCCTGTGAGCTGCTTTCCTCTGCCACCCTCTCCACCATGATGTCCACCTCACCCAGAGCCCCAAGGAATGGGAGTGGCCTTCTGCGGACTAAGACCTCCGAAACAGTGAGCCCTCAAATCAACTCTTCCTCCTCTCGAGGAGTTCTGGCCAGATCCTTGGTCACAGCAGCAAAAGAGCTGCCTAAATCACCCAAACACCGTCCTGCTGGCAGGGCCCTCTCCCTCCCCCTCTCCTCTGCTGCCTGCCTTTTATCTCTCCAGGACGGGGACATCTTGGCCTACCCTGCAGGTGTTCCCACCACAACCACAGGTCCAAGTGCAAGGGGGAGGAAGCAGCCCTCAGAGGCTGGGGGTGAAGAGCTCACACCCAGCTCCAGCCTCCCGCAGCGTGAGCTGCCCCAAGGGGATGGGTCCCGGCACACAGACGCCTTCAGAGGGGTTGCTGCCGGGTGGGAGTGGACTCGGGGGAGACTGTCTCCACGTCTGCCATGTTAACGGTGGAATAATGTTTCCCTGGCAATCATTTGGATTTCAGAAAGCCACAGGCTGTAACTTCCCTCACACGTTCTGGCACATTGCCGGCCTGCAGTGAGAACTCAGGGTCTCACTCCCTCGCTGGATTCCTGACTTGCACTGCCCACTTGCCACCCGAGATTAGTGTTCTCAACTGTCGGCTTCCTCAGAACCACTGGGGACCTTGTGAAGCTGCAGGCTGCTGCTCCCGACCCCAAGGCTCCATATGGTAGGTCTGGAACAAAGTCCAGAATCATCTTCCACAAGCTCATCCTGCCACTGCTGCTGGGAATCCCACTTAGAACCGTGCCCTTGGACAAGGCCATGCTGCTTGCTTCTGGTTCCCTTCGCACTTGTGAATGTAGGCAAGGTCTGTGGCCTAGCATGCGAATGCAGAAAATGTAAGGTGATGCTTAGAGAGAGTAAGTGCCAACACCAAAAGTGACCGTATACCAGAAAGGAGCATAATGCAGCCAGGAAGGTCATCTAAGTCAAAGCTCCAAGCTGTGTCCAGATCTCCAAGGAAGGTCTTTTAAGACAAAGCTCCAACCTGCGTCTCCAGATCTCCAAGGAAAGTCGTCCAAGACAAAGTTCCAAGCTGTGTCTCCAATCTCCAAGGAAGGTCTTCCAAGACAAAGCTCCAACCTGTGTCTCCAGATCCCCAAGGAAGGTCTTCTAAGACGAAGCTCCAACCTGTGTCTCCAGATCCCCAACGAAGGCCTTCTAAGACGAAGCTCCAAACTGTGTCTCCAGATCTCCAAGGAAGGTCTTCTAAGACGAAGCTCCAAACTGTGTCTCCAGATCTCCAAGGAAAGTCGTCCATGACAAAGCTCCAACCTGTGTCTCCAGATCTCCAAGGAAAGTCGTCCATGACAAAGCTCCAACCTGTGTCTCCAGATCTCCAAGGAAGGTCATCCAAGACAAAGCTCCAAGCTGTGTCCAGATCTCCAAGGAAGGTCTTCCAAGACAAAGCTCCAACCTGTGTCTCCAGATCTCCAAGGAAGGTCATCCAAGTCAAAGTTCCAACCTATGTCCAGATCTCCAAGGAAGGTCATCTAAGTCAAAGTTCCCACCTATGTCCAGATCTCCAAGGAAGGTTGTCTAAGGCAAAGCTCCCAGCTGTCTTCAGATGTCCAGAATCTCTTCCCACAAGCTTTTGTTAATAGAGCTCCTCTTTCCCGTCCAAGCCTGATGCATATCTCCGTATCCCATCCTTTCTCTGGGTTTTCATTGTCACTCCTTTGTGTCCAAGACACTGGCCCAGTGAACACATAGCCCTGGGTCCTGGGGATGTTGCTGACGTGAGCATTTCAAGTGATGTGAAGATACAAGCAACAACATTTAATTAGCAAGGCAAACAAACCTGCAAGCTGGAAAGACCTCCGCCCGCCTAAATGGCAATGCAGCTGCCTGCCCACAGGCATCCCCCTCAGGATGGCCTCAATTAGTGCCTGTTATCAGAAATCAATGTCATTAATCATATAAATCTGGGCTGTTCAAATTTGATTTCACTAAAGTTATGTTATGAAATCAGGGTTATTAAAAAGAATTGCCAGGAAAAGGAAAACTGGAGTGAACAAAATCCTGAGAGCACTTGCCTCCCGTTGGACGCCAAGACGGTCCGTCTTCTCTGTTACTCTGTCATTCACCCTTCCACGGTACCCACGTGGATCTGTGTGTGTGATAACAACTGCAAACGCGTGAAGCCTCATCAGCATTGTGAGAACAGCTCCAAGGGCTGTCCTGTCTGTGGAATGGGCCCTGCACATGGTCAGTCCCTTGAAGCCAAAGGTTCCAATCCCAGGGCGCCATTTCTGATGCTGGTCCCACAGGCCGAGGCCGCTGGACTGGCCTCCTGTAAACTCACATCGAGCGGCTCTCTGCACACCACTGACTCCGACTGCTGTGCAGCTGGCCCTGTGGGAGAAACTGTCTCCACACCCTGGAGTGTCCACCTCCCACACGAAGAAGAGGGCACTGACCAGAGAAGAGGAAGGGAGAACAGGGCGCTTGACGAGGAAGCCCGCCTCGGAGCCTGTGGAAGGTGAGCGCCATTATACACGCGGTCCCCAGAAGCTGAGCTGTCACGCTTAGCTAATGGATGCAGGCAGAGCCCACTGGAAGTACCAGGCTTAACATTAATTCACCTACCCTGTACATAATTTTTTTAGATCACTCATTAAGCTGTTAAAACAGCTTTATATCGAATACGAGCAAAGGGGCTGCCTGAACGTGACGAAGAGTCTCTGGGCTTCCTGTCTCTGAAGCCCCCCTCTTTAAGGATGAATTTGTACCTGAGCACCTTATTAACACGGCTTTTCGCATATGATTTCCCTAGTGCTTATCTTTTTGTTTTAAAAGAAAGTCTGACTGGAGCAAAGGAACTGCAGTGTTTAATAGTGTGTATTAAATACTCCACAGATGGGGCGGCTGAGGGTGTGGACGCCAGGGAAGGGCAGCTGCCCTTCTGCTCCTGCTGCTGTGGACCGCGGGTGTCTTCACCAGGGGACCTGGACTGACAGGTGGGGAGCTGTGAGCAGGTGCGGCTCCTGAGACCTGTGGAGCCCAGACACTCTGGGGCTGGTGCTGTGTCCCCGCCTCCTACCCTAGGGCACCCCAACAGCAGCCCTCTGCCACACGGCCACAGGGGACACCTGCGTTACTGGGGCGAGAGGGCCTGGGAACAGAGGCTTAGCAGATCTGACCAAAGCCCTGGGTGTGCCTCTGTGTGCCCAGGGACAGAACTGTGCTGCCTGAGCACACAGAAGGTCCAGCTCTGCTTTTGCCGGTTCCTCTGGGCATCTGACTTTTATGTTCCCAGGAGACCTCTCTCCTCCCAAAAGGGCCTGCCTCCTTCCTGTGTGGGATGCGCTCCTCACGTGGTGGGTGGAAACTGCGGTCACGGGGCTCGTTCAGGCCGAGACTGGCCTCCTGGACTTTGGGGGATTGCTGGTATTGGGCAATGGCCTCTCTGTTTTCCAGGTATTTTTGTCTGACTCTGCATCGATTCTCAGTTCTATTATTTCTTTTGGATTTTCATCCCTTTGTCCTTTTTCTCCTCTTTATTTCTTAATTTTTTGGAGGCGATTTTTGCCCTAAAGTCCCTCTCCATAGAATACTGCCTTAGTTGATTCGTGCAATCCGTATCTACTTGGATTTTAATTGTAAGATTTTTCTTCTACTCTTGTTTTTTCTTTTTTCTGTCTTTCTTCCTATTTGTATATTTGTCTCTAATTTTCATGTTAAATGCTTTCCCCCAAATGCCTGGGGACTCTGGGCTATCCCTGTATGCTGACAGGAGGGAAGAGTAAAACCCTGGTTGTCGGGGCAGCGGCCAGCAGCCTGGCAGACGGTGATAGCGCCCTTTAAGGTGGAGATCCCCTTCCGACCAGTCTCTCTCTTACCTTAGTTTCCTTAGATGAATTCTGATTCTTTACAACAAGGTCCTTGGGAATAAAATGATATTGACATCTATAAATATTTTACTGCTGTTGTTTAGTTTTACTGTCATCTTAAAGTAGCAGGTCTTTACAGGTTCGTTTTGAAACCATGATGGGGACATCTCAGATGGAGAATGCACAGAATGCTGCAGTGTGTCGAAGCCTCCAAGCTGTGACTTGGCCGAGCAGTGCTGGTCACAGGACACGGCCCCTGCCCGCTCGAGGCAGCTGGTGGCTCCTGCCTGCCCTGCTCCCCTTGAAGGGTGAGCGACAGGGTAGAGGGTCCTGCCGGTCCTGGAGTGAGCCGGTGCAGAGACCTGCAGACAGGCCAAGCCGTGCCTCACTAAGTCCCCTCAGTGGTCACCCCAGCTCCTTCCTGGGGCCACAGTGCTGGTGCCCCTGCAGGGGAACCTGAGGGACGCCCCAGGTCCGCAGTGCATGCCTCTGCAGAGATGGAGCCAAGCCCACGAGGGTCCTCAGTCTGGAAGGTGCCTGGTTGTCAGTGCCCTCCTGGCCTCACCCAGAGGACCCTCATGGGAAAGAAAAGACCTGTGCACTCTCTCCTCACCCTGGCTACTGGCCCGAGATGGACACCTGCGTTCCTGCCTTCCCTGGGGTTCAGGAAATGCCTGGTGGGGCTTCAGTAGTGGAGGATCCAAGGCCCTGTGACACCCAAGAGTCAGAATGATGAAAGACTGACCGCGGGACATCGTCCCCAGCAAGGGCATCCCTGTGGATGTGAGGATCAGGTGTCCCACTCATAGTGAGACTGAGACACACTGTCCTGGTCCCCCACGGGAGGTGGAGAAAGTTTGTGTCACACCCTCCCCACGGAAGCAGAGATAGTGCCTGTGCCACGGATCTCTTGCCCACGTCTTTGCCCTGAGTGGAATGCTCTGCAAACTGGTCCAGGCCCAAGGATTCCAGAAAACACAAGGAATGCCGACAGGAAACTGTCCCCGGTCACCACTGTGTGCACACCGCACCGTCCACAGCCGCAACAGGAAACAACTGTTCTCGGAGAGGGCGGATGCCTGTCTGCTTGGAATGCATGACGATGGTTGGGAGCTCCTCACTACAGGGGGACCTTCTTTAGAGCTTTCTGGAGTCCCTCCAGTCTTTCTCGATGGCTTCCAGACTAGTAGCTGAATCCGTCCTGGAGGGTCAGGTGGAGGGAGCCGGCATGGACACCCCCAACTAGGCGGAAATCAATGAGCAAAAGCAGGTGATTAATAATTTGCAGAACTGGAAATTAGGAAATTGCGTGCAAGAATTTTTGTGTGTCTTCCAAAACCAACTGCAGTGTTTGGTGGGCCTCCTCCCCAGCACCCCAAGGCTGGAGTGTGTGCGTCTTGCAGTGCTCACTGGAGGGACACGCCCTGTCTCCTTTCTGGGCTAACACAAGAAGTTCTAGCACCTTCTCATCTCATAACTAAGAAAATGAAAACACTTGGAGCAAGAGAAGGTTTGTGTGTAGCTGGGTGGAGGAGCACAGACGGGATTACTCTTTCACAATAGAGATTTTAAAACAAAATTTACCATTTTGCTATCTCTTCATTTCATGTAAGAGGGCATTCAATAAAATCCAGAGTATGGGCTCAAAATAAGATCTTTTGCTTTAGATCGAAACAAGTTTAAAATAAACTATATGGGCATGTATGTATGAGGCATGTATTTGTGTGTGTATCCTGTGCACACATGTGTGCTGTGCACATGTGTACTACGTGTGTATACGGGATATATAATGTGTCACATGTTCGTATGTGAATCAAGTACACGTGTGTTATGTGTGTGTCATGTACTCGTGTATGATGTGTGTTATGTATGCAGTGCATGGTCTGTATTTATGCGTGACATGTGCATGCATGTTATATGTGCCTGTTGTGTGTCTACATGAGTGCACAGCTTGTATTTATGTGTGGTGTGTGCATATGTGTGGTGTGTACATGTGTGTTATGTGTGTTGCATGCACCTATGTATAGTATATACATGCATGTGGTGTGTATTTTGGCTTCTACATGTGTGTTACATTGTGTGACACGCAGTTATGTGTATTATTGCACTGTGTTGTGTATACATGCATGTGATATGTATTAGTGTGTTTTATGTATATGTGTAATGTGTTACATGTATATGTGTGACATGTATCTCTGTGTGACATGTACATGCATGTGCTGTGAGACATGTAAATGTGTGTGTTGTATGTGTGTGACGTGTGCTTGTGTGTGATCCATGTATGTGGGTGTGGAGTGGGCATGTGTGTTATGTGTGCATGTGATGTGTTTATATGTGATGTGTGTACATGTGCTATGTGTGCATTGTATTTATGTTTGTGGTGTGTAAGTGTGTGTCATGTGTGTGTGTGTTGTATGTATGTGTGCCTTCACTGCCTGGTCTTGAGCAATCTGATTTTGGAATGTGCGGGTGGACACCTTGGGAGGCAGCAGACACTGAGGAAGCTCGAGCCATGGACCCCGACGTGGCCTGAAATGGAAGTCCTTCCCTTTACCCAGGGAAGCTGAGTGCAGGAGTGGCAGGAGTGTTCAGAAAGCACTTGCTCAATCCTGGCTTTGAGCTGAGGAGTGGAGACCTGGCCCTGGGGAGTGGCCAGCTCCAGGTGCTGGAGGGTGGGGCCTGCCCTGCTGCCTGCGCTCTGGGCATCGTGGGGCCTCCTGGCTCTGCCTGTTGCCACACCCCTGCCTGGGCTGCTCACCTCTGGGCACAGGTGTGCAGCATGTGCAGGCTCCCAGGAGTTTTTTTGGATGAGAGTTTCATTCTTGAGAACCAGTTGCTGGGCCCCTGCTAGGAGCGATCCTGGGGGTGAGGAAGACTTTTTCACCAGCTGTGCATGAGCAGTGTGTGCTTGAAGGCAGGCTAAGTGCAGGAGAGGAACCTGGCCCTGCCTTCAGGGGCAGGTACAGACTCTGCACCAAAGGGCCTGGGGTGGGCGGGACCCCGGTTTCTAAAAAACATGCATTGGAAGCATGTTGCAGTGTGTAGTTTGGGTTTTAAGCCTAGAATTTGTGTCTGAGTAGGAGCTCGGAAGACGGAGGCTTGCTAGCCCTCCCAGGTCTGAGTGGCTCACCACTGAGCTTTGGTTCCTGCAGGACAAAGGTGTGGGGTGGAGTAGGGGAGGCGCAGGCGGATGAGCGGAGGAGCACACACCCTTCCCTTCTGGCTAGGCGATGCAAGCTGCACTGTTAAGTAGCTCTTGACCTTGAGGGACCACGTCTAGAGCGCGCTTCTCATTTGCTGGCCTCTCCCTGGGCTTCTGCGTCAGGCCTCCGCTCAGACGGGGTCTGTTCTTAATGGGGTTATGGGAAAGGACCGGCCTGCCCTTCCATCTGCACCTTCTGCTGGCCTGCTCTGGGCACGCCGGCTTGCCACACGACGTTCCCCTGAATTATTTAGGCTGGTGAATCTTCCTGCATCTCGCGCCTGTGGTCCATCTGTTAGTCGGAGCGGCCTGGGCAGCAGTGTCCCGTTTGCATGCCGGCATCTGACAGCCCCACACTTCCCTCTTTATTCATGAGCTTCCGCGGGAGCCGCTACCGCAGCAATCCCGCGCTGGCTCGCATCTCATTGTGGTGGAGATGACATGACGGTGGGTGGAGGTGTACTGCCTGCTCCACCCACCCCCGCTCCCCACCTGGCAGCCCTCACTGGGGGCTGGGAGGTGCCGGTCCTGCAGCCGCTGCCCGGCTGCACGGGAAGCCCGCTCTCCTCTAAGGAAAGATAAGAGGTCACAGGAAAAGAAAGCAGGCAGCGAGTGGAGGCCGGGGAAGGCGAAGGCCCAACCTCCATCCCCCGCAGATGCACAGTGGAGCCACCTTCAGCAAGCACTGTAGATATAGCAGATGTCACTGTGGAGGCCACATCTAGGTGGCACGGTCCCCCCGAAAACCATGCTCCTAAATGTGCACGTTTACAATCCCCCCAAGCCCGCACCCAGTTGTCCTTGTAAATACTGGAAAAACCTTCATAATAACCTACATTCTAGCTTAAGTTCAGCCTTAATGATAATGTCAATGGTGACCTAAAAGGTCAATGTTCAGTCAGGCGGTGTGCCTGATGCCCGGAGCAGTCCTGTTTGGGCCTCTCTGGGAAGCGATCCCCAACCTCCTCTCCACTCATAGCAGGGCTGGTTTGGTGACAAGTCACCTTCACCCTGGGGCCAGGCCCTGGGGCCCACTGCTCCACTCCCATAGTTGCTAGTCAGATCTCGGGCGGCAGCGATGCCTCTGCCCTCCTGGAGTGCCAGGTGCTGCTGCCCTGGGATGGAGATGACGGCAAGGAGCCCAGTGAGGACCAGGACAGTATGTGCACTTGGAGGTGTCCTCCTCACTGGAGTCTCTTCGATACAGCATTCACCCTCATTTCATAAGTACTTAGTGAGCACCAACGGTGTGCGTACGCTTCTGTGAATTCTGGATCAAGTGTAAACCCGACGGCTGTCTTTGCTCCCACAGGGCCCACGTTCCCGGGCAATGTCCAGGGCTGTGCTCTGGGGGAAGGCCACAATGCCCAGCACACACATGCACAGTGATCTCCCGGCCAGCGAGAGCTCAGAGCGCCTTCTAACAGGGCAGACAAAGAAGCAGACAGGCCAACAAGAGGAGAGAGGGTCAGCGAGGCCAGGCCAGCAGGAGGGACGCAGACGGCCACACTCTGCAGGGAGGAGGGGACTAAGGTGCTGACCTTCCTGTGGGGACCTAAGGAAAGCTGACCGTGATGGCACCTGTGAGGGCCATCCTGTCAGCCCAGGGGAATTCTCAGGTGTTTTACTGGAAGAAAACGTCTGGGAGGGCCCCACAGCTGGACCCGTGGGACATCCAGGGAGACCAGGGAGCTGGGGCACATCTGGATTTGGAGTTCCAGTTTACTGAACACTTTCTCAATTTCACCTTCCGACTCTCCCACCGAATTTCCCATTTTTTAAGATTGTATTTTTTTTTTTAGAGCTCTTTCTCTGATTCTTGATTTTTAATACCATTCTGTCTGTAGTTTACAAATGCAATGTCATCTCGTCTCTCTGAGGACATTGTCACGACTGGGCTGCTCCCATTTATTCAGTGATTGTCACTCCTGTGAGTCTTTTTTCTCCTGCTTGATAATTCTGATCTTGTCTTTAAGGCTAGATGCTTCTTATAAAATATAAGCTGACCGTGGACAGTCACTTTCGAGGCAGAGTTACTAGGAAGCCTGTTGCAATCCCTGAGTGCCTGGGAGGGCTTGGTGACACTTAGGACTCACTGCACTGTGATCCCAGGGTCCACAGGTTTCATTACAAGATCCCAAATGTCAGTCTCCTGCATCGTTCCCCTCTGAACCGTTTCCTGAGAGTGGCAGCCTCCCTCTGCCTGGGGCTCTGAGCTGTCAGCACTCCAGGGCCCAGAAGAGCCTCTGCTGAGAGGGGACCTTCCGCTCAGCCCTTCCCAGTGTCCCTGGCATTGCTCTGAGTCGACCATCCTTCCCTGCCCCAAGCTTCCTGCCAGGACCCAGAAAGCCATCGCCAGAGAGAAGAGTGAAGAGGGCCTCCAGGACTGGCCTGAGACAGGGCTCCCTCCGAGCCCTCTGCTCCTGGCCCATGGCGTCCCCACATCCAGGGCTGGGCACCTCCAATCCCCAAGCCTTTCTTTCAGAGCAATCTTTATGGGCCTCCAACCTGAACAGGGCCTGCCCTGGTGCATGGGTGGCTGCCCCCTGGGCCTTCTGAGGTCCTGCCACTGTGCCTCCCAGCATCCTGCCCTGATGCATGGGGTGGCTGCCACCTGGGCCCTCTTATCAGGAGGAAGTGGGAACCTCATGGAGCCATCGGAGTCAGGATCCACGTAGCAGGAAACCGTGGACCTGCTGTTGCAAAGTACCAGCTTCAGACAGGCCCCCGAGTGTGGGCAAGCTCCGTGGCAAGGTGGGCATGTCCTATGAAGACACTGGGCACGCGTTGCTGCTCTGGCCTAAGAAGTGACCGATCTGGCCTCAGAGGAGACCCACCTGGCCTCAGAGGAGACCCACCTGGCCTGAGAGGAGACCCACCTGGCCTGAGAGGAGACCCACCTGGTCTGAGAGGAGACCCACCTGGCCTGAGAGGAGACCCACCTGGTCTGAGAGGAGACCCACCTGGCCTGAGAGGAGACCCACCTGGTCTGAGAGGAGACCCACCTGGCCTCAGAGGAGACCCACCTGGTCTGAGAGGAGACCCACCTGGCCTCAGAGGAGACCCACCTGGTCTGAGAGGAGACCCACCTGGCCTCAGAGGAGACCCACCTGGTCTGAGAGGAGACCCACCTGGCCTCAGAGGAGACCCACCTGGTCTGAGAGGAGACCCACCTGGCCTCAGAGGAGACCCACCTGGTCTGAGAGGAGACCCACCTGGCCTCAGAGGAGACCCACCTGGTCTGAGAGGAGACCCACCTGGCCTCAGAGGAGACCCACCTGGTCTGAGAGGAGACCCACCTGGCCTCAGAGGAGACCCACCTGGTCTGAGAGGAGACCCACCTGGCCTCAGAGGAGACCCACCTGGTCTGAGAGGAGACCCACCTGGCCTCAGAGGAGACCCACCTGGTCTGAGAGGAGACCCACCTGGCCTCAGAGGAGACCCACCTGGTCTGAGAGGAGACCCACCTGGCCTCAGAGGAGACCCACCTGGTCTGAGAGGAGACCCACCTGGCCTCAGAGGAGACCCACCTGGTCTGAGAGGAGACCCACCTGGCCTCAGAGGAGACCCACCTGGTCTGAGAGGAGACCCACCTGGCCTCAGAGGAGACCCACCTGGTCTGAGAGGAGACCCACCTGGCCTCAGAGGAGACCCACCTGGTCTGAGAGGAGACCCACCTGGCCTCAGAGGAGACCCACCTGGTCTGAGAGGAGACCCACCTGGCCTCAGAGGAGACCCACCTGGTCTGAGAGGAGACCCACCTGGCCTCAGAGGAGACCCACCTGGTCTGAGAGGAGACCCACCTGGCCTCAGAGGAGACCCACCTGGTCTGAGAGGAGACCCACCTGGTCTCAGAGGAGACCCACCTGGTCTGAGAGGAGACCCACCTGGCCTCAGAGGAGACCCACCTGGTCTGAGAGGAGACCCATCTGGCCTCAGAGGAGACCTACCTGGCCTCAGAGGAGACCCACCTGGTCTGAGAGGAGACCCATCTGGCCTCAGAGGAGACCCACCTGGTCTGAGAGGAGACCCACCTGGCCTCAGAGCAGACCCACCTGGCCTCAGAGGAGACCCACCTGGTCTGAGAGGAGACCCACCTGGCCTCAGAGGAGACCCACCTGGCCTGAGAGGAGACCCACCTGGTCTGAGAGGAGACCCACCTGGTCTGAGAGGAGACCCACCTGGCCTCAGAGGAGACCTACCTGGTCTGAGAGGAGACCCACCTGGCCTCAGAGGAGACCTACCTGGTCTGAGAGGAGGCCCACCTGGCCTCAGAGGAGACCTACCTGGTCTTAGAGGAGACCTACCTGGCCTCAGAGGAGACCTACCTTTCTAGCCCCAAACTGAGGCCAGGCCTGTGGCCCCAGCGCTGAGGCACGTGGTGGTGACCAGCCTGAGAGTCACAGGGTCATGCAGTGTTGCCTCCTCAAACATCAGGGACAGTAGCCACAGGAGCCTGAAGCCTACTGGGCGCTCATCGCGTGATAGGTACCAAGTTCACTTCATCTGCCTGGCACACTTAGGGTCAGCAGCGGCATTGCCATTTTACTGAGAGGAGAAGAGACTGACAAGTGCTAGTGTCTTTGGCTTCCCTTGCTCCCCACCCGCACACCTTGATGGCTAGGCGCGGGCCTTCTCCAAGCAGGGACTACATTCCGCCTCTGTGCCCCCATGGGTTCCCCTCAGGTTCCCTGATTTCAAAAGAAAAAGAAGCCACCTGAAGCCATCATGCAGCCAGCAGGAAAGTGATCTATGTGCATCAATCCAGTCTACACCACTGCTCAGTGCTCAGTGTGGGGATGTGCATAAGTCCAGTCTACACCACTGCTCAGTGCTCACAGTGTGGGGATGTGCATCAATCCAGTCTACACCACTGCTCAGTGCTCACAGTGTGGGGATGTGCATCAATCCAGTCTACACCACTGCTCAGTGCTCACAGTGTGGGAATGTGCATAAGTCCAGTCTACACCACCTGCTCAGTGCTCACAGTGTGGGGATGTGCATAAGTCCAGTCTACACCACTGCTCAGTGCTCACAGTGTGGGGATGTGCATGAATCCAGTCTACACCACTGCTCAGTGCTCACAGTGTGGGGATGTACATGAATCCAGTCTACACCACGTGCTCAGTGCTGACAGTGTGGGGATGTGCATCCATCCAGTCTACACCACTGCTCAGTGCTCACAGTGTGGGGATGTACATGAATCCAGTCTACACCACCTGCTCAGTGCTGACAGTGTGGGGATGTGCATCCATCCAGTCTACACCACCTGCTCAGTGCTCACAGTGTGGCGCTGGTAGGACTCCCCGCAAACCTCCTCCTCTCCCCTTGCGCACCTATGGCTTGGGACAGCCCCTGGGAAACTGAGCTCACCTTCTTCTCACGGCCTGCACCTTGGGTTGTTTGTTCACCCTCAGGCGGTTCCCTGGGAGCGGTGGGCTTCTTGCAGGTGGTCCTGGTGTGGCGTCAGTGCTGACATGTGAGACTTCATCTGACCCAGAGCCTAATGCCATCATGGCAGTGCACAGATTCTGCAAATTCAGACGCAGCACATTGCAGAGCTGGGTCTGGAACACGTGGCCAGGAAGTGCTGACATGCAGAGGACCCTGTTAGGAGCTGTGAACGTGAATTTGGAATCTAAGATGAAAATAGGTCGAAGCCTTCTTTCAAGTTAGAAAGGAAAGTTAGGTGGGTTGAAGAGTTTTCCTTCCTTCTTTCATTATCTCCTTTTTTGAACCTAGTCACTGAGTTCGACGCTCCCTGCAATGACAGCATATTGTGGCTGTGCTGGAAATGGCAGGAGGGGCCAGTCTGAGGCTGACAGCTCACCTTGCCCCCCACCAGACCAGTGAGAGGCAGTAACCAGCCCCATCCATGGGTCGGGAGAGAAGAACTTTCCAGGGTTCTTCTGGAACAGCAGACAGTGGCACTCCAGACCCACTCAGCAGTGGGAAATTCTGCACCTGGCCCATCCAGTCAGGGTGGGCAGGGTGCTGGGAAAACCCAGGAAGGTTGTCATATCTGAGGTCATGGACCTGCAGTAGTGGGCAAGCCAGGGGCAGAGATGAGTGGCAGAGGTGAGAGGTGTAGGAGAGCAGGCCACAGGAAACGAGGAGTGAGAGGAGGTGGCTGGGTCCCCTGCTCTGCACCCTGGCTTCCCGGTCACAGCTAGGCTGCACGGGGCCATGGCCAGGAAGAGGCTGGGATGGCATCCCGCCATGCTGCACAGCCATCACTCCACAGCGCTTACCACTCCTCAATCCCTTCCTGCTTCTCTTTGAAAGGTTATCTGCATCCATCCAGCAAATACCAAGTCCTGCTGTGTTCATGGGCTGGCTGAAAACAGCTCAGAGAGTTTGAGAAAAGAGACACGATTACACACTTGCCAGCTGCCCCCAGGTGACCGCGTCCCTGCAGAGCAGCACCTGTGGTCTCCACTCCGCTGTGGCAACGTGTCTCTGGCAGATAGGGAGGAAGGGTCCGTGGAAACCTTGCAGTCTCAATATTTGAGGTGTACCTTAAAGCAAAATTGGAAACAATTAACAGTTTGTTGCTTTAAAGCAAGATTATAGTGGAGGGCTGAGATGTGAACCTGCTAACGTACAGTGCTAGAACCAGGCTTTGTGATAGAACCATTGTCCTTGGATCTCAGGGGAGAAAGAAATACGTTCTTCTCTGTTGAAGACCTCAGTTATATGATATGGACTAGTGTGTAAGGCTGGCGTCATCAAAGGTATTTTGCTCTATAGTGAGGAATTGGCATGTCAGCTGCTTCCTATGTGGTGGGCATAGTCATGTCTGACTTCCTTGTACTTCTATGGTCCCTGAACGAGTAATCTCTAAAAGGGAAGAGATCCTTCAAAAGGCGACTTTCCATTTATGCCAAAATCAAGGAAGTAGCTAAATACTAAAAATTGGTGATAATCAATCAACCAAGCAGTCAATTGGGACTTCAACTGTAAGACTCGGAAGTGCTGAGACATAAAACTTATGCAGTTCCTTGAAAATAATGATCAGAAGTCCCATCATTTGAGGGATGAAAGGGGCAATGTAAAAGGCGTTGGTCTATCCCACTGGGACAAAACCCTGACCTAAATCACCTCTTTTCTGGCGCGGGTGGATTAGAGCTGGCACCCAGCTTTATGTGGTCTCTCCAGGGGCCCACCTGCTGGGTGAGGGGTCTCTCAGACGACCCTCCCAGATGCAGCAAGGTCGGCTTCAGAGAACCTTGTGAGGGTCGCAAAAGCCGCTTCAGTCCTGTCACCTCACCAGCAAGATCTCCACAGCTGGCCAGAGCCCACGAGCAGCCAGCGTGGGTCCAGCAGGGGCCCGGCTCTGTCGGGCGGATGAAGACCAAAGCGCTCTCGCCCTCTGCGCTTCAGGAGATTGCCGCTCCAAGGAGGGGATTCGGGCCCCGAGAAGCTGGAGAGCAAGGTTGTCCCTAAAACCGAGAGCAAGACCCTGCGCTGCTGGCACCAGAACCCCGCGCAGCTGCGGGAGGCAGGGGCGAGGCCCAAGATGGAGCCCCCTGAAGGTGCGCGAAGCCCGCGGTTGTGAGCGTGTCAGCACTGACACTGCGTCTGAGGTCGAGTAGGGACACTGCATGGCATGAGGTTTGAGACCCCAATTGTAGTGACAAAGATTTGCCAAAAATTGCAATTTTATAAGATTTGTCAAAATTTGACTTTTTGGGAAGTTCTCATTTAAAAAAGAAAAAAAAATCTTGAACATATTGAACAATTTGATTTTTTTAAAGTTATGTGGGAAAAATGTAATTTAAAAATTTATCTTGATTTTAAGGGTAGATTAAATACAATTTGCTAACTAACATAATCGCAGGAAAATTGATTGAATGCCATTTAATGGATTTTGCTAACTGAAATAATTAAATGGTAATTACTTAATAATGTCAAATTATTTTCTGCTTGTGTACAATTATTAATTACATACAGAGAAGAATAGCATAGTTTATTGTGTTTTGGCAACTATGACAATTGAATAAATTATTTAATAGCATGGAATTAATTGTGCTCTATTCAAGATAAGATGATAACTGATTGAAAAGTAATAGATGAATTTAGTCTTCACACTCAGTAAGCCACATGGAATGAAATTCATATTAAGTCCGGAAAGGAAGTAAATTGTATATCATCATTTTACATCACTAGAATCAACTAGAATTATTTTTTTATTTTCAAAATTATGTTAGAATACAATCTTTGGTTTTAAACAAGTTTTTCTAGGGAAAAAAAAAAAGTTGGAAGCTATTATGTCAGCCCAGCCTGACCCCTCGTGTGCAGGAAAGCGAAGGTGCCCTCCAGCCCATGGTGCAGAAGGGAGCATGGTGGCCAATGGGCCGTGAGGTCAGGGCGGCTAAGTGACCGGGCTCAGGATCCCGGACCACTGCCCAAGCAGGATGGGATGAGCATGGTTTCCTAAAACCCCATCACGGGGAGTTCCATGGGCAATTTCTTTCTATCCCCACGATGGGGAAAATGTCCATGGTCCCTTCAATGACAAGTGCCCTGTCCCCTTCACTCCACGCCCTGTGAAGACAGCCACAGGTGCTGGAGTTGGAGAGGCTTTTGAATTTGTCTAGGTGAATCGTACTTCAAACACAAGAAGCACCTCCTTCTGCTGTTGATGAACCACCTGATGGTGGTGCTCCTGAAGTGCTTCTTCTGCGTGCTTCTTGATGCTCCTGGGTGGTGCTCCTGAGGGGTGCTCCTGAGGCATGCTCCTGGGTACTTCCTGGGTGGTGCTCCTGGTTGGTGTTCCTGGGCAGTGCTTCTAGGTGCCCTTGGGTGATGCTCCTGGTTTGTATTCCTTGGTGCTCCTGTGTGCTTTCTAGGTGGTGCTCCTGGGTGTTCCTAGGCGGTGCTCCTGAGTCTCCTTAATGCTCCTGTGTGGTTCTACTGAGTGGTGCTCCTGTGTGTTCCTGGGCAGTGCTCCTGGGTGCTTTCTGGGTGGTGCTCCTGAGTGCTGCTCCTGGGTGTTCCTGGGCAGTGCTCCTGGGTGCTCCTGGGTGTTCTCTGGGTGGTGTTCCTTAGTGCTCCTTGGTGCTCCTGTGTGGTTCTACTGAGTGATGTTCCTGCTCACGTCATGATGAGGAGCTCTGTGGGGACCTGGATTCCACCTGCTCTTGGTACAGTGAGAGCGGCCCAGACCTTGTCCACTCAGAAGCAGCAAGAAAGAGATGTCCCAGAATAAAGAGCAGGGAAAAGGGTGGCAGGAAGCAGCGGTCTTGGAAACTCAACAGAGGAAAGAAACAGAGGGCCCGTGTCGGGAGTCCTCCAATCACACAGCAGAGAGCAGAGGGCCCCTGTCGGGAGTCCTCCAATCACACAGCAGCGAGCAGAGGGCCCCTGTCGGGAGTCCTCCAATCACACAGCAGAGAGCAGAGGGTCTGTGTCGGGAGCCTCCAATCACACAGCAGCAGAGCAGAGGGGCCATGTCGGGAGCCCTCCAATCACACAGCAGAGATTAACTCTGTGCACGTGTGGATGAGGGACCGTGGGGTAGGGCTGTGGCCTGGATGTCTTGTCCCCACGAATCCAAGTCTTGAAGTCTCTCCCAGTGGGAAGGCAGGGCCTCTGGGAGGTCTTGAGGTGGGCCCCGGATGGATTGGAGACCCGGGCTCCCTCTCACCTATGAGACAGAGGAAGAAGATGACAGTCCCAAGCCTGAGGAGTGGCCCCTCCAGGCACTGAGCTTGGACTTCCTAGCCGTCAGAACTAGACAGTCTGTGCTTTCCTGGAAGCCCACAGTGGCGTTCTTACTGTAGCAGCCCAGGCTGACTCAGACAGACAGATGGCAGGATGGCTGGATGGGCCAGGGGGCAGTCACTCGTCCCTGTATTCTGACTGGTCTGTGACAGGAGGCCCTCTCATTCAGGCACCCCGCCACTCTAGTTGCTAATTGCAGGCCAAAAAAGCCTCATGTCTTTTAGAACTAAAATAAAGTTAGTGGTGGGAGTCCAGATTTTTAAATTAACATTTCTATAAAATCAAATGTTTTATTGGTAAGAAGTCCAAATAAAAACCATCTTTCCTAAGGATCTAAGGCATCTCTACCCAGTCTGTCCACCACACGTACAGACTATCAACACACTTTTATCTAGCTTTCAAGAATGTTTGGAAGCGTGGTAAAAAGAGACAGTAAAAGAAACTCTAAGAACATTTAGTGAGAGGTATCATCAGAAACAAAACTCTGAAATGTAGTCTTAATCTGAAATGTGTTTGGGGAATAGTTGGTGAGAGGATACTAGGTTGCCTCCTGCTCTGTTCTTTGTGATGCCTGCGTGATATTCCTGTGTGGCTGACAGCATCACCTACTGGACCTGCACACGAGGGTGCAGAGCATTTCAGTCTTCCCTAACACGGACTGTGGAGTTGGGAGAGCTGCTCCAATCCAGAATTAAGAGCCAGCTGGTACACAGCCTACCTGCTGCAGGACAGGCCCAACCCATGTGACAATAACTGAGTGACTGCAGACAGGAGTGTGGTGCTCTGTCTTTGGGGCCTACCTGACTCAGTGGACGGCAACTGCAAGGTAACCTGGGGGAAGCTCGCAGTGGTAGCTGGCTGCTTTTTACAAACATAGTCCCCCTTGGGTTGAGGTCTTGGCGAGCCTCTGACCTTCCTGCTTCTGGAAAGTGCTGATAGATCACATGGAATCAGGAGCAGGCCCAGCGCAGCTTCCCCCAGTGGGTGGCCGCGGCTTCCCTCACCTGAAGACAGCAGCTGGGGAGAGTCCAGTGGGAGGGACAGCAGCACCCCACCCCTCCTGACTCAGCTCGTCCCAGGAGGTGAGGCTGGGAGCCCCCCTTGTCTCTGTCTCAGGCTACACACCCAGGGTCCACGTCTTCCCTTCTGCTTTTCATTTCCTTAGACCTTCACGGTCTTCATTCCTTCACTCACTCATTCAAACGCTCTGGCCCTGGGCCGGGCACCAGGGCAGGGCCAGAGACATCTAGGCCTCTGGGAGGTGCTGGGCGTGGCGGGCTGTGGCCCCTTGCTCCTGTGCTCACCCGCACCCTTGGCTGCTCCCCACTGGCACCTCCCCGCCCGGCTGAGCCTGGAGGCCTCCACTGGAGAAGCACACTGGCCCTCTGCCCAGGAAGGCAGGCCTGTCGTGAACTGGCTAGGACTGCCCGAGGCAGGGTGGAGCGGCTGGTCTGGAGAAGGGCGCTTGGCTTTGTGAGTGCCCAGACATCAACCTGGGTGAAGGCTGAGCCAGGGTGAGGAAGGGGCTGGCCTGACTCACACTCGGGAGAGAGGACGGAGGGCCTGAGAGGACGAGGCCTTGGAAGTGGGCTGGAGCCGGGACGGATGAGCTTTCAGAGTCAGGACCCGAGAGGAAAGGCAAAAACTGCACAAAGGAGCAGCACGCTGCGCATTTCCAAAAGCCCATCTCACTTCCAAGGATGTGTCCTCGTGAGCGTGCGGCTCTGGCAGGAGAGCGTGGTTCCCTGTGTGTCCCCGTGAAACCCCGGCTTCCATTAGCCAAAGTGCTCTTCCTAATGTCTCCCTCGTCAGACCTGGCCGCCCTGCCCCCGGCCATTAGTGGGAGCAGGACGTTAATAAGCAGGGTGGTGGCATCTGTGCGAGGCTGACCTCCTGCAGCAGAAGCTGGGCGCCCATTAGGGAACGAAGATAAATCACAGCCTTTCCCTCACGGTCTTCCCAGAAAACTCCTCTCTGAATGCATAAACATAATGCAGGGAGAAGCGAGCTGGCCGCAGAGGAGAGGTGGAGGGGAGAGGGCAGGCAGCCGGTCAGTGCACTCCCGGGGGAGGCACCGCAGTCCATGAGCATGTGTGGCAGACATTTGCATGCAGTGAAACCTCCACACAGAGACCGAAACCCAGCCGTAAGCAGGTCACTCAGAGTCCTGAATGCAAAGACACCGCTGGGAAGGCTGCTCTGCGGCTACCACCAGGCTGCATGCAGCTCAAGGACAAGCGGAACCTAGGGCGTGGGGGGCGGTGACTGATACACTCATCCCTGGGCTGATTGTGGTGTTCCTCAGGCTCCCAGACGGATCAGTGGTCCCCCATCCGGCAGAAGCCAGCTTGCTGGGAAGTCACGGCACCTCCTTGCTTCACAGGGACGAGAGAAGCTGAGAAGGACTGTGTACCTCGCTGGCCCATCCCTGATGTGGGCCAGACACCTCTGTCACCACCCGCTCCTCCCAGCCACAGCGCCATGGCTGTGGTGATGTGGAACCCTTGGGCACTGGCCCTCTGTCCAGGGAACGCAGGCTGGTGTACTCCTGCTAGGATTGCCTGAGGCTCTGTGTGGAGCAGCAGGCCTGGACCGGGCAGGTTTCCATAGCTCCCACCGTCCACTCTGCTCGGTGTCAGCCTCCACCTTTCGGACACCAAGGGCTTCTGTTTAGACTAATCCGCATTCGAACCCTCACCCTCTACGCGGACCTTGGGACAGCGTTCAGGGTCTTGGCCTTGTTTCCTCAGCCAGTTGTTCCTCGTGTGCATCCTCGACTCTGCATCTATTCCAGCCTCCTGAGTAACTTCTAAGGGCCACCTTGGCACTGACCAGGACTGGAGGCTGGACATTAAGCACCTGGTCAACAGGCTACCTGCTCCTGCTTTCTTGTGTCTCCAGGTGCCTCCTCCCCCTTTCATCTTCCAGGGCTTATTTGCAGCCTCCAGTTCTCACCTGGTCTCTAGGGAGGCTGACCTGATTCCTGGCTGCAGAAGGGATGTACTGGACACAGAGTGGGCCCACTGGGCCATTCCCCTCTCTTCCTCATGTTCTGGGCAGAACAATGCTTTCAGGACCGGCCCTGGGACCTAGGGTGGTCCAATCAAAATCAATCTCCGTACTTTTGGGGTGCTGGGACAAAGATGCGATCCCCTTCCATGTGTGTGAATGAAGGTCATCCAGCCCTGGGAGCCCCAGCAGCCTTCATGGGAGCCAGACTTGCACACAGCCCACAGCAGGTCAGTACAGTGAGGAGGTGGGGCAGAGGGCACCTGGGTCAGTACTGGGACTCCGCGCCTACCTTCCTTGCTACCAGCCCTGTTCCTGGGCATTTTATCTATTTAAGACTTCACAGTAAATCGAGTCCCATTTCTGGAGATTTTATGTATTTAAGACTTTCTGTTCAGTTAGAGTCAGGACTTCTGTTACTTAGGATAAGTGCATTCTTAAATGACCCACTTGGAAAGGTGGTTTGCATCTCTGGCTTTGACATGGGTTTGGTCAAGAGTTCTCATAAGCCTGGTGCATGGCTTGTCGATCGTCAGTGCATTTCCAGTGTGTCCACCTACAGGCAGAAGGAGCTGACGTGAAGAGTGCACAGCCAAAGTCACTGGCAACTTCTTTTCCCTCTACTGAGTGTCTAGTGAACTCTGAAATCCTCCTCCAGCATCTTAGATGCACCCATTTCCATTATATCATCGTCTCACTTTCATCCCAGTGTCTCCAGGGTTCTGCCTCCTGTTCCCTCCTTCTCTGATTGCTTTCTGCTTGGGCTTCCATAGTTCTTCTCCTGACAGGAGCGGCTGTGCCTTCTCTTCTCGTGAGACCTGCAGACAGCTCCACTTGCGTGGTGGGGACCAGACCACTCCTGCCTCAGCTGAGAGCAGTTTCCTGCCCACCCCTGATTTACGCCTGGGAGTTTTCAAACACGCCTTCGCTTCTCTTCCCACAATAGCTACATTATATGTACAAAGTGTCCATTGCTTCCTAAACCCAGACTGCTTGCCAACTTTTTTGCTAACAACTACTTCTGGGGATGTGCATCAGCTTGGTGGTCAGTCATTTGGGGCGATCAGGATCTCACCTCTCCTGATTTATTAGCAGTCTAGCACCCCACCCTCTCTCTCTCTCGGATGCCTTTGTTTTTCAATGTATTTGTGACAGGCTCTTTGACCCAGTTGTCCTGAATGTTTTTCTGTGCTTGTGGACCAAGGCTTTGGCACAGGGTGCAGTTTTATGAATCTCAAGATGGTGGTTCTAACAGCCACCCTTAACCATCATTTAAGGGGGTGTCTCCAGCTGTGTTTACACTCAAAACCATTGGCAACCAGCTCCTCCACTTTGGCCCCACACCTTCTGCATTCACAGGCCTGTACCTGCAGCAACAGTGGCTTGGGGCTCTGACATTGCCGTGAACTTCAGATGGCACTGTCTTCACGGGTCCGTCACTGCTCCCTCCCTGGGCTTGCCTTGTCACCTGAGCCCTGAGTTCAGAATGCTGGTCGTCCCCAGTGTTCCAGGTGAGTGGCAGGTGGTCCACAGGGACCACGAGGAATCTGGCATGCCAGAAGCCCTCGGATGGACTCGACGTCCCTCGGGCCCATTATGGGGTGAGCAGTCAGCTCAAAATAGCTGCAGAGAAAGGGTGCCATGATGATTGTTTAAGATTTTATTTTCAATATAGCAATGTTCATGAGTGGATTGCTGATTCCTCACTTAGTCTTGCCTTCACGAGTTTTCTCTATCTCCTGTGGCCCTCCTATCCTGCCCTCATGCAGTTGAATATCCCTTCGGTTTCCAGGCAGGACACCCATTTGAGCCCCTTCCCCGCCACCATGATGCCCTGCACAGGGATTTCGATAGCCTGATGCACACAGACTGCTTCCCCCTGTGGTGGCCGGGCCCAGGTTCTCTAGGCTGTGCTGTGCGGGGTCAGTGAGCATCGATGTGCAGGGTGGACAGGTGGGGCAGGGAGCAGGGAGATCTGGGCTGTGCCCCTCGAGGGCCTGGCAACACAGGGCTTCTCTGGGCAGCCCAAATCAGGCAAGAATAAAACAAAAACGCACTTATTCTGAGCTAAGACCTAACATGGAATTCAAGAATCAAGCTGTGAAGACAACATACCAATGCCAAGTTCAGAAGACAGGAGAAGATTTTACCTTGAACGCAGAACAGAGATAAGAAGCCAAACCAGATACAACAATGAAACAAAACAGATGCAAGAGGTGTTGTGGGGCCCTATCAACAGAGTCGCCCTCAGGGTGACCAGTGAAATCCTGCGTGTGATACTGAACAACATGGGATACAACGTTCACAATGAAGGGTCACGATGGATCCACAGCAAGAATCTGTGGGAGCACCCCAGGGAGGGTGGTTTAGACGGGAAGAAGGCGGGGTCTTAGCAGAGAGCTCCGTGTAGCTGTTGCTCCAAGGCGCGAGCTACCCTGGGTTGGCACCACGTGAACTGTCTCCTGAAACATCCTGCACTTCTTGGTTCAGTGTTGCAATATTGTTTCTTTTCTGCATTTTTATTGGTGCCTTATAGTTGTTCATAATAAAGGGATTTGTTGTTACACATTGGTACATGACACAATGTAACAATGTGATTTGGTCAATGTCACTCCCAGCACTTCCCCTCCCTCCGGTCTCCATCCCCTGGTCCCTTCCCTCTGCTGATCTCCCTTCTAGTTTCATGAGATCCACCCCCACCCTTCTTCTCCTGTTTCCTCTCTGGTTTCCACGTGGAAGGGAAACATACATCCCTTGACTTCTGGGTTTGACGTATTCACTTAACGCGATGGTCTCTGGTTCCATCTGTCTTCCTGAAGATGACATAAAGTCGTTCTTTAGGGCTGAGTAAAACTCCATGTGTATCTACCACATTTCCCAGGTTGGTTTCACACTTAGGCTGCTGTCACTTGTGCTGCTCTGAACCTGGGTAGGCAGTATTACTGGAATGTGGCTGACTTTGATTCTTCGGGGTACACAGGAGCAGGTGGTGCAGCTGGGTCACAGGGTGGTTCTGTGCCTAGTCTTTGAGGGACCTCCACACTGACTTGTGCAGTGGTTGCACCAACTTACAGTCCCACCAACAGTGTAGAAGTGTTTCTTTTTATCTGCATTCTCCCCAGTATTGTTGTTTCTATTCTTGTTGTCTGGAGTTCTTTCTGACTGATGTGCAATCTCAGGGCAGTTTTGATTTGCATTTCCCTAATTGCTAATGATGTTGAACATCTTTTTCATGTAGTATTGACCATTTGTGTTTATTTTTTAGAGAAGTGCCTATTTAATTCATTTGCTAGTTTACTGATTGTGCTACTAGATTTTTTGGTGTTAAGTCTTTGAACTCTTTTTATATTCTAGATATTAAGCATTGTCAGAAGACTGGCTGGCAAAGGTCTTCTCCTATTCTGTAGGTCCTCTACTCACATTCCTAATTGTTTCTTTTCCAGCATAATTTTAATTTGATGTCTTCCACTTATTACCTCTTGAACTTTAGGATCCTATTGAGAACGCTACTGCCTGTGCCCATAGGCTGGAGTGTTGGCCCTGTGTTTTCCTCTAGGATTTGCATGGTTCCTGGTATAATTCCTAGGTCTCTGATCCATTTTGAGTTGATTTTTGTTCAGGGAGAGAGATAAGGGCCTAGATTTATTCTTCTACATATAGACAACCAGTTTGGACAGCCAGTTTTCCCAGAACCATTTGTTTAAAAAAAAAAAAAGTCTTTCAATGTATGTTTTTGGCACCTTTGTCAGGATCAGATGACTGTAGATATGTGAGTTTGTCTCTGTGTTTTCTACTCTGTACCAGTGGACTATGTGTCTGTTCCATGCCGTTTTTGAGTTTTTGTTACTGTAGCTCTATAGCTAATTTGAAGTCAGGTATTGTGATGCCTGTAACATTCTTTTTTTTTTTTTTACCCCTTAAAATTGCTTTGGCAATTCTGGGCCTTTTATTCTTACAATTGAATTTTAGGACTGTGTTTTTCTACTTCTATAAAGAATGTCATTGGTATTTTTAGGAGGATCATATTAAATTTGTATATTGCTTTTGGTAGTATGGCCCTTTGACAATATTAAATCTGCCTATCCATGAACTTTGGATGTCTCACCATCTTCTGAGGTCTTCAATTTCTTATTCACTGTTCTATAGTTTTCATTGTAGAGGTCTTTCATCTCCTTGGTACACTTATTCCTAGGTTTTTAAATTTTCTTTGAGGCTATTCAAATGGAATTGTTTTCCTGATTTCTTTCTCAGCACTTTTGCTGTTTGTATATAGAAAAGCTATTGATTTTTGTGCATTAATTTTGTAACTTGTGACTTTGCCAAATTTGTTTATTATCTCTTGCAGTATTTTGGTGACTTTTTTGGATCTTCTAGGTATAGAATTACATCTCCATCAAACAATGATAATTTGACTTCTTTCTTTCCTATTTTTATCCATTTTATTACCTTCTTTCCCCTAATTTCTCTGGCTACAACTTCTAGCACTATGTGAAATAGGATCAGTGAGAGTGGACATCTCTGCTTTGTCCTAGATTAGAAGGAAATCCTTTCAGTTTTCCCTCCTTTCCTATAAGGCTTGCTTTGGGTTTTCCATACAGTATTTTTGATGTTGAGGTAGTTTCCTTCCAGCCTAGTTTTTTTCCAGTGTGTTCATCATGAATGGGTGCCGAATTTTTCTTTTTCTTTTTCTTTTTTGAAGTCCTTCTCTGCAGGTGATTTTTGTCCTCGGTTACTAGACTTACTTTTGGTGATTTGTGTATACTAAATTATCCTTGCATCTATGAAAAACAAACAAACAAACAAAAACTTGGTCATGGTGTATAATCCCTGTAAGATGTTGTTGAAAACAGTTTGCCAACATTTTACTTAGCATTTTTGCATCTATGTCCATCAGGGATCTCAGTCTGTAGCTTTCTTTCCTTAATGTGTCCTTACCTGGTTTTGTTATGAGTGTGATATTGTCCTCAGAGGATGAATTTTGAAGTGTCCCATTCCTTTCTATTTCATGGAATATTTTGCAGAGTATCAGCATTAGTTCTTCATTAAAGGTTTGGTAGAATTCTGCTGAGAATGCATCCTGCCTGGGCTTTTCTTTGTTGGAAGACTTTTTATTACTGCTTCTATCTCATTGATGGACATTGGTCTGTTTAGGTTTTCTAGGTCCTCTTGATTCCATTTTGGCAGATCATATTTGCTTAGAAACATATCCATCTTTTTTCTAAATTTTCCAATTATGAGAGTAAAGATTTTAAAAATAGTCCCTAATGTTCACTCGATATCTGTAAGGTCTGTGGTGGTTTTTCATTTTTCATCTCTGATTTTATTAATTTTACCTTTCTCCCTTTTTCTTTTAGTTAGTTTGGCTTAGGGCTTGTTGATCTTGTTTATCTTTTCGAAGAACCGATTCTGTTTCATTGATCATTCTATTTTCTTAAATCTCAATTTCATTGATTTTGGCTTTAATATTAATTATTTCCCTCATTCTACTGGTTTTAGAATTGGTTTGTTCTTCTTTTTTAAGGGCCTTGGGGTGCATCATTAGGTTGTATACTTGGGATCTTTTATTTTCTTATAAGGCACTTATGCCCTTAAACTCTCCTCTGAGGTCGGCCTTCATAGAGTCCCAGAGGTTCTAGTTGTATCACTGATCCCATTTGAGTCTAAATGTTTTTCAATTTCTTCTATCACCCATTCATCATTCAAAGGAGTATTGTTCAATCTCCATGTGTTTATATATTTTCTGTAGGGTTATGTTGTGTTGATTTCTAATTTGATCCATATGATTTGGTAAGTTGCAAGGAATTGTATCATTTTTTGTATTTGCTAAGAGTTGCTTTGTAGCCTAAAATATAGGGTATTTTAAAGAAGGTTCCAAGAGCCAATGAGAAATAAGTGTATTGGAAAGTTGTTGGATAACATATCCTATGGCTATCTATTAGGCCCATTTCATTTACAGTATTTTGGGGGTCAAACGAGCCTTTTCTGAATTTATATCTGGATGACTTACCTAATGGTGAGTGAGGTGTATTCAGCCATTCAGTGTTATTGTACTGGGGTCTATCTGGGCTTCAATTTGAGTAGTGTCTCTTTTGTATAATTAGTTGCACCCACGTTTGGGCATAAATATTTATAACTGTTGTATCTTGTTGGATCGTTCCCTTTCCAAGTATGAAGTGTCCTTCTTTGTCTCTTCTAATTGGGTTTGGCTTAAAGTCTGCTTTGTCAGATATTAGAGCAGCTACTCCTGCCTGTTTCAGGGGTCCATTTACATGATACATTAATTTCCATCCTTTCACTTTCAACTATGGCTGTCTTTGCCGGCAAGTGCATCTCTTGCAAACAACAGATAGTTTTTGTTTTTAATCCATTCTGCCAGCCTATGTCTAAATTGGAGAGTTGAGACCACTTACGTTCAATTTTATTATAGAGAAGTTTATTAATTCCTGCCATTCTGATTTTTTTAATCATGTTTAATTTAGTTTTGTTTCTTATTTGCTTAGCTACTCTTCAGATGAGATTTGTTCTTTTGGGTGCTCTGAGGATTTATCATTATTATTATTATTTCTTCTCTGTGCAGTATTTATATAAGTAAGTTCTGTGGTGCTGGTTTAGTAGTAATGAATTCTTTTAATTTCTACTTGGTAGGGTTTTTTTTTTTTTTAATCTTCAATCTTGAATGACAGCTTTGCCGGATATAGTAGTCTTGGTTGACATTTATTTTCTTTCAGGACTTAAAACACATCATTCCAAGCTTTCCTTGCTTGTATAGTTTGTGCTTAGAAATCAGAAATAGTTCTAATTGGCTTGCTCCTTAATATGACCTGACATTTTTCCCTTGAGGCTTTTAAAATTCTATCCTTGTTGTGTATGTAAGGCATTTTAATTTTAATATATCATAGAGAGATTCTTTTTTAATCTTGTCTAGTTGGGGTTTTGAGTGCCTGATCTATCTGGATGTCCATGTCATTCTGAAGGTTTGAAAGTTTTTCTGTGATTATTTCCCTGAAGAAATTTTCAATTTTGTTAGCCCATATCTCACAGTCTTCCTCAATTTCTCTGGTTTTTAACATTGGTCTCCTCATGGTGTCCCAGAATTCTTGTGTATTCTGATCATGATTAGTTTTTTTCCCTTTAATACTATCTGAATATTCAAGGCTGGTCTCTTTGTCTTCCAGCTCTGAGACTCTGTTTTCAGCATGGTCTGCTCAATTAGAGAGACTTTCACCTGAACATTTGATTTGATTCATTGTGTCTTCATTTCTGTTTGGTTCTTTTTCAGTATTTCCATCTTCTTATTGAATTTCTCATTTATATTCTGTACTGACTTCCTTAATTCATTCAGTTGTTTTTCTGTGTTCTCTGGAAATTCATCAATCATTTTTATAAAAATTTTTTATCTGGTATTTCATCCACTTCAATATTTTGGGGTCATTTGCTGGTGAATCATGAACTTTAGGAGGTGATCTGTTAGCTTGTTTTTTTCATGTTTCTCACATTCGTGTGTTGAATTTTAAACATGTCTGGGAAGGGATCTCTCTTTCATTCTCATGTGTGGGCTTTTTTAGGGTGCTCTTCTTTAGCGTACCCTAAAGTGCCCTAGATTGAGACACCCACATAGGTGTGGTATCAATAGACACTGTGTTATTTCATTCTGTTTCTGCTATACGAAGTGGATGTCAATAGGTGGCCCACCCCTAGCCATTCCTACTCAGGGCCTGGACATTAGTTTGGATTTTTGTCTCTTCTATTCTTTCTATTAAAGTATAGCTGAAGACTGAGTGTCGTTGATTTGTGTGTAGAGCAAGATGTACTGTCTTTTGGTTGAGTTTAATTCAGCAGCAGAGTTTTTACCCTCTAAATTGTAGTATCCATATAGGTTCCCAGCACCTCACAAAATAGGGAGAAACAAAAGTAGCAAAAACCAATGCAAAGAATATACAACCTTAAACTAAACAGCTGCTTCCTACTATGACATCTACAATGTTGATTGCCACAAACCCCAGAAATGCTAGGGTCAGCAATTTCAATAGAAAAAAACAGTAAGTAACCATGAACTATTTCTGGCATAAAAGCAAACATCAGGTGTTACCTGTGTCATCCACAGCAGTAATAACTGTAACAGCATTAATTGTTGAGGACAAGAGTTTTATAAAACAGTTATTCTAAAAGATAGTAAGAATACAGTTAATTATTATAATTAAGAGAAAAGAAAATCTTTAGGAAGGTAAAAAGAGTTCATAATTTCACAAAAGTGAACAGAGAGAATGCAGAGGAAATGTCGGACTTAATGATTATTAGGAAGAAAGAGAAAAATAGAAGTAATGAAGTAAAGGGAGAGTGAAAGAACAATAGAATGTGATTATTAGCAAGAAAAGAGAGAGAGAGAGAGAGAGAGAGAGAGAGAGAGAGACTGACAAATAAAAACAATACAAAAGAAAACCAAAATATACTAATCAAAAACCCTAACCCTCAAAAGACCAGGCAAGGAAGAATCATGCATTTAAAGATGCTAAAGATGAGAAAAAAGAAACAAATATTCCTATGCATGTATGTTCGCGAGCAAATCAGCACAGCAAAATTCTACACAAAAACAGAAACAAAAAGAATTTAAAAAGGTTCTTAATAGGAGCGTGAACCAGGGCTCCAGCAGGCAGGTGCGTGGCCTCAGGCTGAAGCCCGCTGACCTAAGTCTCAGCTCCCCTCTCACCAGCTGAGGTGGGATGGGCCGGGAGCCCCTGTCAGCTGGAGGTTTTGGACAGCCCAGCTGTGTGCAGGTAGGGTCCACTGCAGAGGGCTGTGGAGGGAGTTCAGGTGGGTGAGGCTTCGGGCTCATCAGGCCTCAGGGACTTGGCTGGTGGTGGCCCTGGAAAGCTTAGATCAACATATCCCCGGGGCCTGGCCACTGCAGATCTCTGCTGGGAGTCTGTCTCAGGCGCCTCCCAGGATTCTACTCATGAGGCAGGGTAGTCGGGCCTTCAGCTGCTCTGCTGCCCAGAACGCAGCCTTCCCAGGCCTCCCAGGCTTAGTCCCTGAGTGTGTTCCCAGTCGTGCACTCAGAGTCCTGCCCTGTTCAGTCTGCCCCTGCTGAGCTGCCAGACTCCAAGGGGCGAGCAAGTTGGACTCCCCTTCACTTTTCTGAATTGAATTCTTCTGGTTAAATATTCTCTGTGCCCATCTCACTTCCATTCTGCTAGGTCCACCATAGGTCACACAGTAGGCCCTTTCCAGGGCAGAGTAGCTGGGTTTGCTCTGCTCTTCTAGCTCCTGCCGCAGCAGCTGCAGTGTGGCCCCCTCAAGATGGCCATGGGGAGCGGCCTGCAAGTGCGGAGGTCGGAGGAGCCTACACCTCAGTGCAGCAGGACCCCTGGCTCCTCCCTGTTGTTTTCTGCCCCACGTGGCAGTACACAGCTGCCGGGTCTCCTCCAGGGCTCTGCAGAGGGAGGCCTGGCTCCCGTCCAGCCCTGCTCTCCAGCAGTGTCTGCACAGAGCTGTCTCCCCCTCTCCTCACGTCCTCGTCTTTGGGAAGCACATGTTGGCAGAACCTGCTTTGCAGGAGGTCTTGGTGACTAAGTGAAGCGCCGTGTGCGAACTGCTCCACCCGCAGGGGAGGTAGAGCAGACGGGCATCTGCAGCAACTCCGCAGTGAGCAACCGGCTGTCCCTCAGGACGGGGCTCCCCAGCCAGCTGGGCTCAGGACGGAACTTGACCTGGGGTCGTCCCTGAGACGGCCTCTGCAGGTTGGCGTTTCTCCTTCCCTCACGGCTTCAGGACCTGTTTCCGTCCTTCCTGTCCCTGTGGAACAGACAGAGGAGAGCAGCAGAGGGCGGTGGGGGTGGCTCTGAAGCTGCTGAGGGATCCAGGGTTGGGCCAGGTGGTCAGATGCCCCAGCCTTTGCCACCCTGCAGGTGTGGCTGTGGACGGAGGGGAGGGGACAGCATGTGGAAAAGGGTCAGCAAGACATGCTCCAAAGGCCCTGGCCTGAGACTGGAAGCCACACATCGCAGCGAGGGCCTTTGCCCACGCCACGGCACTGCTCTGGAGCTGCAGCTTTGGGCAGGAGGAGGGTCAGGCAGACCCTGGCCGAGTGCTTAGAACGGGGTGGGTGCCTGGCCAGGAAGAGCAGGGCTGGAGCCCAGGGGCACAGCTGAGGCCGGAGTGGCCCCTGGGCTGGTGAAGAGCCAACTTCTCTCCGTTCATCCACTGACTTGTAAGGAGCCTGGGCGGCTGGCAAAGCCTCCCCCAGGCCAGCGTCGTCACCAGGCCAGTGTCCCTGTGAAAGGAGCTCTGGTGAAGAGAGCCGGCAGACAGTGTGGAGAGAGTGCAGGTCCCCAAGGCAGGCCTCTCGGGGCTGGAGAATGGGGCAGGGCCTTCATTCCTCTGATCAAAGCAGACTTTTCTTTAGAGCCACTTGAGGTGGCTCCCCTCCTTTACATTATAAAAGCCTTATCAGGCTCAAGCTCAGAGACTCTTTTCCACACAAACACCAGGCCTGGAGGGGGCGGGCAGAGAGCTGAGCCTGGATCCTGGAGGAGGAGGACCTCTGCTCCAAGCCTCCGCCCAGAAACCCAGCTGCACAGCCGCCTGTCAAGTAAGAGACAGCAATAGTCCTGGGACTTTAGCAACACGGGGCGATTTCTTCTAAGGTTTTAAGGTCTATGCTGCAGGATCCGGATTTGGAGAAAGCCTGGTGCTCTGTGTCTCACAGTCTATTCTGGTGACATGATTTTTATGAAACCAACTAACAGACTTTGGGGCCATTACTCTTTCTGCATCCTGTCCCACTGGGAACTCACAGACAATATTTACAAAATCCGACAGTAGGTTGAAATCAAGATGTTGGGTGGAGGCATCAATAGGGTGGCCTGGGCCAGTACTCCTGACTCGGCCTTTCCAACCCGGTCCTCACTGTCTGCGGCTGCGTCTCCTTGCCTGACTCTCTGTACTCTCAGTCCTCACCGTCTACCAAGCTGAGAAGGTCACACCCTGCCTGACCCCTGTCCCCGGAGGACCTCAGTCAGGCCTGTTTCACCAACGCTGTGTCGCCCTGTGATATTGCCTCCCAGGGCAGCAGGCCCTCAGGTCCCATCACTTTGACATGCCCCAAGTTCAACAAGAGGGTTCCCTCAGGACCAACGGGGACATGGAGAAGCTCTCGTGCTGCCTGTCTCGCCATCTCTTCTCCTGCAAAGTGGTCTTGAACAAACTAAGTAGCTCATACTCCTAAGAAGCATTTTTTATTTGATTCTTAAAATTGTGTTAACACATTCATAGGAGCTTCCTGATGCCGCCATGAGACCCAGATACCTCTTACCTTCTGTTACTCCAGACTCCACAAACAACCTGCCCCAAGTGTGGGAAAAGCATGCATGGCTGGCGGCCTCCGTGCCAGGACTGCGTTCTCAGACACAGCGGAGGCAGAGCCCGTCGTCCCTCATCCCGGGGCCTTGGGCTGGTGGCTCAGTATGATGAGGTCTGGCAGGGCCCTCTGCCTGCTGGAGTGGCACTAGCCGGCACCAGGCACGGCTTTCTGGGGCTCAGCACGTGCTGCACAGTCATGAACGGACAGCCTTCAGTGTCCCATGGGGGTGGGAGGACAGGACGTGGCCTGGGACGCGTCTCCTCCCTTCCTCTCTCCCCTCTGTTTTAACTTCTGACTCCACCATGGCAGAGCCATGGAGAGGACCCCAATGTTCCGCAGGCGGAGACCAGCTGGCTCAGTCCTGGGGTGGGGCTGACAGGGCAACTCTCTGATGCACAGCGCCCTTCAGGACAGCTCCCTGAGGTGGGCACGGGGGCCGCTTGGCCAGGAAGAGCCAAGGTGGGCTCACCAGCTCTCTGAGCTGAGAGGACAAGATGGAAACAGGAGCTTTTCTTCAGAGAAGGCTGGGTTTCCAGAGGAAGGTCCTGTTGCACTTGCAGGAGTGCAGACTTGGGGCCTGCAGGTGCACGGGACAGGGAGGGGGGGCGTAGCGAGTTGAGGGAAAGAAGACAGCGTACCCTTTCTCAGCCTGGCAAATATCCATGGGGACCTGTTGGGTTCTGCTCTGCACTTCACCTGGGACAGGCTGCTAAGGCCGGTGGCCAAACAGCAGCATGAGACCCTGACCCCTTTCTAGCTTTCTCTTGGCTGGCATGCCATTAAGTCCTTGCTGCAGAAGCAAAGCTGCTGCCCGGGGCCCACCCCCAGGCCGTGGCTCAACTCCACAGGAGACCGGCGTTTTCGACTGGCATCAGTTTTCTTGTTTTAATCAAGAGTTAAATATTTTCTCTTTTATATAATTGCACCAGTGGCTGGAGTTGCCAGTTCATTTTCATGATAAACATGCCTGGGTCTCAGAACTGAGAACAACTCTGGTTTGTCTCTTGTCCTGAGAGACCAAGTGTGGCTTCTAGGTCAAGCCACAGTGGGAACCATGGAGTGACGGGTCACACCTGCCCCGTGGCTGTCACTGTGAAGGGACTCGTCCAGCAGGGGCCAAGCACCTGGAAAAAGAAAGCTGCAGAGACAGGACCCACAGGAGAGCAGAGGTGGATGTGGTCCCCTGAGGTCCCACGGGGAACGCCAGCCTTCTCAGGCACTAGCCAGGGCAAGTATCGTGGTGGGAGACGCCAAGCCTCCCTGCAGCTCTGGCTCAATGCAGGTGTGTGACGGGCCGCTGCAGTACCCAGGGAGGTTGTTTGGGTGAATGACTGGTCTTAAACAGCCCCCAACTTTCCATCTTTAGGCCTGGGTGGCAATTCTGCTTCTGCAGCAGGGACTTATCGTGTGCCAGCCAGGAAAAAGCTAGAAAAGGGTCCTGGTCTCATCCTGCTCTTCGGACACACCAGCCTTGCAGCCTGCCCCAGTCCCTCTGTACTTCCTACAGAGCAGAACCTGACAGGTCCTCCTTACGGATATTTGCAAGGCTGATACGTGCACCAGGTGAGCACACCCTGTGCAGCAGGCCCCTGGCAGGCTGGCTCCCAGGGACCATGGACCATACTTCAGCCCACTCTAGCCACCACTTTGGGGCTGGAATTAGGGGGCTAGCTGTGTGGAGAGCCATGTCACTGTGAGAAGACAGGAAGGGGGCACAGAAAGCTGCTAACCCAAACTCAGAGTTCAAACTAAAACAGATCACTTAGAGGACTTGATTGAACTTAATACCCTGCCACCCAGGGGAGTTATTGATTGACACATCTGGATGCAGGGCCAGGAGTGTCCAGAAGGAGTGGAGATGCCGAAGGATATCAATAATCCAGGAAATATCCTCCAAGAAACCGTGGCGAGGTTTTCAGTTCGTTGGTGGGAATGGAGGGCAGGTGGGGGCTAGTGGGAGTGACCGCCTGCAGGCTATAGCTGTAGTTAGTCCAGGTGGGGGCCGAGGAGGGACGAGAACACTCTCCCTCCCAGCTTGGGGGAGGTGCCACAGAGCGCAGGGCCAGCCTGGTGTGCCCAGCCGCAGAGCCTCCAGGAGGAGACGAGGCCGTGCACACCCCACCCAAGGCTTTTGCTGCCCAGTGCCACCGGCGGCAGGAGGCTTGGCCCAGAAGATGCAGTGGCCAGCACCCATGGCAGCAGGGGTGGCCCTCGGCAGCCCAGATCCCTGCCAGCACCTGACCTGGGAGTCCCGCCGGACGCTTCCCTTCTTTATACAGTGCCCAGTCCAAAATGACTTCTCAGAGCAGCACAAATGGGCTGTGTCCAGACCCGTGGCCCAATGGGCCCTACCCACCTGGGACCTGTACATGGAGAGGTGGTGGTGGGCCAGGAGGGAGCTGGCTGGAGTGCAGGAAGAATTTTGTCCCTCAATGTTTACCATAATGAATGTCCCTGCCACTCACTGCGGGTCACCTTGGAGCCTTGTTGGGCATAGCTTTGTGCAGGTAGAAAACTATAAACACAGGACAGGGGAACTGAGCTCCTTGTTTCCTTCCCCACAACATGAGAGGTGGGGTCTGGCTCGGCTGTCCCCTGCCTCCTCGGCAATGTGAACGGAGGATCTTGATATGTGGGGTGGACAGGCCAAGAGGACTCTGCTGAGCAGCCACCCGTCCCCGGCACGCACACAGCAGGAGCCTCTTGGAGGCCCTGAGGCTGCGCGTCTGCTGGCTGGTGCCGTCTCACCCCACACCACACGGCCCTGCACCTGCAGGCACAGACCTCCCTGCGGTCCACATTCAGCCAGGGTGGAAATGCAGGGATCTGCCGGCCATAATGTATTCTGGGCCTCACCTGGAAATCAGTGCCAGAGCTGAGGGTCCCCACCCATTTTTTGTGAAGGGCACTGCTCACGTGGATGCTCAGGGAACAGTCTGCTCAGGAGCAGGTGCTGGGGACAGCACTCTGCTGGCTTTCTACCTGCCCAGGGGTACCTCCTCATACCCTAGGGCAGAGAGCTTGGACAGCATCTTCTGTGGGCAGCCAGGGAGGCACTGCTCCACAGAGGGCTCCTGAGCGGCCTGCCTCCATCCTACCCAGCCCAGAGCAGCTCAAGGCACCGTGCTCACTGTCGACCAGGAGCAGACTGAGAGGTCTGGGCTGGTGCAGACGGCAGCTGGGGGCGGGGGGGGGGGGGGGTGCTGGCCTCAGTCCTGCCAGGGACGGCAGGGGCCAGGGCAGGGGCAGGCTGG